>NC_059328.1:101628750-101950000 GCF_018350155.1 Leopardus geoffroyi
TCCTTCTACTGACTTGGGGCTTCAGTTTTTCTTTTTCTAGCTCCTTTACATGTAAAGTTGGATCGCTTTTTTGAGATTTTTCTTATTTCTGGACATAAGCCTGTATTGCTATGATTGTCTCTCTCAAAATAGTGTTTGCCGCATCCCAAAGTTTTTTGGTATGTAGTATTTCTGTTTTCATTTGTCTCTAGGTATTTTTTTTAGTTTATTCTTTGATTTCCTTGATGACCCAGAGGTTGTTCAGTAGCATATTGTTTAATCTCCACATTTCTGTTTTTTGCCAGTTTTCATCGTGTAATTGTCCTAGGTTCATACTATTGTGGTCAGAAAAGATACTTGATATGATCTCAATATTCTTGAATTTATTGAGACTTGTTTTGTGGCCTAACATGTGGTCTATCCTTGAGAATGTTCCATGCACTCAAGAATAAAGTATATTCTGTTGTTTTTGGATTAAATAATCTGTATATACTTATTAAGTTCATTGGGTCTAGTGTGTCATTTAAGACCAATGTTTCTTCATCGATTTTCCGTTTATTTTTTTTAATGTTTTTGTTTATTTTTGAGACAGAGAGAGACAGAGCATGAGCAAGGGAGGGGCAGAGAGAGAGGGAGACACAGAATCTGAACCAGGCTCCAGGCTCTGAGCTGTAAGCACAGAGCCCAACGTGGGGTTCAAACTCACAGAGTGTGAGATCATGACCTGAGCTGAAGTCGGATGCTTAACCGACTGAGCCACCCAGGCGTCCCATTAATTTTCCATTTAGATGATCTGTCCATTGATATAAGTGACCTATTCAAGTTCCCTACTACTACTCTACTACTATCCACTTCTCCTTATAAATCCATTAGTATTTGCTTTATATATCTTTGTGTTTCTATGCTGGGTGCATATATAAATGCTATACCTTGCTTGGTTGACTTCTTTATCATTACCTAATAGCCTTTTGTGTCTATTATTATAGTCTTTGTTTAAAGTCTATTTTGTGTGCTACAAGCACAGCTACATAGTTTTTTGCTTCCATTTACATAGAATATATCTCTCCATCCCTTCACTTTCACTCTGTGTTCTTACATATAAAGTGAGTCTTTTTAGAAATAGCACATAATTTTTTTTTTAATCTATTCACTCACTCTATGTCTTCTGATTGGAAAGTCTGGTCCACTTATATTTAAAGCAACTATTGATAGGTCTGTATTTTTGCCAATTTGTTGGTTGTTTTCTTTTTCATAGTTCTTCTCTACTCCTTTCATCATCTCTCGTCTTTTATGGCTTATGATTTTCTTTACTGTTATGTTTAGATTCCTTTGATTTTTTGTGTGTTTACTCTAAGCTTTTGTTTAATGGTTACACATATAATTTCCCATGTATATAAATGTTTTGAGTTAACAGAAACTTAATCCTTAATATATTCTAAAGCCTTATACATCTCTATCCCCATTTTATTTTTTTATTTAAAAAATTTTTTAATGTTTATTGGTTTTTTTTTACAAAGACAGAGCATGAGTGGAGGAGGGGCAGAGATGGAGACACAGAATCTGAAGCAGGCCTCCAGGCTCCAAGCTGTCAGCACAGAGCCAGACGTGGGGCTGGAATCCATGAACCATGCAATCATGACCTGAGCTGAAGTCAGATGCTTAACTGACTGAGCCACCCAGGCACACCTCCCCATTTTATTTTTGATGTCGTGTTTTACATCTCTTTATTTTATGTATCCTTAAACTAATTATTACAATTTTAGTTAATTTTACTATTTTTGTTTTTTAGTCTCCATACTTGCTTGTGATTAATCCACTACTTTTATTATACATTTATCTCTAGCAGTGAGATTTTTATTTCATATGTTTCTTGCTCTTAATTAGTGCCATTTCTTTTCAGTTTAGAAAAGTCCCTTAACACTTCTTATAAGGTCAGAATAGTGGTGATGAATTTCCTTAGCCTTTGCTTATCTGGAACACCCTTAAACTCCCCTTCAATTATGAATTATAACCACACCAAGCAGAGAATTCCTGGAAGTTTTTTCCTTTCAGCACTTTGAATATGCCATGCCACTCTTAGCTTGCAAAGTTTCTGCTGAAACATACACTGGTAACCTCATGGGTTTCCCTTGTATGTAACAGTTTTGTTTCGCTGCTTTTAAGATTCTCTTTAAATATTATCCTTTTAATTGTAACATGTCTTGATGTAGATCTCTTCAGGGTCATTTTATTTGGAACTCCCTGGACTTCTTGGACCTCTATGTCTGTTTCCTTCCCCAGATAAGGGAAGTTTTTGACCATTTTATTTTATTTCTTAAAATAAGTTTTCTGGCCCTTTCTCTCTCTTCTCCTTCTGGGACCCATATTATACAAATATTATTCCACTTAATGTTATCCCAAAGGTCTGTTATCCTCATTTATAAAAATTATTTGTTCTTTTTGCTATTCTATGTGAGTTCTATTGTTTTCTCTTCTACATCATTGATAAAATCTTTGGCCTTAAAAACTCTACTGCTGAACACCCCTAGAGCATTTTTCACTTAGATTTTATATTCTTCAGCTCTGTAACTTCTGTTTGAAAGCTTCTAATATTTTCTCTTTGTTGAGGGTTTTTTTTTTAGTTTCAAGTTTTTATTCAAATTCCAGTTACATACTGGAATCTTAGTTTCAAGAGAACTTAGTTATTCATCACTTACATATAACACCCATTGCCCATCCCAACAAGTGCCCTCCTTAATACCCATCACCCACTTAACCCATTCCCCTGCCTACCTCCCCTCCATCAACCCTCAATTTGTTCTTTATATTTAAGACTCTATTTTATGGTTTGCCTCTTTTATTACCATGTTCATCCCTTTTGGTTCTTATATTCCACAAATGAGTGAAATTACATGGTTATTTGTCTTTCTCTGGCTGACTTATTTTGCTTAAAATAATACACTCTAGCTCTATCTACATCATTGCAAATGGCAAGATTTCTTTATTTTTGATGGATGAAAAATATTCCATTGGGTATACACATCTTCTTTATCCATTCATCAGTCAGTGGACATTCAGCTCTTTCCATAATTTGGCTATTGTTGATAATGCTGCTGTAAACATAGGGATGCATATTTCCCTTCAATACAATATTTTTGTATCCTTTGTGTAAATACCTAGCAGTGCAACTGCTGGACCATACAGCAGTTCTATCTTTTACTTTTTGAGGAACCTCTGTACTGTTTTCCAGAGCAGCTGCACCAGTTTGCATTCACACCAACAGTGTAAAAGGGTTACCGTTGCTTTGGGTGGTATAGACATTTTAACAATATTTGCTCTTCCAATCCCTGAATATTGAATGTTTTTCCATTTCTTTGTGTCCTCTTCAATTTCTTGACTTAAGTGCTCTACAGTTTTCATGTACAGATCTTTTACCTCTTTGGAAAGGTTTATTTCTAGGTATCTTATGGGTTTGGGTACAATTATAAATGGTATCAATTCCTTATTTTCTTTCTGCTACTTCATTATTGGTGAAAAGAAATGCAACAGATTTCTGTACATTGATTTTATATCCTGCGACTTTGCTGAATTCATATATCGGTTCTAACAATTTTTTGATGCAGTATTTTTGGTTTTCTACATAGAGTGTCATGTCGTCTGCAAAAAGTGAAAGTTTGACTTCTTCCTTACTGATTTAGACGCCTTTTATTTCTTTTTGTTGTTTGATTGCTGGAGGCTAAGACTTCCAGTACTATGTTAAATAGTAATGGTGAGAGTGGACATATCTGTCTTGTTCCTGACCATAGGTGAAAAGCTCCGAGGTTTTCCCCATTGAGGATACTAGCTGTGGGTCTTTTGTATATGACCTTTATAATGTTGAGATATGTTCCATCTACCCCTACTTTGTTGATGGTTTTTATCAAAAATGGATGCCATATTTTGTCAAATGCTTTTTCTGCAACTATTAAGAGGATCATATGGATCATTATCCTTTCTTTTACCAATGTGGTAGGTATATCACGTTGATACTGAACCACCCTCCAAACAAGGAATAAATCCCACTTGAACATGGTGAATAATTCTCTTAATGTACTGTTGGATTCTGTTTGATATCTTGTTGAGAAAATCTGCATCCATGTTGATCAGGGACATTGCTCTGTAATTCCCCTTTTTAGTGGGTCTTCCTCAGGTTTTGGAATCAAGGTAATGCTGGCCTCACAGAAGCAGTTTGGAAGTTTTCCTTCCATTTCTATTTTTTTGGAACATTTTGAGAAAAATAGGCATTAACTCTTTAAATGTATGGTAAAATTTCCCTGGGAAGTCATCTGGCACTGGAATTTTGTTTGTTGGAAGAAGTTCGATTACTGATTCAATTTCTTTGCTGGTAATGGGTCTGTTCAAATTTCCTATTTCTTCCTGTTTTAGTTTGGCAGATTGTATGTTTTGAGGAACTTGTTCATTTCTTCCAGATTGCCCAACTTGTTGGCATACAATTTCTCATAATATTCTCTTATAAAAATTTGTATTTCTGTGATGCTGGTTGTGATTGCTCCTCTTTTATTCATGCTTTTATTTATTGGGGTCCTTTCTCTTTTCTTTTTGATAAGTCTGGTTATGGGTCTGTCAATCTTAAATCCTTTCAAGGAAACAGCTCTTAGTTTCATTGATCTGTTCTGCGGTTTTGTTTATTTGTTTATCATTAATTTCTGCTCTTTTTTTTATTCCCTTCTTCTACTGGTTTTAGACTTTATTTACTATTCTTCTTCTAGGTCTTTTAGGTGTAAGGTTATGCTGTGTATTTGAGACTTTGCTTGCTTCTTGGAATTAAGTCTGTATTGCAATATACTTCCCTCTTAGGACTGCCTTTGCTGCATCTCACAAGTTCTGGACTCTTGTGTTTGCATTTTCATTTGTTTCCTTATACTTTCTTATTTCTTCTTTAATTTCCTGGTTAACCCATTCATTCTTTAGTGGGATGTTCTTTAACCACCATATATTTATGGTCTTTCCCAATTTTTTCTTGTGGTTGACTTCAAGTTTCATAGCATCGTGATTTGAAAATATGTATAGTATGATCTCAATCTTTCTGTAGCTGTTAATGGCTGATTTGTTACCCCATATGCGATCTGTTCTGAGGAATGTTCCATGTGCACTCTAAAAGAAGGTGTATTCTGTAGCTTTAGGATGAAATATTCTGAATACATCTGTTAAGTCCATCTGCTCCAGTGTGTCATTCAAAGTCACTGTTTCCCTGTTGATTTTCTGCTTAGATTTTCTATTGCTGTAAGTGGGGTGTTAATGTTCCCTAATATTAATGTATTATTATCAATGACTTTCATTATGTTTGTCATCAGTTGATTTATATATTTGGGTGCTTTCAAGTTGGGGGCACAAACACTTAACAACAGTTAGATCTCCTTGATGGATAGACCCCTTTATGATATAATGCCCTTCTTCATCTCTTATTATGGTCATTGGTTAAAATCTACTTTGTCTGATATACGTATGGCTGCTCTGGCTTCCTTTTGATGTTCGTTAGTATGATAGTTGATACTCCATTCCCTAACTTTCAATCTGTAGGTGTTTTTAGGTCTAAAATGAGTCTCTTGTAGGCAGCATATAGATGGGTCTTATTTGTTTTTAATCCATTCTGATACCCTATGTTTTTCAATTGGAGCATTTAGTCCATTTACAGAGTGATTATTTTAAGATATGACTTTAGTGCCATTGTATTACCTGTAAGGTTGGTGTTTCCAGTGATGGTTCTTTCTAGTCTTAGTTGCTTTGGTATTTTTTCCCCCACTCAGACATTCCTCTTTAATATTTTTAGTAGGGCTGGATTAGTGGTCACAAACTCCTTTCGTTTTTATTTGGGAAACTCTCTCCTTCTATTCTGAATGACTCCCTTAGTGGATAAAGTATTCTTGGCTGCATAGTTTTCCCATTCAGCATGTTGAATATATCCTTCCATTCTTTTCTGGACCACCAAGTTTCTTTGGACAGATCTACTACAAATCTGATCTGTTTCCCCTTGTAGGATAAGGACTATACTTCCCTTGCCGCTTTCAAGATTCTTTCCTTGTCTCTGTCTTTTGTGAATTTGATTGTGATACGTCTAGGTAATTACCAGTTTTTGTCAAATTTAATGGGAGTTCTCTGTGCTTCCTGGATTTCAATGTCTGTGTCCTTACCCTGATTAGGGAAGTTTTCAGCTAAAATTTGCTCAAACTTTCTGTCCCTTTTTCTCTCTCTTCATCTTCTGGGACTCCTAGGATCTGAATGTTATTGTGTTTTAAGAAGTTGCTAAGTTCCTTAAGTCTACATTCATGATCTACTACTATTCTTTCTGGCTTCATTATTTTCCATAATTTTATCTTCTATATCACTGATTCATTCCTCTGTATCTAGGTTACAGCATTTTTAATTTCAGCCCAATTAGATTTTAGTTCTTTTATCTCTGCAGCAAATGACTCTCTCATGTTTTCTCCACTTTTTTCAAGCCCAGCTAGTACTCTTATGATTAGTGTTTTAAATTCTAGTTAAGACATCTTACTTATGTCTGTATTGATTAAATCCCTGTCCATAATTTATACTTCTTGTTCTTTCATTTGGGGTGAATTCCTCCGTCTTGTCATTTTGTCCAGAAAAAAAAAAACAAAAAGAGAAAACAAACAACAACAAACTAGGTTTGTTTTAGTCTGCTTGTTAAAAGAAGATATATCCAAGGATGCCTGGGTGGCTCAGTTGGTTAAGTGTCTGACTTTGGCTCAGGTCATGATCTCATGGTTCATGAGTTCAAACCCCACATCAGGCTCTGCACTGGCAGCACAAAGTATGTTTCAGATTCTCTATCCCCCACCCTCTCTGCCCCTTACCCACTCACACTTTGTCTCTCTCAAAAATAAACATTTGAAAAAAATGCTGGATTCAAAAACTATACACACACACACACACACACACACACACACACACACTGATAAGCAAAAATTTAAAAATAAGAAATAAACTAAATTAAAAATAAAAAAAATGCCAGATCCTATTTCCCCTAGAGATGAAGCTTTTCAGCACTCTATGATCAGTAGACTTGGTGCTTGTGAGTGGTCTGTGCTGGCCTTCTGGGAGGGAGGCCTGTTGCACTAATTCTCAGGCTGACTTTCCCATATAGGAAATAAGCCTTTAGGGTGTAGGGGGTGGGGCTTGGTGTAACAACAGCAGTCTCGAATTGGTGGTTCTCTTTAGCTCACTGAGGTTGGTCACTGCTGGTGGGCCAGGGGTGAAAATGGCCTCACCCTGCTCTCTCATCTCTGGAATGGGGAGCTCATGCCCACCACTGCTCAGGAAACCTTCACAGATGAGCAAACAATTACCCCTCCTGTGTCCCCAGCTTCAGTCAGATCCTCACATGCACCCTATCTAAGTCTGAGCTGTCTACCCTCCTATGTTTTATCTCAGATGTGGCTGGGTTTCAAAACTAACTTCAAAGACTCCCCCATTGTACAGCCCTACATTGATATTCTGGGGGAGGGTGTCACTGTGGCTGTGTTAGCTTGTACCAAAAAATGGTTGCACAATTGAGCCGTGGTTCCTAGTTTATGATAAATCACAGCACAAAGCTGGTGCCAAGGTTTGCTGCCCTCAGCTGGTGTCTTTGTTCCTATGCTTGTGAAAGGAGCAGCTCAATCACATCCACAGGGTCTTTTGCCCTATCACCTCTACCAAATGGAGAGGCCATATCACCTCTACCAAATGCACTCCAAGAAGGGGAACGGTTTCTCTCCGTATCAGGGGATCTTCAGATCATACTATCCACTACTGCGTCTCTTTCCTCCTTCCCCAGCAAAGCACCACCAGGCATGACCTTGGCAATGGCACTGACCTATGAAACTTCAGACTCTGTGCTCCACTGTTTAAAAAACACTCTCGTTGGGGCACCTGGGTGGCTCGGTCGGTTAAGCGTCTGACTTCAGCTTAAGTTATGATCTCACAGTTCATGTGTTCAAGCCCCACGTCGGGCTCTGTGCTGACAGCTCAGAGCCTGGAGCCTGCTTTGGATTCTGTGTCTCCCTTGCTCTCTGCCCCTCCCCCGCCCATGCTCTGTCTCTGTCTCTCAAAAATAAATAAATATTAAAAAAAATTTTTTTTTAAATGCTCTCCTTTTTCCAAGTCAATGGTTTGGGGGAAGTGGTTTACCTGTGAAATCCCCTACTTGTGTTTTCACTTTTTTCATTCTCTCTCTTTCTCTCTCTCCCTTCAGCTACCAGGACTCCCTCCCTTCCCCAACACCTGCAGCTCTTTTCTCCCCTAAATCAACTCTCTATACTTCCTACCTTCTACAAGGTGGTCATTTTTTCTGCTTGTAGATATGCAGCTTTGTTCTTTCAGGCTTCAGATCAATTTCTCAGGTATTCAGAATGATTTGATATTTATCTAGGTGTGTTCAAGGGAGGAGGCAAGCTTAGGGTTGCTCTAGTCATTTGCCATCTTAACAATCCCCCTACAACTCTTTCCTAATTTAAGTAAGGTCCTAATAAGGATATTTTTAGGCTGAGGCCAAAGTAGAAAAGAAGACTTAAACCTAGATTATAGGGTGCATGTCTTTACATGTTGATAGTTCTTTTAGGACAAGATACTAGGCATGTATATGGGCTAGGAAAATATCAATATTATCACCTTAGGACATTTGCATACGTTTTCTCTCTGCCTGAAGAATGTTTTTTCCCAATTCTTCATCTGAATGATTCCACTTATCTCTCAAGTCTCAGTTTCAATGTATCTTTCTTGATGGGCATTCAGGAGGGCACTTGTTGGGATGAGCACTGAGTGTTATATGTAAGTGATGAACTCCTGGGTTCTCCTCCTGAAACCAATAATACACTGTATGTTAACTAACTTGAAGTTAAATAAATACATTTTTTTTAAGAAATCACTTCCTTAGGCCCCTTTTAGCCCACATGTCTGAATCTAAATTTGCCTTTCTATGCCATCCTTTCATCTTTTAGGTCCTTTATCATAAATTTTAATTCCATATTTGTGTATTTACTAGTGGTTATCAAACAACGTGTTTAAGAACCCTGGGGAGCTAATTAAAAACGTAGACTCTTGCATCTAACTTCAGAAATTTCTACACAGTAAATCTTAGTTGGGACCCAGAAATCTAGATTTTTAACAAGTTTGCCCAAGTAGTCCTGATGTAGGTAGATCTACAAACACACTTGTGGAAGTTCCCCATGACGGTAGTAACCATGTTTCTTTATGTCTACACCTCTAGCATCTAGCAGAGTGATCAATAAATATTAGCTGCATTACAAATAGTAGGACAAAAAATGTCCAACATGCTTTGGCAAGTGAGTCAGTGGACCGATACTGCAATGGGTCAAGGCTGCCTTCAGACCCAGGAAAACCCCTTCGATATCTAAAGAGTAGGTGGAAGAAGTTAGAAAATGAGAAATGGAAGAGTTCAGAGGGGGGTAAAAAAGGAAGCCAAGTATTAGGGTTTTGGCCAGAAGTCAAAGTTGATGAGCTGTCAGCAGCCAGTCTTTATTGTGATGAGTCAAAGACTATATACAAGACTCCCACAGGGTATCCAGTTCAAAATTTCAGCTGGATAAGGGCACTATCTTCCTTTCATCGCAGTGCTGCTTTCAACACATCAGGAAACACCATATCACTCCTTGACAGAGCCTGGCAATTTGAACTAGGAAGATAATCTGATGCCTTTAAAGCTGGCTGATATTTTCATTTGTGATTCTGCATGGCAGTATTGCCCCTCCTTTTCTGATCTGTCCCCTGTTGTGAGTGAGGTTTGGCAGCTAGCACTTATTTTTAGGCCGAGACGGTGGTGGGGTGTTACAAGGGAACTGTAATGCCAGCATTTCTGGTATCTGATAAAAGGTCCTCAAAGGGACAATGATGCATAGGAAAATGGCATCTAGGGAACTAAAAAATACTGAAATGAACCAGAGGGACTTGAGAGCTAAGGCCTGAGGTTACCTTCTGGAGCTACAGATAAGCATAGTAGAGTTGTTTGCTATTTTAGAGTGCAGAAAAGATTATTTAGGGTCTGTCTTTTCAACTTTGCCTTCCAAGCAGAAGTTCAGTTTGGGTACAGTGACTTTAAGGGAAGTCTCAACAAAATCAAGCATTCAGGAAACCAGTTACTGAAAAAAGTTGACTCAGTAAGGAATGGTAAGAACAGGGCTGGAAAGAAAGTCAATTACTGCATGGCAGTCAGCATAGCTATGTGAACTCTACCTGTACCTTTAGGGAAAAACAAATGTTTGCCTTCTTACCTGCCATTCTGTCTTTATAAATTTCGGTCTTTAGATGTTCCTTTTTAAGGAGTTGGCATACAGACAGTCTCTGACAAGGCAAAATATCTTTAATGGGTTTTCTCTGAGTTAAGATCTTTGGCCTCTTCCAATCTTTCATCTCCTTTGAGCAGTAAATCCCTTTGCTCTTTTAGACAGCTCTTGAGACCAGGTTGACATAAACAGTAATATCTTCCAGGAAGCATGGCAGCTCTGCTTAGAAGAACCTGGAGTGCCTGGGGAATACTTGGCTGCAAAGTTTTGTGGTGAGAAATGTGGCAGCAGAGATCAGAGGGGATACATGTCCCTCTGGCTTTTAGTTTGCACTCAAGGGCTATGCTGTCAGTGACCAGAGGCCAAAGCTAGAACAAAGCCTCCTTAATCTGTGCATCTACCAACATCTTTCCCATCTGGCAGGAAGATTCTCCTCTTCTGTTTTCAGTTACTCCCAGTTAATATTTCAAACAGAATTTTTATTTCTGTGGTCCCGATTCTAATCAGACCCCTTCCAATCTCTAAAAGGCTTATGTACCTACTATTGCTGGCCTGTTCTCTTGACTTCATCTGAATTACTCAGGATACCACCATGCTGACATTTGGACTCTAATATGACTTTAATTTAATAAATATAAATTTCAGATGGTATTGTTTCTCTTATCTTAACTTTATCCCAGTATGACATTCTAATTACCTACATCAAAATTACCATGAAACGGGAGGACTACCAAATGAAATCTCTTGAGTCCTTGCACAAATATATTTAATCAGAGTCTCTGTAGGTAAGATCTGATAATTTGTATTTGTTCAGCTTTTGTGAAAAAGGGACTTCGTCTTCCAGCTATGGCAGAAGAATTGGTTATCAGACCTCCACAATAAATAGCTATGAAAGTGCACAAAATACATAAGACAATTTTCACATATTAGAAAACATGAAGTATAGAACTGTGATCTCTGAGAAAAAGAAAATAAATGAGTTGAGTCTCAAATTATATCAGCTCTCTGCCCACAATCACTTTCCAGATGATGTCCCAGGGAAATATACCCCAAAGGGAGCACAGTGATCTTAATGAAATTAGGAGATAAAGATAAGAATTCAATGTTATTAGCACAGATGAAATTTGTAGGGCTTATTATTAGAAGGGGGAGTCATGCAGAAAAGGAACTCCAGAAATCTACATAGAGGTTCCATTAAATTTTGGGTTCAATTCTAAATTACACATGCAGTGATTTTGTAAGTCCTGGCAGAAACTACCAGAGATCTCTCAATTAAATGGATATTCTAGAGATCATACAGAACTGGGAGATGAAGCTATGACCATCCAGAGTAGAGAGATATTGATAAACACTTCAGGCATTCAGTTGATATCCCCAGAAAGTCCACACTTTAGGCACAATATTACTCTAAGGCTACAGTGAGGACAAATCTAGACCCATAGAATCAAATTCAAAGCTCTTTAAAGAAAGATAGCACATATCTGCAATGCCCAACAATTTAAAATTTCTTGAAAAGCAAAGAAGTGGGAAAATGTGACCAATGGTCAGAAGTAAAATCAGTCAACAGAAGTAGCCCTAGGAATGAGAGATGTTACAATTAGCCAAAGAGAACTTTAAGAGCTATCACAGTTCCATTTCTTTATCCACCCTCTGCAGATAAGATTTTTTTTTTAATTTTTCTTAATGTTTATATCTTTTCGAGAGAGACACAGACAGAATGCAAGTGGGTTAGGGGCAGAGAGAGAGGAAGACACAGAATCCAAAGCAGGCTCCAGGCTCCAAAGCTGTCAGCACAGAGCCTGACACAGGGCTTGAACTCACGAGCCATGAGATCATGACCTGAGCCGAAGTCGGACGCTCAACTGACTGAGCCACCCAGGTGCCCCAAGATAAGAATTATAAACTCAGGACAAATAGACCCAAAAGCACTTTAGAGTGAAAACATCAAGCAGATTCTAGATGGAGTTGACACTTTGAAGAATGAAGGACTGAGAACCAATTATATGGAGCTCTTAGCCTTAGTAAAGACCATAGATGACATCTATCATAACAGCTAGAACTCACAATTCTTCTGGGATGAACTAGGGTGGAAAGTCTACTAAAACCACAGCCACTAGAAAGTGAGGAGGGTATCCCAGAAGGGGAAGAACCAGACAGAGGGAAACCCAAATTTAATGTATCGTCAGCCACTCTGGCTTACCCTGAAATAAGTAAGTGCCAAGTAGACTCCAAACAACTGTATCTGGTTATAGTATCAGGCTAGCCTTATAGAATGAAGCTTCCTTCCTTTACAATTATTTGGAATAGTTTAAGAAGAATAGGTATGAACTCTTCTTTTTTTAATGTTTATTTTTGAGAGAGAGAGCACATACACACACATGTGAAAACAGGGGAGGAGCAGAGAAAGAGTGAGAGAGAGAGAATCCCAAGCAGGCTCCGTGCTGTCAGCACAGAGCCCAATCCAAGGATCAATCTCAAGAACTGTGAGATCATGACCTGAGCCAAAATCAAGAGTTGGACACTTAACCAACTGAGCCTCCCAGGCACCCCAGTATTAACTCTTCTTTATATGATTGGTAGAATTAACTTGTTAAGCCTTTTGGTCCTGGTCTTTTGTTTGTTGGGAGTTTTTTGATTACTAATTTAATTTCTTTGCTGGTTTTCAGTCTTTTCAAGTTTTCTATTTCTTCCTGTTTCAGCTTTGGTAATTTATATGTTCCTAGGAATTTATCCATTTCTTCTAGCTAACCAAATTCTTTGTTTCTCATAATATTTTTCTTATATTTGTTTGTATTTCTGTAGTGTTGGTTGTTATTTCTCCTCTCTCATTTGTGACTTTTCTTATTTGGGTCATTTCTCTTTTTTTAATAAGACTGGCTAAAGGTTTATCAACTTTATTGATTTTTTTCAAAAAACCAACTCCTGATTTCATTGATCTGTTCTATTGGGGTTTTTATAGTTTATATATAATTTATTTCTGCTCTAATATTTATTATTCCCTTCCTTCTGCTGGCTTTAAGCTTCATTTGTTGTTCTTTGTCTGCTCCTTTAGGTGTAAAGTTAGGTTGGTTATTTGATATTTTTTTTCTTGAGATAGATCTGTATCTTAGGACCACTTTGGGTGCATCCCAAAGGTTCTGGGCCATTGTGCTTTCATTTTCATTTGTTCAACGTATTTTTTAAAATTTCTTCTTTTATTTCATAGTTAACCCACTCATCATTTAGTAGCATGTTATTTAACCTCCACGCATTTGTGTTTTTTTCCAGATTTTTGCTTGTGGTTGACTTCTACTTTCATAGCATTGCAGTCGGAAAAGGTGCATGACAAAAACAAACACATAGACGAATGGAATAGAATAGAGAACCCAGAATTGGATCCACAAATGTATGGCCAACTAATCTTAGACAAATTAGGAAAGAGTATCCAATGGAAAAAAAGACAGTCTCTTTAGCAAATGGTGCTGGGAGAACTGGACAGCAACATGCAGAAGAATGAAACTAGACCACTTTCTTACACCATACACAAAAATAAACTCAAAATGGATGAAAGACCTAAATGTGAAACAGGAAACCATCAAAACCCTAGAGGAGAAAACAGGCAACAACCTCTTTGGCCTCAGCCGCAGCAATTTCTTGCTCCAAAGGCAAGGGGATGAAAAGCAAAAATGAACCATTGGGACCTCATCAAGATAAAAAGTGTCTGCACTGCAAAGGAAACAATCAACAAAACTAAAAGGCAACCGACAGAATGGGAAAAGATATTTGCAAATGACATATCAGATAAAGGGTAAGTACCCAAAATCTATAAAGAACTTACCAAACTCAACACCTGAAAAACAAATATTCCACTGAAGAAATGGGCAGAAGACATGAATAGACACTTTTCCAAAGAAGACATCCAGATGGCCAACAGACACATGGAAAGATGCTCAATGTTACTCATTATCAGGAAAATACAAATCAAAACCACACTGAGATACTACCTCATACCGGTCAGAGTGGCTAGAATTAACAATTCAAGAAACAACAGGTGCTGGAGAGGATGTGGAGAAACAGGAACCCTCTAACACAGTTGGTGGGAATGCAAACTTGTGCAATCACTCTGGAAAACAGTGTGGAGTTTCCTCAGAAAGTTAAAAATAGCACTACCCTATGACCCAGCAATAGAACTACTAGGAATTTATCCGAAGGATACAGGAGTGCTGATTCATAGAGGCACTTGTACCCCAATGTTTATAGCAACACTTTCAACAATAGCCAAATTATGGAAAGAGCCCAAATGTCCATCAACTGATGAATGGATAAAGAAGATATGGTTTATATATAAAATGGAATACTTGGCAACGAGAAAGAATGAAATCCTGTCATTTGCAACGACGTGGATGGAAGTGGAGGGTATTATGCTAAGTCAAATAAGTCAGTCAGAGAAAAGACATATCATATGTTTTCACTCATATGCGGAACTTGAGAAACTTAACAGAAGACCATCACAGAAGAGAAGGAGAATAAAATAGAGAGGGTGGGAGGCAAACCATAAAAGACTCTCAAAGAGAACTGAGGGTTGATGGGGGGGGGGGGCGGTGGGCGACAGGGGAGAGAGGAAAATATGTGATGGGCATTGAGGAGGGCACTTGGTGGGATGAGCACTGGGTGTTATATGTAAGCGATGAATCACAGGAATCTACCCCCAAAACCAAGAGTATACTGTATACACTGTATGTTAGCCAATTTGGCAATAAATTACATTTTTTAAAAAAAGGCACATGATATGACTTTGATGAGGCCTATTTTGTGGCCTAACATTAATCTATTCTGGAGAATATTCCATGTGCACTTTAAAAGAATGTATTCTTTAGGATGAAATGTTCTGAATATATCTGTTAAGTCCATCTGGCCCAGTGTGTCATTCAAAGCCATTGTCTCCTCGTTGGTTTTCTGTTTAGATGATCTGTCCATTGATGTAAGTGAAGTGTGAAAGTTTCCTTATTGTATTATTATACAATAATTCCTTATTGTATTATTATACAATAATATAATAGGAATACAATTATTCCTTATTGTATTATTAGCAATTAATTTCTTTATGTTTGTTATTAATTGTTTTACATATCTGGGTGCTATCATGTTGGGTGCATAAATATTTACAACTGTTATATCTTCTTGTTGGATTGTCCTCTTTATTATTATATAATGAACTTCTTTGTCTCATTAAAATCTTTGTTTTAAAATCTAGTTTATTCAATATAAGTATTGCTAGTCCAGCTTTTGACATTGTTTGCATGATAAATATTTCTCCAACCCCTCACTTTAAATCTGCAGGTGTCTTCAGGTCTAAAATGAGTCTCTTATAGGCAGCATATGGATGGGTTTGGGTTTTTTTTAATTGATTCTGACACTATGTCTTTTTATTGGAGTGTCTAATCCATTTCAATTCCCAGTAATTATTGATAGCTGTGTATTTATTGCCATTTTACTACTTGTTTTTGTAGTTGTTTCTGGAGATTTTCTCTGATCCTTTCTTGTCTTTCATGTTTTGCTGATTTTCTTCAGTGATACATTTTTATTTCTTTCACTTTATTCTTTGCATGTTATGAGTGGTTTTTTATATTTACACTTACCACTAGGTTTGTATATAACCTCTTCTGCAAATAGCAGTTTATATTAAGTTGAGAGTCATTTAAGATTGAACCCAATCTTTTCTCCTCTCCTTCCCATGTTTTAGGTATATGTATATATACATATGTGTGTGTGTGTGTGTGTGTGTGTGTGTGTGTGTGTGTGTTTTAGGTATATCCTTCTTTGTGAGTTCCTTGACTAATTTTGTATAGAAATATTCATTTTTATTACTTTTTCATTTCTTGCCTTTATACTATCACTTTTAGACTCTCCTTTGCACTCAAAGAATCCCCTTTAATTGCAGGGTTGGTTTAGTAGTCCTGAACTCCTTCAGTTTTCATTTATTTGGGGAACTCTCTCTCTCCTTCTATTCTGAATTATAGCCTTACAGGATTGAGTATTCTTGGCTACAATTTTTCCCACTCAATACTTTGAATATATCATGCCACTCCTTTCTGGCATGTTATGTTTCTGTTGAAAAATCTCTTGCTAGCCTTGTAAGTTTTCCCTAATATATATTAATGACTTCTTTTGTCGCTTTTAAGATTTTTTTCTGTATCACTATGTTTTCCAAATTTAATTACAATATGTCTTAGTGTGGTCCTGCATTTTTTTATTTTGATGGGAGTCTTCTGTGTCTCCTAGATCTGGATGCCTGTATCCTTCTCCAGATTAGGGAAATTTTGAGCTATTACTTCTTCAAGTAAATTTTCTGCCCCTTTTTCTCTCTTCTTCTTCTGGGATTCCTCTAATACAAATGTTATTACATTTGATGGACTCACTGAATTCCCTAAATTTATTCTCATTTTGCACAATTCTTTCTTTTGTTCAGCTTCACTGCTTTCCATTACTTTGTTTTCTATGTCACTAATTAATTCCTCTGCTTCTTCCAGGCTTCTGTTCATTGCATCCAGCATGTTCTTAATCTCATTTACTGCACTCTTCATGTTGCTCAGCATCAAGAAAATACAAATCAAAACCATGATGAGATACCACCTCACACCTGTCAGAATGGCTGAAATTAACAACACAAGAAACAACAGGTGTTGGCAAGGAAGGGGAACCCTCTTGCACTACTGGTGGGAGTGACTGATTCTTTTTTAATTCTTTTATACCTGTGGTGCAGGTCTCACTGATGTCTTCCATTCTTTTCTCAAGTCCAATGAGTATCCTTATGATCATTGCTTTAAATTTTCCATCAGGCCATGCTACTTATATCTGTTTCCTTTATATCTTTGGGCATGGACTCATTTCGTTCTTTCACTTGGGATAAATTCCTCTGTCTTCTCATATTGAGTAAGTCTCTTCCTTCTTCTCTACCATTTATCTCTCAACAGGTCCTATAGTGCTCAGGGCCTGGCACTTCAGGGAGTGCCTCCAGTGTATGTTGCATGCACTCTGCTGTTGTATTCTGGCTACTCTGCCCTTCAGGCTAGTCATCTACAGAGGCTTTCCTTGCCTGCTGTGGGCAGTGTTTGGTCCCTGGCCTGAATGTGTCAAGTTTTAATCAGGTGTGCTTTGGTCTTATCATGAAATGAGACCTGTCACCACCTCCACCAGAACTGAGCCCCTGCAAAACCCTCTGGTCAGGAGACATGGTTTGGGCAGGTATTTGTGCTGGACTTCTAGGGGAAGGGGCTCTGCTGTGCCGGGACTGAGGTAAGTGTGACTGAGAAGAACAGTTCCATGAAAGCACAGGGTGGTGAGGCATGATGTAAGCAAGTTAAGCAGCCAGTGTCCATGCTGACTGTGTCCTGCATGTGTCTCTGTTTATTCTGAGGGGTAGGGGAGGGAAATGGGGCCAGCTAGCTCCTTTGTTTCTGGAGTGACATCTCCATGAATGATGCCTCTCAGGGACATGCTCTGAGAAGACCAAATAATCTCCCCGCTGTGTGCCCCAGGAACACATCAAATCACTGTTTCCATGCCATATGCCTCTGGGTTGTCTGCCTGCTTTCTCTCCAAGAGCAGTGCAGTGCCCTCTGGGTTCTATCCCAGCCAAGTGCACTGATTTTTAAAACTCCAGGCTTTAAGCCCTGATGGTTGCAAGAACTCACGAAATTCAGCCCCTCTCATTTTCCAAGCAAATGGCTATGCGGAAGCATTCTCCATGTGCATTCCTGTGTACTCCTCTGTAACACACCCTTCTCCGTGACCACAGCCCCCTCCCCTCCACAGCAGCTCGGATCCATTTCTTCCCTAATTCACATCTCTGCATTTCCTACCTTCTCCAATGTGGCCTCTTCTCTCACATTAGTTGTGGAGTTTGTTCTGTCAGTCTTCAGGTCATTTGATGATTTGATAGTTATCTAGTTGTATTCACAGGACAAGGCAAGCCTAGGGTCCTCCTACTCCCTCTGCCACCATCTTCCTCTATTCCCTCAATAAATAAATTTATGGATGTTTATTAAAATCCTTAGAGCAATCAATAAAAATTAATATAAATGGTATAACTAAAAAAAGAACAAAGTTAAATTGAATTCTAAAAACTAGTCAAAGTTGAAAGCAGGTAGAAAAGAAGGAAAACAATCACAAAAAGGTAGAAACAAAACACAAAGAGTAAAGTAGTAGACCTAAATACAACCATATCAACAATTAAAAAACAGAAACTGTCAGAATACATAAAGAACTAAGACCCACTGGATACTATGTATACATAGTATAAAAATAAGTAAATGAATGTAAGACTTCTATTTAGCTCTGATATGTAAAGAGCTTGGAAATTATCACTCAGATCTTTATAAGAAAAAAAGTTTGAAATATTAAATGTTAACAACTGTTCTTGAGCTGATCAAAGAAATGAAATTGCAGAGCAAACCACCACCCCAAAATCTGGAGAGACAAATTCAAAGAGACATAGCCAAGATCTGATTACCTAGGGCAGAAGCTGCTGTAGCTATAAACTGGTAGGAACTCTGTGGGGTTTTTTTTTGTTTTGTTTTGTTTTGTTTTTTTGACACTTTTCTGGAGACCAAATGTTGACTAGCCTGAGAGTAAGAAACTCCTGGACATGGCACATTTTCATGGGCTTTGCCTCCAGGAATTCCACAATGTTCTTATAAAGAAGATCCAAGAAAGATCACTTCCTCGTTCTGGCAGGGTAGAGAAAATAATCAGTGTGAAGTATACCCATGGAATATTTCATAACAAAGGACTACTCTCCAGAAAAAATAACTTTGCCAGAGTCACATCTCAGTTAGGATAAGAGCATTTCTCCAACTCCAACCACCTCTAGACTTCCTATCTCATTTAACAACAACAACAACAACAACAACAACAACAAAAAGAACAGTCAACATAGGTCAAGACCTCTTGGAAATACATTGGGAACACTATAGCCAGGGAAGGGAATAAAAATGGGGTTTGGAGCATTATATCACTGGATAAACACATCTGAAGGTCACAGCCCCAAGACACAAGCTCACTAAAACACTAAGATATAACCAGATAATTAGAGAACACTCCCCCTTCCACACACTTTACCACAATAATAGGGCTTTAGTACAATGACAGCCGGTTACAGGTGAAAAGCTACAAGACACATACACTGACTTTTTTTGAGGAGGAGTACTAAGGGAAGCTCAAAGTCAAGAGGGGAGACAAATACATGGACACTAGAGGAATCTGAAGCCTCTGCCACCTACAGCTACAGAAAACATTAAATATCCTAACTTCTAGATTACTGTAAATCCTCATAATGAAGGTCTATTTACCATAGTTCTTATTATCTACAACAGATCCAGCTTTCAATAAAAAATTTATAAGTCATGCTACAATGCAAGAACAAACACAATGTGAAGAGATAAAGCAATCATAAGAATCAGACAGATATGACAGATACTGGAATTACCAAAAAGGGAATTTAAAGTAACTATGATCAATATATTAAGGTACATGGCTAATACCAAGGTTTCAAAATACACGAAAAAATTTAGAGCTGAAGAGAAAGACAATTTCACACCCCTCTCAATAATTTATAGATCAATAGACAGTCAATAAAAGCATAGATAATCAACAATACTATTATTCATCTTGACCTAATTGATATTTGTAAAACATTACTCCCAACAACCATAGAACACATATTATTTTCAATTACATACAGTATGTTCACCAAGATAGAGAGCATGTGCTGTGATCTAAAATAAGTGTCAATAAGTTTCAAAGGACTAAAATAATACAGAATATGTTCTCTGGCCACAAAAGAATTTAATTAGAAAGCAATTAACTGCTATGAACATTGGGGTGCATGTGCCCCAATCATATGTATCAATATACTGATCATATTTGAATCAATATTTTTGTATCTTTTGGGTAAATATTTAGTAGTGTAATTGCTGGGTCATAGGGTAGTCCTATTTTTATCTTTTTGAGGAGCCTCCATACTATTTTTCAGAGTGGCTGCACCAGTTTGCATTCTCACCAACAGTGTAAGAGGGTTTCTCTTTCTCCATATCCTCACCAACAACTGTTGTTTCCTGTGCTAAGTTTAGCCATTCTGACAGGTGTGAGGTGATATCTCACTGTAGTTTTGATTCGTATTTCCCTGATGATGAGTGATGTTGAGCATCTTTTCATGTGTCCATTAGCCATCTGAATATCTTTTTTGGAAAAGTGTCTATTCATGTCTTCTGCCCATTTCTTAACTGCATTATTTGTTTTGGGGGTGTTGCGTTTCATAAGTTCTTTATAGATTTTGGATACTAATCCTTTATCAGATATGTCATTTGCAAATATCTTCTTTCATTTTGTAGGTTGCCTTTTAATTTTGTTGATTGTTTCCTTTGCAGTGCAGAAGCTTTTTATTTTGATGAAGTCCCAATATTTATAGCAGGATTATCAACAATAGCCAAATTATGAAAAGAGCCCAAATGTCCACTGACTGAAGAATGGATGAAGAAAATGTGGTGTATGCATATGTGTATACACACGCACACACACACACACACACACACACACACTAGAATATTATTTAGCCATCAAAAAGAATGAAATCTTGCCATTTGCAATGATGTGGATGGAGCTGGAGCAAAATGGAATAAGTCAGTCAGAGAAAGAAAAATACCACATGATTTCACTCATATGTGGAATTTATGAAACTAAACAGATGAACATAGGGGAAGAAAAAAAGAGAGGGAGACAAACCATAAAAAAGACTCTTAACTATACAGAACAATCTGAAGGTTGTTAGAGGGGAGCGGGGGGATGGGCTAAATGGGTGATGGGTATTAAGGAGGTTGCTTATTGTGATGAGCACTGGGTGTTACATGTAAGTGTTGAACCACTAAATTCTACTCCTGAAACCAATAATACACTATATGTTAACTAACTAGAAGTTAAATAATTTAAAACCAAGAAAGAAAGAAAGAAAGAAGCAAGCAAACAATTAACTAAGCTATCTAGTAAAAAAAACAAAAAAAAAAAAAACAAACAAAAAAAAAACCAACCACAATAGTTGGAAATAAACAACACATTGCTAAATAGTCTGTGGGTTAAAAAAGAAATCACAGGGAAAACAGAAAATAGTTCAAACTGAACAAAGAAAAATATATCAAAAATATGTATCAGTGCTCAATGGGAAATTTATTTTTAAACATTATGTTTAAAATATATATAAAGGTAAAGGGTGCCTAGGTGACTTAGTTAAGTGTCTGACTTCGGGTCAGGTCATGAACTCGCAGTTCATGAGTTCAAGCCCCATGTCAGGCTCTGTGCTGACAGCTCAGAGCCTGGAGCCTGCTTTGGATTCTGTGTCTCCCCCTCCGTCTGTCCCTCCCCCACTTGCACTCTGTCTCTCTCTCACTCTCAAAAATAAGGAATTAAATTTTTTTTTAAATAAAAAGAAATAAAAAGAAAAGTAGAAAATCAATGATCTAAGCTTCCAAGCTTCCACACAAGAATCTAGAAAGGAAGAAAAAAATTTTTAATAAGAAAATGAAAGGGAATATAGTAAAGGGCAGAAATCAACAAAATAGAAAATAACATGAAAATTGGCAAAGACAAATGTTGGTTCTTTCAAACAATAAGACTGAAAAACCCTTTGCTAGACTGATCAAGAAAATAAATTTGAGAAAAAACACAAATTACCAACATGAAGAATAAAAGAGGGATTATCACTATAAATCCTAAACACAGTGAGAATATGTTAAGAGATTATTAATAACTTGTACCAACAAATATAATAAATAAAATCACCAATTTCTTGAAAAAGTCAATATACTAAGACTGACACAAAAATTAGAAACTTGGAATAACCTTGTATTTATTATCAAAAACCTTCTCACAAAGAAAATTTCAGGCCCAATTATTTCATTGGTAAGTTCTACATTTAAGGACAAAATTACACCCATCTTACAAAACTCAGAGTATAGAAGAAACACTCTGATTTGTTTTATAAAGCCAGCATAATCCTAATACCAAGAGTTGACAATGTTTCTACAAAAATTATAAACATTTCTAATGATAGATGTACAAATACTTAAGTAATAGCAAATTGAACCTGGCAATATAAAAAGTTATGTTTACCATGAAATACCAGGTAGGGCTACCCCAGAAATGCAAGGTTTGAAAATGGGAGTAATTCATCACATTAACAGGGAAAAAAAAAATGGTGTCACTTCAAGGGATGAAGAAAAAGCACTTGAAATAATTCAATATCCATTCGTGACTTTAAAAGCAAAACAAAAACATCTCAGCAAATTAAGAATGAAAGTTAGATTCCTCAAAGCGATGAAGAATATCTTCTAAAATGTACACCTAGAATCACACTTAATGGGGAACTGTGAACACTTTCACATAAGCTTGAGAAAAAGTCCAGATATTCAATCTCATCACTTCTATTCAACATGATTCTAGAGATCCCAGCTATTTCATTAAGGCAAAAAAGAAAATGTAGGCATAGTATCAGAATAAAACAGTAAAACTATCTCCATTTACAGATGACATGTTTGTTTACATAGAAAACCCTAAAGAATTCACAAAACAACTACGAGAATGAATAAGTAAACTATGCAAGGTCACAGGCTACAAAATTAATTTACAAAAAAAAATGTAATTTTTATACAACAAAAAAATAAAAAATGTTATTATATAGAGCAAAACAATTGTTGATAATTTAATAAAAATTCCATTTAAATAGCATCAAAAAACAAAATACTATGAAATGAATTTAACAAAAGATATGCAAGCCTTTTACATAAAAAACTGAAAGACTGCTGAAAGAAACTGAAGAACTAACGGAGTTCTTGGAGCGATAAACCACACGAATACTGTCCACTATCCTCTAATTTGTATTTGGAGTCCATGCAATTGTCATCAAAAATCCCACCACCCTTTTGCAAAATTTGATGATCTGCTTTTAAAATTCATTTGTGAACGCAAAGAAGCTATCCAAAGCACTCTTACAAAAGAAAAAGTTAAAGAACATTGCTACCTAACTTCAAGATATAACGTCGGTGTGACGTGAGCAAAATGACTGCAGAAATTTCTAGCACTCGTCCTCCCCCAGGAACATCAATATGAACAACGAACTACCTGCACACGAGAATACCTTCACAAAAGCCAAGGATTCCAGATAAAGGATGACACTATTTGGGTGAAACATCAAAATAAAGTGCCTTGAGGTGGGTTAAGATACACACACTCTACACCCATCAGCCCTCCCCCTCCACTCCAGTGCAGGAGCCCAACGGAAGAGATAAGCTTCCTGTGTAAGGAGAACAAGGTGACCTTCCGACTCACTGCAGGAGGCCCCAGCGCGACACCAACTACCCCCACCCTACGTGGCACCCTAACAGGCTGCTGGGAACCCAGGCCTATCCACCCCTAGCACGTGCCAGCAGCCATGGCCCCAGGCAGTTCCTGAGGCCCCAGGCTCCCAGCCCACCGACTGCCAGCAACTCCTGTAGAAACAGGCTACTAGCGGCTCCTGGGAACCAAACTCCCCAGCTCACCACAGTGCCCCCGTGGCTCTCGCAGCAGGGGTGGCTCTAAAGAGCACGAGGTTCCTAGCGTGCTCCTGCTAACGCAAGCTCCAGTGGCAGTCTAGCGCCCAGCCACTCCTGGCCCTGGCCGGCTCCCGTAGCCCCAGCTCCCATGAGCCCCCGCGAACCCTGATCCCGGTCGCAGGCAGGCACCCACCAACCCATGCTTCCCGCCTGGCGCACAGCTGGGCCCGCTACCCGGAACCCAGGCTTTTCACTCACCCCAGCTTCACGGAAGGTGCCAGGACCCGAGGCCCCCAGCCCACTCAGTGGCAGGCCACCCCCTAGACCCAACCTCTGGGCTGGCACATTCACTCCCCCTATGTGTCTGCTTTCGCTAGCCTCTGCTTTTCTTCTTCGCTCCACATCCGGGTGGAGGTGAAACCAAAGCCGCACCTCCGTAGGGTGCTTTGGTAGCAGAAGAAGCTGGTGCTCAAGCCACTCTTCCTTTGTGTGTGCGATATACCCGAACAGTGGAATATTATTCAGCTTGATAACAGGAGGAAATTATCCCGTTTTGTGACAATACGTTGAGGAACCTGGAGGACATTGTGCCAAGTGAATAAGCCAATTACGGAAGGACAAATACTGCATGATTCCGCTTACATCAGGTATCTAAAATGATGAAACTCATAGAACCAGAAAATAGAATGCTGGTTGCCAGGGTGTGGGGTTGGTTAAATGAGGAATTGCTTTGTTGTTCATTAGGCGTAAAATCACAGTTCGAGAGCACTGCTCTACAACATATTGCCTATACTTAATACTACATTGCCCACTTCCAAAGTTGGTAAGGGGTCGATATAATGTTAGGTGCTCCCAACAGAAACATAACAAAACAAAAACCAGAAGCGCACAAGGAACGCTTGGAGATGATGAATATGACTATTACTTTGTGGTGATGTTTTCTCAGGTGTATGCATATTTTCAAATTCACCCGGTTGTATACATTGAATCAAAGTGCAGGGTTGTGGTTGTTTCAGTTTTGGTTGTTTGTTTGTTTGGTATATCAATTATAGCTCTGTGAAGATGTTTAAAATGAAGAAATAAAAATATTTAGAAATTTTATGGTAAAAAGTACTTTGGAAAAAATAAAACAGAGAAGAGGCATGGGAAGTTCTAGGTAGTGGGGAGAAAGACACTATTTTAAATAGGATAGTAAGGGACAATTTCATTGAGAAGTTCATACCAAGTAAAGTTTTCTAGCTCACTTTTCTGGCTTTTGTAACATCTTGGTTTCCCTCCTTTAACGTGGTTTCACTCAAGTTTTCCATATTCTTTCTTAGTTACACCTTGCAAGATCTTGTTCTTCTGTTTACCTTTAAAAGTTAATATTCCTCAGATTTTGCCTTTAGCTCTTTTTTCATTCTGCATGCTTTTCCTGGATGATCTCCTAAATTTTTATGATTTCGAATATAGACATATATTTCCTAAACAAGACCGTGTCCAGGATCTCCTGGCCCATTATCCACTGTGGCTTACAGACTCTTCAAACTAAAAATACATGAAAACAATTGCAACAATGTTCCTTCTAAGCCTTCTCCCTATTCTGTATTGCTTTTCTTATAATCACCAAAGGCCTGGAAGTCATTCTAAATTCTCCTCTGCTTCATTTCCAAAAATGAGACTGGAGGCAGGGAGAACAGCACAGGTAAGAGATGATAAGAACCTACCATGGACCAGCAGTAGTAGGGATGAAGAGGAAGGGACAGATTTGAAAAATATTATCGAGGTAGAGTTAACAGGTTTGTGACAGAATGGCCTTGAGCAAGTTTGGGTTTGGGTAACGGTGGATAGAGAATTGAGCATAGAAGAGGAAGAACAGATTGACACTAGAATATAAAATTGTTTTGAATGAATTATGCTTGAGATATCTGTCAGTGAAATAGCCAGGTTAAAAAGTCTTGTAGTTTGCGGGGTACCTGGGTGACTCAGTTGGTTAAGCATCTGACTTTAACTCAGGTCATGATCTCGAGTCTCATGGGTTGGGGCCCCATGTTGGGCTCTGTGTTGTCAGCTCGGAGCCCGCTTCGAATCCTCTGTGTCTCTCTCTGCCCCTCCCCTGTACGCGCTCTCTCTCTCTCTCTTTCTGAAAAATAAACATTTTTTAAAAACTATTTTTAAAAAAGTCCTGTAGTTTGCTAGATGCCTGACTTTGGGTTAGCACATAAATAGACTCTTGAGATAAGAATTCAAATGCAAGTAGTATATTTTGGAAGTGGTCCTGGAAAACACCAATAGGTTAATGGGAAAGTGATGAAGGAAAAGTAAGGAAAGCTATAAAATGTGCTTTGTTGAGCCAGTTATAACCACCGAAGTCAGGGGATTTAAAGTTTAGCACCACTGGTAAAACTTTAGAAGATGGTATAGAATATACCTTGGAGTTACCACAACCTACTGGTTAGATGCTGGGATTGTTAGCCACCAAATCTCCACCAGCACTGTTTGAAAGCCATTTCTGGAGCTGTTAACTCTCCCAGCTCTGCAGCACTGCTAGCTTACCCTAGGATGCACATTCTCTTGCAGACCTTCCCCCCACCAAAAAAAAGGTGTGGAGAGTAGTAGGTGTTTCTTACTACTAAGTAGCCTTCACCATATAGAGGATAAATGCCAAGGTGATATGAGTGAGACAGTGATAGCATCTGCTATATAAAATATATGAACCTGGAGTACTGAGAGAGATTTAGCTGGAGAAATAGGTTTGGAAATCTTTAGTACAGAGTTGGTCAAATTTATATCTCCAAAACAAGAAATTTACTGAACAGGTCAAATAACATCTCCAAATGTCAACTGAGGAGAGAGAAAGAAGATATGAGCTACTTACATCAGTGATCTGAAGGTCAAGGCAATATCCCTTAGAGGATGGAAAACTGAGTTTAGGGGACAGTATCTAAAGTGGACAACAGTGGCGGGGGAGGGCACTTGGGTGACTTAGTTTAAACGTCTGACTTTGGCTCAGGTCATGATCTCACAGGTTGTGAGTTCAAGCCCCACGTAAGGCTCAGTGCTGTCAGCTCAGAGCCTGGAGCTTGCTTCCGATTCTGTGTCTCCCTCTTTCTCTGCCCCTCCCCTGCTCATGCGCTCGCTCTCTCTCTCTCTCTCTCTCTCTCTCTCTCTCTCTCAAAAATTAACAAACATTAACAAATTTAAAAAAAATAAAGAGGATATTAGGTCTACTGTAGAGATAGGCAACATTAAAAAAGGAAAGAGAAAAGGAATTGCTAACAACTCGAGGAAACGGGAAATTTCCATGGTGAGCTTGAGAGTGTCCAGGGAGAGTTATTTACCCTCCTAATAGGGATTGCATGCTGCTTGGGGGAGAGCACTGGATTCACCCCTCGGTGGAGCCCTGAGACACTGCATACTGCATAAATATGCAGTAGAGCTGGCATCATCAGAAATTCCAGTAGGAGCCCTCACAGCAGAAGAATTCCATCAAAAACCATGAAGTATGAGAGCAAGGCTAAACCAGTGATCTAATCCGAAAATATGAGAATTCACCCTCTAGTGACTGTAGTTAAGGGGAGAAATAATACTTCCTACAGATCACCCAGCAATTGGGGATGCTATAAGACATTGTAGCTTCTGTTTACTGGATATCTCGTGGTATGTGTTGATTTTTATTCTCTTTAGAATTGATTTCTTTCTACACCATTCAGTGTTCCCTAATAGGGTACACCCAATAGGGTGCATTTTTGGAGGTTTTTTTTTTTTTTTTACCATTTCTGTGTAGGAGTTTGAGCCAAAATATTAAGACCTGAAAATATATTTGAGTCAGCCCCAAATATAACCCGATCCCAGATTCTGTAGCCATCTTTGATGAAAATGTCCCATTAGCAAACATTTTGATCTGCTTAGAACTGGACGTGAAAAGCCAATGGAGAAAGTATTTAACCTGGGTTTTCGACGTGGAGGTCTCCAAGAAATCCCTGATACCATTTCACATATCCAGGTAGTTCACCAGGTTCAGACATCATCCCAACTCCAGAACAAGCCCCTGGTAATTTCAAATACTGTGAGCCCCAGTGTGCAAACAGGGTGTATCAAAAAGCCAGCCACTACTATGGTAGTGAGAGTTATACAGTTGGAAGGAAATTGATCTTTATCCCATTTAAATTTTAAACATCTTAAGCTTCAGTCTTTGCAACTTTTACTCCTTCCATCCAGTTCTTTAAAAGAAAATGTCTAAGATTAGTGTCAATTGGAAAGTATTTGTATATCCTGGCTGTTAAGATGGAAAGTGTGAATTTACAGAAACTCTAATATGTAGAGAGATGGTGGTAAGTTTAGTAGAGTGATGGAGGGGCAGTAGATGAGAGTGGGGTGCCTATGGGACAGAGCCAAGAAAATGAGACTCACAGACTGAGAGTCAATTATGCTCAAATTTCACAGTCTCTCCACCTATGTGCCAAAGGCAACGTGTTAGATGCTGGGTGAAGTCTCAGCCAGGAAAAGAGAGCCTAGTAACGTGTTGCTGTTTAGTAATGAGGCTGGTGAGCATTTGGCCTTCATTTAGTTTTGCTGGCACATGCAGATAACGCTATACCAAACCTAAACATAGTTCTAAAGTTAAATAATCTCCTGTTGAATTTTTAATAATCACTTTTTAGGGAGGATATAGATAGAAAAAAGCGACTGAAAATATAGACTTCTTTTTTCCATACCCCATCCCCACTGTCCAAAATATGGTCCATTAACCTGGGAGAAGTGGAGATGAGGAAATTAAGTCACCCTCTTGATCTTATCCTTAGACTGAAGTTTGGGAACAAAATCCATAAACAAGTACTTAGTGAACAGTACTTAAGTTTTCTTTTCTCTGTTGCCCTACCTTTTTCAGAAAAACTATTGGATCTTTTAAGAGTTGGGGAAAGAGAAGCAGTTAATTAGAGCTACTGGGAACTGCTTGAGGTCTAGGCCAACTGCCTCAAATTGACCTGTTTGTGACTGGAAAGTTAGTTTGGCTCCTCCATGGTTTTGGTGCTTTTATAGACTTTGTTTTGTTTTTCATTCAGATGATTTCATAAGCTCCAGAAAGTTAGTGCTGCTGGAAAAGACACGTGGCTATTTACTGCTTCCATTTTTCTAGAAGTGAGCTATTCCTCCTCCCCACCCTACCCCAGCCACAGGCATTAGTCTGCATCTCCATTGTCATCCCGCACAGCTCAGGAGCCACCTGCTAGCCAATTCTGTGAGCTCACCTCTTGGTTCTCACACTGAGGTCTTGCAGTAAGCTGTGCCAAGTCTAGAATAATCAGAGCTGCTTTGGGGAGCTACTTCACTGGGGTCACTGCTTTTCTAAAAATCAAAGTCTGCCGTGAAATATAGTGCGCAGTTAAGAAATAATATCCTACGGTCCCCAAACACATACCAGTGCCATTACACAACACTTATTTATGAAGCCCCTTTTGAACAATTATGGGATGGAGCCAGGGCAGGAGCTGTTGGAGAGAGCAAGCTGAGAACAAATGTTGGCAGTTTTATTTTAAAGTCACAAAACTATCGAAAGCAGCAACCGCTGTGTCAATCATTGAATATATCCCTCAAGCCAAATTGTTCTTTTTTCTCTGTTTTTATATTAAATAATGGTATGCTCATTCTCACTAGTATCTAGCTATAATATTAATAAGTCACAAGCTATCGAAAGCAGCAACTGCTGTGTCAATCATTGAATATATCCCTCAAGGCAAATTGTTCTTTTTTTCTCTGTTTTTATATTAAATAACAGTGTGCTCATTCTCACTACTATCTAGCTATAATATTATACAATAACAAGAATGATATTAATTCTCAGGAGTATTTTAGTATGTCTGAGCAGTGGGAACCTAAGAAGATAACGAGAACCTTTAAAGTTTACCAATGGATTATTCCTTTTATATAAAATTACCAAAAAAGAATTTTCTAAAGGCTACCTATAAAGCAGTGCATATATGGATAATAGAGAGCCTTCCAGAAACGCATATTATAATTATAATTAAAGTAAACAGTGTATGACCTCAGGATCCAGACTATCATGTCTAAATTACAGCCTCATCAACTGTATTATATCTTGTATCATGAAAAATGAAGGTGCTAACATCCAGGAGTTGGTCAGCAGGGAGGTTAGTGTAAAGGTAGTATAAAGTAAGAGTTTGTTCTGTGTATTTCCAGCTCTGTCCAGAAAAGAGAAATCCTGGACAAAGGACCCATATCCATTATTCTTGGTAGGTCTTATATAAGTGCATAGGCTGATGGCACCAGATATTAAGATCTTCCAAAGAACTCACTTTTTAAAAATTCCATGCTTACCTGATTCCACTCCTTTTGCCAGAAAGCAGAGGGAGATATGAAGTAGGCAGGGGGAGCGGGGGAAGAGGATTTGCTGTGGAGAGAATTATTGGAAATGCTGAATGAAAGCAAGACAAAGAAACAAGTCCAGTACTCAGGATCAAGCAGAGGAGCAAGGTTCATAAGCCAGAGAAGGGAATCTAAACTAGTCTGTAGGGACATGTGGGTGGCTCGGCCGGTTAAGCATCTGACTTCGACTCAGGTCATAATCCCGCGGTTTGTGAGTTCGAGCCCTGCATTGGGTTTTCTGCTGTCAGCGCAGAGCCCTCTTCAGATCCTCTGTCTCCCTCTCTCTCTGCCCCTCCCCCAAGTGCTCTCTCTCAAAAATAAACATTTAAATAAATAAACCAGCCTTTAAAAAATAATAGAACAGCTATAAGTAGACACTAGGCCCAATTACAGAGCCAAAGATAGGGAGCCCTGGGCAATAATGACCTGTGGAAAAAAGGGAGCCAATAAAAACAAAAAACAAAACAACCTGAGCAGGTGAGTAAGAGGAAGGACATGGAAAAAGATAACTTCTGAGGCATTTGATGCTGTCTGAACTGGTTTTGAAATATTCCCTCTAGCTGGATGTGAGGAAAATATGCAGGATCTGATCAGGAAGGGCCAAGAGTGCCTAAATTCAGAAGTTTTCATTTTATTTTAAAAGATATGAGGCACTTCTGAAGGATTTTAATTTTTGAAGTGGCATTATCAGTTGAGTAGAATGTCAACAAGCAGAAATGAAATAAAAGCTATATATCTGAATAAATGGTACATTTAAAGTTATTATCATTTAGTAATAAACCAAATGCAAAGGAAAAAAGCAATAGAAGAGATACATACTTACTCTAGTTACTTAGCTAGATTTTTAACTTACTCAGGATGTAATGTAATGAGAACTGACCCAGGTCACCTCTGTTCCATCTTAAAGCAAAGTTTGTTGGCAGAAGTTATACCAGAATTTTATTATTCATCACTTGTCTACTTCTTGCTCTTCTCTTTCAGTCACAGCCATCACAGGTTAGCGAGGCCAAATCCTTTCACTGGTTGTCCTCATATTCCAATAGCATATTGTGGTTTAGGGCCTGTCCTTTATAATCAAGGAAGAAGAACAATGAGGAGAAGTGATTCATCTAAATTGTTTCTTAAAATGTATAATTTGGAAGAGACTCTGACTTTATGGTGGGATTTGATGCCTAAATCCTGTCACTCCTGTCTACCTCCAAGCTGCTAGCTGAGAGACATCTGCAAGAACCAGATTACATAGTAATTGCCAGCTCTTATTGACTGTTCCATGAAGCAGGCATTGGAAAGAAAGGGTGGAACTGGTTTCTAGATTTTGGGGGATTTTTCATGTGGTCCAATGAATGCCAGTATCTGAACAATCAGATCAGCTCTTCCTCTCCTGGAGGGAGGAGACAGTGGGGGAAGGTGGAGAAGAAGCAGAAGTCCTCACTCCTATACCTCCCCCTGCAGGCATGGGAAGTAGAGAACCCCTTCTCTGTAGAAATAGGAAGAGGAGGAAGACAGAGTCCTCCTTTCCCAATAGTGATCAGCATTAGCAAGTCACAGTTTTACCTTAGAGGAGAAATAATAACTGGCAAAATAATACTTGTCTAGGAGTATTGAGTTACGTCTAAGCAGGGAGTTGTAAAATATCTAAGGAGTCCTGCACTGTTAACAATTAACTTAAAAAAAAAAAAAAACTAGCAGGAAAGATGGGATACACTTAACTAGATTTGTAAGTGGTGTGAAAAAATTTTAAGAGTCTCTTTTCCACTCACATGTTTTCACAAATCATCAGAAAACATACTTTATGCTGAAATATTTATTTTGGAAAATGAGAAACATGGGAAAAATAATTTACAACCATTTTATCTTTTTACAAGGTAGACATACTACTTTAGATTTTACTGAGTAAAAAGTAGATGATCTTCTGTAAAAAAGGATAAAGGGCATGTATATGTACACATAAGTGTCCAAATAAGTCATGCTTCAAACTACTTTTTACCTAAAAAATTTTAGATAATTTAGTAATCCTGATTATAATTACTTCAGTTTTTCAGTTGACTTTATAAAAATGGTTCTATTGGTAAATGACTTTCTCCTTAGGCAGATTATTCATGAGTTGCCACTGAACTATATCCCACCTCCTTGTAACTAATAGCACATATTTATAAAGCTGACTAGAAAGGAAAACACAGTCTATGGTATTAGGACATTTTCCTCTGCATGAAAAATTGTCCTACTAACGGAATCAAACCAGACTGAATGAAGATTAGACCTAGACTCATTAACACCATATTTTAACGTAGTAGAGTAAATAGTTTAATACATATTTAAGAATTGTGCCTGTTTAAGAGGATTCATAACAGAACTTTGCCACTGTATTCGATATCTATGTGGTTATGGTACATGAAATAGCTCAAATGTTTTGGTCTCATCCTGTTTAGTTTACTCAAATTGATTTGGCCATAACTTAAACATGATTATATCTCTTGGTGATCTAATCCAGTCTCATTATTTTAAATATTTCCTGTATGCTGTCAACTCCCAAACATGCCTCTCCAACCTAGACCTCTCCCCCCGAACTCCAAACTCATACATGACAAGCACCTACTTAACATCTCTTCTTGAATGACTAATAGACACTCCAGACTCAATACACCTTCTCCCCAAACTTCTTCTGTCTTTAGCCATACCCAAATCTGTTGATAGAACATTATTTGCCTAGTGGCTGAGGCCAAAAAACAAGGGGTCATCTTCGCCTCTTCATTTTCATTTACATCCTGCTTTCAACTAACCAAATCCTGTTGGTTCCACCTCCAAAATATGTCCAGGATCTGACCACTTCTCATCGTTGTAATTGCCATCACCTGGTTGAAACCACCATACTCGCTTGCCTAAATTATTTCAGGAGCCTTTACTTGGTGTTCCTTCAGCCAACATTTCCCTCAAACTCTGCATTAGCTTCCCATTTAACTCAGAGTAAAAGCCAAATTTATCATTGAGCTTAATTGGGGGAAAGAAATTATTTGACTTTCTTCCACTAACTAAACTAAAACATTATCACCTTCGTATTTGGTACCTGACAAAGTTTTTAATTCCCTTCAGCACTATGTGCATTTTTGCAAAGTCATGGGGTCATAATGAAGGAAAGTTGGTGGGCAAGAAGAAAGCCTTTTCCCTCATTCTAAGAGAATTCATGAAGCATTCTGTGTATGTAAGTATCATTGTACTTTACAGACAAAGAAGTATAATTTTTATTTGTATATCATTCTCACTGATGTGACAGCTCCTCCAGAGCAGAACCTATTTTCTTTGTCCTTTCTATCTCTAGTATCTGGCACCTAATCTAACAGTAATGACACTCAGTAAAAGCTTAAGAAATAATATAAAAATTAATAAATGGTTAATTGGAGGCAGAGTGACAGGGAGAAGAGATCATAACATTTGAAGTTTGAGTGAATTTCTGTTCTACTAACAATATAAACTTGGCCATGATATATAAAAATGTATATATATATGTGTGTGTGTGTGTGTGTAGATATAAATATAGATAGATATAAATATAGATATAGGTATATCATGCAAGCTCCTTGCTCAAGACAAAGTACTTTGATTTGGATTTGACATCAAAAATAAAGACAAGGGGTGCCTGGGTGGCTCAGTCGGTTAAGCGTCCGACTTCAGCTCAGGTCACGATCTCACGGTCTGTGAGTTTGAGCCCCGCGTCGGGCTCTGGGCTGATGGCTCAGAGCCTGGAGCCTGCTTCCGATTCTGTGTCTCCCTCTCTCTCTGCCCCTCCCCCGTTCATGCTCTGTCTCTCTCTGTCTCAAAAATAAATAAACGTTAAAAAAAAATTCAAAAATAAAGACAACAAAAACAAAAATAAACAAGTGGGACCACATCAAACTAAAACTAAAACATTTCTGCCGAGCAAAGGAAACCATCAACAAAATGAAAAGGCAACCTACCAAATGGGAGAAAACATACATATCTGATAATATATATCCAAAACGTATATCCAAAATATATAAGGAATCCATACAACTGAATAGCAAAAAGAATAAATAACCCAATTAAAAATTGGCAAAGTACCTGAAAAGACATTTTTCCGAAGAGGACAACAAGCACATGGAAAGGTGCTCAATATCACTAATCATCAAGGGAATGCAAATCAAAACCACAGTGAGAGATCAATGCACACCTATTAGGATGTCTGTTATCAGAAAGACAAGAGATAAAAAATACTGGCAAGAATGTGGAGAAAAGGGAATGAACCCTTGTGCACTGTTGGTAGGAATGTAAATTGGTACAGCCGCTATGGAAAATAGCATGAAGGTTCCTCAAGAAATTAAAACTAGAACTAACATATGATCCAGAAATCCCAGTTTTGGGCATATAGCCAAAGGAAACAAAGAGATATTTGGATTTTGAAGATATTTGGATATTGAAGAGATATTTGGATTTCCATGTTCACTGCAGCATCATTCACATTAGCCACCGTGTGGAAACAACCTAAGGTATCCATCGATGGATGAACAGATACATACGTATATAATAGAATACTATTCGGCCTTCAGAAGAAGAAGGAAATCCTGTCATTGGTAACAACATAGATGAACCCGGAGAGCTTTGTGCTAAGCTAAATTAAGCCAGAGAGACAAAAACAAATACTGTGTGGTATTATTTATATGTGGAATCTAAGAATAGTTAAACTCATAGAAACTAAGTATAAAACTGGTTGCAAGGGCTGGGGGTCAGGAGAAATAAGGAGAGGACAATTAAAGGGCACAACTTTCAGTTAAATTATCCACTGCTTTTCAAAAGTTCACATTGCACCAATTCGCTTTTAAAAGAGCCCTACATTACTATCTGTTCTCTGCTAACTGGAAGAAATTTGAAGGGGATTTTTGCTTTTACCAAAAAAAAGGCAAAAAGTGAAATAGCATTCATTTGTTTTGGTCAAAAACATGGTTGAAAAAAATCCTTGTTGAAAGAAAACTAACCCAATATTCTGGTGGCTGATTGGAGAATGGATAGAGTTAATCCTTGTATGTTTTCTTACCCTTTCATATGGATGTAAAAGAAAATATACAGTGGATGATTCGGAGGATTCTGGATATGTATACAACACAATCCAGTTGAGTTATCAGATACAGTAGAGAGAATTCTTGGGATGGGAAAATCAAAGATTACTGAATTTGGTTAAAATACTTTTTCAGACCAGAGTCTTATGGGAAATGAGTATAGATGAAATGAAAGTTAGTTGATGGAGAACTTTAAAGACAACAGAGCAGTAGCGGTCCCTAAAGGGCTGTGTTACTGTCAAAGCTTCTAGTATGAAAAATGTAAGTAGCATGGTCACCAGCAGTTAAGAGTAAATACCCATTTGGGAATTGACAGAACATCCTTATGGCTCTGGTTTACATGAGACCTTTATGGTGTACCTAAACCTTTAAAGAAAAGCTGAATTGATGAATGGAGGATCAACATGGTTCTAGAAAACTGAACCTGGCAGCACCACGCACAGTCTGTGGTCCTAAATCCTAGACCTAGATACTGCTATATGTGGACTATCAAATTGATTTACAGAATAAACAATTTTTAAGATATAACCCTCAAGGACTATTAATGTCCTGTAAGCTATTGAACTTGTTTTCTAAAGTTCTGATTAGCAAAGCTCTAGAGGAAAATAGTCTTCTAGAAACTTCTGACTGGAGATCTTACAGCCTTCACAATCAAGATGCAGTGAGAGTAGAGGTAGGGGAGGAAGTGCAGGATTATTTTTTAATCACAAGAATGATGAACTTGAAATTACAAGCAACAAATCAGCAGTTGAGTGGTATGTATCAAAGACTTGTTAGAGCAAAACGTTGAGTAATTTCCCAGGAGGAGCATGAAGCTAAACTCAGAGCACAGAATTTTGCCAAGGGAGACTACAATTAGAACTGAAATTACAAATAGAAAAAATAGAAAGAAAAATGGACAAAAAGACCAACAGCACAAACTTGAGATGGTGCACAAATTACAAATTAAAAAAAAAATAGTATTAAGAATTCAGAAATAGGGGCGCCTGGGTGGCGCAGTCGGTTAAGCGTCCGACTTCAGCCAGGTCACGATCTCGCGGTCCGTGAGTTCGAGCCCCGCGTCGGGCTCTGGGCTGATGGCTCAGAGCCTGGAGCCTGTTTCCGATTCTGTGTCTCCTTCTCTCTCTGCCCCTCCCCTGTTCATGCTCTGTCTCTCTCTGTCCCAAAAATAAATAAATGTTGAAAAAAAAAAAATTAAAAAAAAAAAAAAGAATTCAGAAATAGAAAAGATGGGAAAAAACATAGAGCTAAGAATAAATCACAAAACCAAGCAAAAAAATATTATTTTTGTGTAAATACATCAACACTTTTGAACTTATTTTACTACAGAATGGTTAAAACAGGAGTTAGCTAGTTCCTACACTGATATGCATATCATTTATATGATATAAATATATCATACTGGCTATTTGGCCACTATGGTTACTTGTAGGTAACTCTTATATATAAGTAAATATAGCATATGTCAGATGTGATCATGGATTCTGAGAACACAATTGGTTTCATAGTTCTTAAATAATTAGCTATAAATGAAGGCCAGTTAGAATAAGTAGGAAAGTATTGAGGTAAAGTATATATGTATGTGCATGAAGAGATGAAATGATACATGTACAAAAATACTTAGTCATATAAAACACTTTACCATGGTAAGAGTAATGACCTACAGTAAGGGACAGAGCTAGCCTAGGATGACTTCACCTAGAAGAAAACAGGGAAACAAATACTCTGACTTGATTCTCTTTCCAATCTCAGATCTAGGGTTCCCCACTGGCTGATAGCAATGAAACCAGTGAGCAAGGGAGCACATGGATGTAAATTCTAGGCTCCTGGGGCACAGAGTTAAGGAGAAAAGGGTGGAGAGGGGATCCAGAGGTACAAGCAGAAGTAGCACACTGACTTTAATGGAAATGTTTCAAATGTTTATTTTTTAAGTAAAGTATTTGCTGAAGTTTGGAGTAGATTACTTTTATCAGGTTAGGAATGTTCCCTCCCATCCCCAATTATCATCACAAAGTTGAATTTTTAATCCTTTTTCCTACCTCTGTTGAGATAATTGTATGGTTTCCTCCTTTAATCTGTTATTGTATTGATCTAAATTGGTATGTTTTCTGATGTGAACCATCTTTGCATTTCATAGATTTAATACTACTTGGTATCAATGTATTTTCTGTCAAGACTTTTTATCTACTGAAACAAGTTATATAGATAAAAATTGTGAATTTCCTAAAGGTTTGATGAAATGTGTTTATAAAATCCTCTGAATTTAATGCTTTATTTCAGGAAGGGGGGCTTAAATTAAAATTGATTCAGTTTTTCTTTAATGATTGCTCTATAATTAAGGTTTTGTAGTTCTTCATGAATCAATTTTGTTAAATTATATTTTCTATAAATTGGTTTAATCCACATTTTACAAATTATGAACATACAGTGCTTATAGCATTATATATTTTTAAAATCATCAACATTATCTACTTTATGTGTGATCATGTTATCCTACTCATTCTTTTTTTTCTTTTTCTTTTTTTTATTTGTTTTCTTTTCTTAACCATGAGAATCATCTATGAATTTTTTTGGGTAAACAATTCCACTGGAAAAGTTGTCAGAATAATAAAAGAAGTTCTCTATGTCCTTCTCCCAGGGATCACACTCATGTTTTCCCAACTATTTCAGTAGCTCCTTTTAGCAAACAAGTCAATCCAGGAACACATGTTGTTCCATTTGTCATGTTTTTATAGTATTGTTCAATCTGGAACATTCTTCATTTTTTTCTTGAAGGTCTATTATGACTTTTATAACCTTTGCATTTAAATTTTTTTTTATTTTTTCAATTTTTAATTTAAATTCTAGTTAGTTAGCATATAGTGTAATATTAGTTTTAGGAGCAGTATTTAGTGATTCATCACTTACATAAAATACCCAGTGCTCATCACAAGTGCCCCTCTTAATACCCACCACCCATTTAGCCTATCTCCCCCCACCCCCCTCCCCTCCAGCAACCCTCAGTGTGTTCTCTGTATTTAAGAGTCTCTTTTATGGTGTGTCTACCTCTTTCGTTTTCCTTCTCCTATGTTTATCTGTTTTGTTTCTTAAATTCCACATATGAGTGAAATCGTGGTATTTATCTTTCTCTGACTGACTTATTTTGCTTAGCATAATACACTCTAGCCCTACTCATTCTTTTTTTTTTTTTTTTTTGATGGTTATTTATTTATTTTAAGAGAGTGTGAGCAGGAAATGAATAAAGAGAGAGAGAGAGAAAGAGAGAGAGTCCCAAACAGGCTCCGTGCTGTCAGCTCAGAGCCCAACTCGGCTCCATCTCATGAGCTGTGAGATCGTGACCTGAGCCAAAATCAAGAGTTGAATGCTTAACAAACTGAGCCACCCAGGCGCCCCTAGCCCTACTCATTCTTAATATTATGTTTGTCTTTTGAGGCTTGTGTCTTCTGTTTGTTTCAAGTATCCGCTTTTATTTTTCTGAATCACCTCTACTGTTTATTTGTTGGCTCTTGCATTACTATTTTCTTTTATCCTTATCATTTTCTCCTTTCCACTGCTTTAAATTTGTAATTCTTTTGGTTACTTCATGAGTTAAGCAGTTTATTAGTTTTCAGTGTTTTTTGTTTTGTTTTCTAATATGTCCTTTTAAGGCTATATATTCTGCCTGCAAATACTATTTTAAGTATGTCCCACAAGCTCTGGTAAGTAATGCTCTGTCATTTAGCTTCCAAATATTTTTAATTCACTATGACTTTTTATTCTTAATGTATTAAATATATAGAATTGTGGTTCTCTTAAGTTTTCCATGTGATTTTTTAACGCACCAATTTGGGGGGTATCTTTTCTTTGGTTTCTAATTTTATTACATACTGGTCAAAGAACATGTGAAATTTCAAGACACGTCCTTTCTGGATTGGTGTGTTTTATAAATAATCAATGTAATTTTGAAAGAAATATGTAATTTCTATTCCTTGGGTAATGAGATTATATCCAGCTTGTAAATTGTGTTATGTAAAGTTGATCAATCAGAAAGGCGTATGATAATTTCCCTCTATTAATTTTATGATTTTGGTAATTTAATCAGTTCTTACCTATGTGTGTCAATGCTTTTTTAGATGCACATATGCTCATAATTTTAGTTGGGGGATATTTCATTTTATCATTATGTAATGTTGTAATGTCCCCCTTTATCCATATTAGTACGTTTTGTCTCAAGTTCCTTTTTTCTGATTTTATATATATATATTTTTCAACGTTTATTTATTTTTGGGACAGAGAGACACAGAGCATGAACGGGGGAGGGGCAGAGAGAGAGAGGGAGACACAGAATCGGAAACAGGCTCCAGGCTCCGAGCCGTCAGCCCAGAGCCTGACGCGGGGCTCGAACTCACGGACCGCGAGATCGTGACCTGGCTGAAGTCGGACGCTTAACCGACTGCGCCACCCAGGCGCCCCCCTGATTTTAATAAACCAGTATTGAGCAGCTTTATAGTGGTGGAGAATTAATATGGAATGATTTTTATCTTTTCCATTTTCTGTCTTTTAGTAACATATTGGGCAGAACCCACAGCTTTTCAGTCACTTTCAGCCATTAAAAATTCAGTCCAGTCTAGTCCAAAACTCCAGTCTCCTTTATAATTCAAGGCTATCTCATCCTTATCCCCTAGTTGCATACTACCTTTCCATTTCAGATCCCATAGCACAGCCTAGGAGTTCCTCCAATTAATGAATTTCTCATCCAAATTAGTGTTGAAATTTATTTTAAAGTAAAAATTGAAACAAATAAAAATTACTATATCTTTGCACAGAAATGAATAACAAAATGAGAGAGAATAAGAAAACATTAAAATTACTGTTCTGACTCTCAAACAACTTTACCTTAAAGTATCTAGAGCTAGGAATCCTGGAAGGAGAAGAAAGAGAGGGGGAGAAAAAAGAAATATTTGAAGAAATAATGGCTAAGACCAAAAATGCTCAACAAAATATTAGCAAACTGGATTAAGCAATACATTAAAAGTAACATTCACCATGATCAAAGGAGATTTATTCTGGGGATGCAAAGATGGTGTAATATTTTCAAATCAATCATGATATGCTATATCAACAAAGTGAAGGATAAAAATTATATGATAATAGATGCAGAAAAACCATTTGACAGAATTCAACACCAATTCACGATAAAAACACTCTCAATGAAGTGGCTTTATTTTTTTTCATGTTTACTTTTTGAGAGAGAGAGAGAGAGACCAGGGGAGAGGCGGAGAGAGAGAATCCCAACAGGCTCCATGCTGTCAGCACAGAGCCTGACACAAGGATCGATCCCATGAACCATGAGATCATGACCTGAACTGAAGTCAAGAGTCAGATGCTTAACCAACTGAGCCCCAACAAAGGGCACCCCAACAAAGTGGGTTTAGAGGGAACATGCCTCAATACAATAAAGGCCATATATGAAAAACCAACAGCTAACATCTTAATGGTGAAAAACTGAGAGCTTTTATTCTAAAACGAGAAATAAGACAAGGATGGCCATTCTTGACACTTTTATTCAACATAATACTGGAAATTCTAGCCAAAACAGTCAAGAAAAAGAAATTATAGGCATCTGTATTGGTAAAGAAGTTAAACTGTCACTGTTCACAGATGACGTATACTACGTGTAGAAAACCCCAGAGTCCACCAAAACACTACTAGAAGTAATAAATAATTTCAGTAAAGTTACATCATACAAAATGAATACCCAGAAGTTGGTGGCATTTCTGTACACCAAAAATAAAGTAGCAGAAAGAGAAATTAAGAAAACAACTCCATTTACAATTTCACCAAAAAGAATAAAATACTTAGGAATAAAATTAACCAAAGAGGTGAGAGACCTGTACTCTGAAAACTGTAGAACATTGATGAAAGAAATTGAAGATGATGCAAACAAATGTAAATATAGTCCATGCTTCTGAATTGGAAGAACTAATATTGTTCAAATGTCCATATTACCCAAAACAATCTACAGATTCAATGCAATCTCTATCAAAATACCAGCAGCATTTTTCACAAAACTAGAACAAATAATACCAAAATTTGCATGGAACCACAAAAGATGCTGAATAGCCAATGAAATCTTGAGAAGGAAAAACAAAGCTGTATGTATCACAATTCCAGATCTCAAGATACACTACAAACGTGTAGTAAGCAAAACGGTATGGTACTGGCACAGAAACAGACACATAGATCAGTGGAGCAAAATACAGAGTCCAGAAATAAATGCATGATTCTATGGTCAATTAATCTATGGCAAAAGAGACAAGAATATACAATGGGGAAAAGACAGTCTCTTCAATGAATAGTGCTGGGAAAACTGGACAGCTACATGTAAAAGAGTGAAACTGTACTAATTTCTCACACCGTACAGAAAAATTAACTCAAAATGGATTAAAGTCTCAAATTTGAGACCTGAAAGCATAGAAATCCTAGAAGAGAACACAGGCAGTAATCTCTCTGACATCAACCACAGCCACATTTTTCTAGATACACCTCCTAACGCAAGGGAAACAAAAGCAAAAATAAACTATTGGGACTACATCAAAATAAATTTTTGCACAATGAAGGAAACCATCAATGAAACAAAAAGGCAACCTACTAAATGGGAGAAGATATTTGCAAATGATATATCTGTTAAGGGGTTAGGAACTAAAATGTAGAAAGAATTTACACAACTCAACACCAAACAATCAATCTGATTTTCTAATGGGCAGAGGACTTGAATAAATATTTTTCCAGAGAAGACATACAGGTGGCCAGCAGAACATTAGAGGATGTTCAATGTCAGTAATCATCAGGGAAATAGAAAATCAAAATGAGATAGATCATCACCTTACTCCTTTCAGAATAGCTACAATCAAAAAAGGACAAGAAGTAACAAGTACTGGCAAAGATACGGAACAAAAAGGAGCATCTGTACGCTGCTGATGAGAATGTAAGTTGGTACAGCCACTATGAAAAATAATAGCTTTCTCATAAAATTAAAAACATAAATACCATATGATCCAATAATACCACTGCTGGGTATTTACCCAGAGAAAACAAAAAACACTAATTTGAAAAAATATGTGCACCCCTACGTTTATTATAACATTATTTTTTTTTAATTTTAATATTTTCTTTTTAAGACAGAGCATGAGGGGCAGAGAGAGAGAGGGGGGAGAGGGGGAGACACAGAATCCGAAGCAGGCTCCAGGCTCTGAGCTGTCAGCACAGAGCCCAACACGGGGCTCGAACTCACGAACTGTGAGATCATGACCTGAGCTGAAGTCGGACACTCAACCGACTGAGCCACCCAGGAGCTCCTATTATAACATTATTTATAATAGCCATGATATGGGAGCAACCATCAATAGATGAATGGATAAAGAAGTGATAGACACGCAACGTACATACACACACAGTGGAAAAATATTCAGCCATAAAAAAAGGATGAGAGCATACCATTTGAGACAACATGAATGGATCTAGACAATATTAAGCTAAGTGAGATAAGTCCTGTAAGAAAGACAAATACCATTATGATTTCCCTCATACCTGGAATCTAAAAAACAATGAATAATCAAAAAGGAGAATCAGGGGCGCCTGGGTGGCGCAGTCGGTTGGGCGTCCGACTTCAGCCAGGTCACGATCTGGCGGTCCGTGAGTTCGAGCCCCGCGTCGGGCTCTGGGCTGATGGCTCAGAGCCTGGAGCCTGTTTCCGATTCTGTGTCTCCCTCTCTCTCTCTGCCCCTCCCCCGTTCATGCTCTGTCTCTCTCTGTCCCAAAAATAAATAAACGTTGAAAAAAAAAATTTTTTAAAAAAACACAAAAAGGAGAATCAAATGTGTAAATACACAGAACAAAGCAATGGTTGCCGGGGGGGGGGGGGGGGGGGGGGGGGGGGCAAAGTGAGTGAAAGGGAGCAGGAGATACAGGCTTCCAATTATGGAATGAATAAGTCACAGAAATAAAAGGCACAGAATAAGGAATACAGTCAATAATACAGCATTGGTAACAGATGGAAGCTGTACTTGTGGGGAGCATAGCATAATGTATAAACTCATTGAATAGCTATGTTGTACACCCACAACTAATATAATATGGTGTATCAAATACACTCAAATTTTATTTAAAAAGAAAAAAAAAAAAGAATGGCTGTGGTACCTGGGTGGTTCAGTTGGTTAAGTGTCCGACTTCAGCTCAGGTCATGATCTCATGGTTTGTGAGTTCAAGCCCTGAGTCGGGCTCTGTGCTGACAGCTCAGAGCCTGGAACCTGCTTCGGATTCCGTGTCTCTCCTCTGCCCCTCACACTCTCTCTCTCTCAAAAATAAATAAACATTAAAAAACTTTTAATAAAAAATTTAAAAATGGCCAAATTTTTAAAATTTTGTAATACACACCAAATCAGATGCAGAAGATTTAGAGGACACCAAAGCAGGATAAATACAAAAAAAAAAAAAAAAATCTATAACTAGGCATGTCATATTCAAATGGCAGAAAATCAAAGACAAACATCTTAAAAGAAGCAAGAGAAAGAAAGCTACTTATAAAGGAATAAGAATTATATTGGACACAGCTTTAGGAAATAATGCAAACAAGAAAAGAGCAGGGTGAAATATGTAAAGTGTTGAAAAGAAAAGAAACTGCCCAGAAGTTTTTTAGGTTTCCAGCAAAATTCTTCAACAGTGAGGGAGAAATACTTTCTCAGACAAACAAAAACTGAGGGACTCTCTTGCCAACAGAGCTGCATTGGCAAGAAATGTTCAAAGAAATTCTTTAGATAGAATGAATTATATAACATTCTGGAAAAGACAAAACTATGGGGACAATAAATGATCAGTTTTGTGGGTGTTTTGGTTTGGTTTGGGTTTTTTGCCAGAGTTTCAGGTGACAGGAGTATGTGGAACACAGATTTGTAGAGCAGTGCAACTATTCTATATGTTATTATCATGAGGGATACATGACTCTATGTTTGCCAAAATGCATAGAACTACGCAACATAGAATATACCCTCATGTGAACTATAGACTTTAGTCAAAAATAAAGTATCAATATTGTTTCATTAGTTGTAGCAGACTATTTGTAGCACACTAATGCAAGATGTTAATAATAGAGGGAAACTGTGCAGGGACAAAAAAAGGATATACAGGAATTCTCTGTACTTCTGCACAATTTTTTGAAAACTGAAAGCTCCCCTTAAAAAAATGAGCACCTGGGTGGCTCAGTTGGTTAAGTGTCTGATCAGCTCAGGTCATGATCTCAACAGTTTGTGCTGCATGTCAGGCCCATGTCAGGCTCTGTGCTGACAGCTCGGAGCCTGGATCCTGCTTCAGATTCTGTGTCTCCCTCTCTCTCTACCCCTCCCCTGCTCATGCTCTGTCTCTCACGGTCTCTCAAAATTAAATAAATGTTTAAAAAAATTGTTTTTAATGAAATCTAGTAATTTAAAATTTTTTACAGTTTTGGGGCGCCTGAGTGGTTCCATCAGTTAAGCGTCCGACTTCGGCTCAGGTCATGATCTCACGGTCTGAGTTCGAGCCCCACATCAGGCTCTGCGCTGACAGCTCAGAGCCTGGAGCTTGCTTTGGATTCTGTGTCTCCTTCTCTTTCTGTCCCTCCCCCACTCATGCTCTGTCTCTCTCCCTCTCTCAAAAATAAATAAACATTAAACAAATTTTTTTAATTTTTACAGTTTTAAAAATAGCTATGTATATACTGCTTGTGTGTGTGTGTGTGTGTGTGTGTGTGTGTGTGTGTGGAGAGAGAGAGAGAGAGAGGGAAAGAGAGAGAAAGGGAGGGAGCAGGGAGAATATTAAAGAGATTCTTGGGGCATGGCAGGGATAAGAGTAAAGTATTAATTATCTGAATAATGTTTTTAATGTCCCACTTCAGCTTCTGCCAGAAGCCAAGAAATTGTTACGAAGAATAGTTTTTAAGACCTTAGTTATTTTTCTTAGAACATCTTAGCTTCATCACCTGGGTGAAGTCAGCATGCGTTGGGAACTTTTCTGTGGGTCACTGGGTTCCCACACAGATGATGCAATGGAAAAACAACACATAAGCAAGGGAAATGATTTGACTTTGTTATTGCAAAGAGAATTTTTGGTTGGCCATATAATATGCTGGAAATCAGACCTTGCACCCCAGGATCTCACAGCTGTCCTTCTGCCATCTAATTTTTCTCTGTCAGAATGTTAGAGCCACTGTAGAATACCTTGAAGACTTTTGTTGTTGTTTTTCACAACATTCATGTACGAATCCCTGAATTAGGAGTCCCATGCTGTGCTGATGTGATTCAGAAAAGCAAACGCAGAACAAATGATTGAACCAAAGGTCTCAGACTCGGCAAAACCATTAAGTGGTTTTACTGGTTTTTTTCCTCACCTTTCTTCATCCTTCCACTCCCTCGTGGTATTTATATTGTGGCCTTTGTCTTCAGAGCATTAGGGAGATGATAAAAGATTTTAATCGGAGTGGGCGATAGAGATCATACTTATACGTCAATAAATCATTCTGGTAAAAAAAGATCAGGAGGCAAAACCGGACATTCCCTATTAAGAGGCAGTTCTAGTCTCCTAGCGGAGAGAAGGCTCTTCCTTTACAAGGATATCTGCATTTTAACAGTTAATCCCTTCACTTAAAAGAAGGGAGTAAAACTTCAGATGTTCTTAAATTATGAAGGAAGACATTTTGAGTAGTCCCAGAGCCCCTGAAATTATTCTAATTATCTTTCGGTACTAATGTACTTTTTGAAATTAAAGAAAAAAATAATGCACTCAAGCTGAATATTTCTTGCTCACTTACCCAATGGCATTTGGACTGCAAGGCAACATCTCATACTCTGATTACTGAAAAAATTTAGACCCGCTGGAGTCATTTGAAGGTTTGATTTCAGTCTCAGTAAAGTGACATGATTTTGCTATTCTCAACTGATCTGTATTGGCAAATAGATGATTAAGCCTGCTGGTATTACACAAAATGCATGGGTTAGTCGGTGAGAGCAATAAGGCTTGGTTACTCATGTACTAAAGTATATATTTAAACAGCAGCTGAGCCCCTAGAACCATTCTTGGCATTGTGGGGGATATAAAAATTCATAAGACACATTACGTAACCTTGAAGGAACATATAGAAGAGGTAAGACATGTACACAAATAAACCAAAGAAGAATATACATGTTACTTAAAATTACCTAGGAATATTCAGAAAAGGAAGAAATCTAAGAAACTTTTAAGAGGTTGTATTTGAATAATGTCTTAGCAGCATAGGTAGATGGAAGCAGAGGACATTCCAGTTGGGGGCTTGGCATGAACAAAGGCAATATTCACATAACGGTGAGATGTCCAATTAGGGTGGAGCGTGGAGAACCAAAAAAAAGTTTAAGTTCTGAGACTGAAATGGAATGTGGAGCCAGATTGCAAACAGCCATGAGTAGCAGGCTGAGGATCCCAAGCTCATACTTTCTTAGTCATAGAGAGACTAATTAAGGTTTTACAATGGGAAATAGAGAGCAGTGGTATATGGAATTGTAGGAATTTTTCAATCTAAGACAGTGTTTCTCAAAAATGCCCAGGGTTGGGGCGCCTGGGTGGCACAGTCGGTTAAGCGTCCGACTTCAGCCAGGTCACGATCTCGCGGTCTGTGAGTTCGAGCCCCGCGTCAGGCTCTGGGCTGATGGCTCAGAGCCTGGAGCCTGCTTCCGATTCTGTGTCTCCCTCTCTCTGTGCCCCTCCCCCGTTCATGCTCTGTCTCTCTCTGTCCCAAAAATAAATAAACGTTGAAAAAAAAAAATTTAAAAAAAAAAAAAAATGCCCAGGGTTGTACATCATCTCCGGAGATCCTGAATTAATTGGTCTGGTCATCTGTGTTTTAAATTTTTTTTTAATGTTCTTATTTTTGAAAGAGAGAGAGAGAGAGACAGAGTGCAAGTAGGGAGGGGCAGAGAGAGAGAGGGAGACACAGAATCTGAAGCAGGCTCCAAGCTCAGAGCTGTCAGCACAGAGCCCGACGCGGGGCTCGAACTCACGAACCACAAGATCATGACCTGAACCTGAAGTCGGACGCTCAACCGACTGAGCCACCCAGGTGCCCCTGGTCATCTGTTTTTTAGAAGCTCCCAGGGTATTATGTTCAGTCAGTGCTGAAAAATAAAAAACAAAAAAATGCTACTTTAGGATGTATCTGCTCCACTCACAATAACCTCTCCTCCTACTATATAATTTGCAAGGCCTAGTGCAAAATGAAAATGCAGAGGTGGTCCTTCGTTCAAAAATTATTAAGAATTTCAAGATGGCAACATTAAACCAAGGGTGGGGCCCTTCCGAGCCTAAGACCCTGCATGGCTGCAAGAGTCACACAACCATGAAGCTGGCCCCTCCTCCCTCCTTGTTTTTCTGTGAACTGGCATTACCCAAACCTAGGTGAGGGCTATCCACAGCCATGTTGAAGTTTCTTCACTCCATTCCCCCAGCCATAGCTGATGAGCGCAGCCCACGCTGTGTAATGTAATCTACTCAACAACACAATGCAGTAACTGAGAATGAGGGAGTGTATGTAAATTGCCCAAGATCATACATTTAGACCATAGCAGATCTGAGGTACAAATCTAGACAGCTGGACTCAGAAACAGAGCTTTGCCTCCCAATGTGCTTCATGTCAGATAATGGTGTGATCTTAAATAAGGTATATGACAAAGCTAAGACTCAGTTCCTTCCAGCCAATATAATAAATAACAATGTATTCGTAAAATTTTTTTACATGTGCCACCTATAAAATACTTTCTTGAATGATTACTTAAATAACAGTTTGGTTGGTATTTAACAACCCCTTTTCTTTCTTTCTTTTTTTAAAAATTTAATGTCTATTTTTTTATTATTTTTTCATGTTTATTTTTGAGAGAGAAAGAGAGACCCAGTGTGAGCAGGGGAGGGGCAGAGAGAGAGAGGGAGACACAGAATCCGAAGCAGGCTCCAGGCCCCAAGCTGTCAGCACAGAGCCCAACACAGGGCTCAAATTCACTAACTGCAAGATAGTGACCTGAGCTGAAGTCAGACACTCAACTAACTGAGCCACCCAGGCACCCCAACAACCCTTTTTCAAGATTTTCTTTTAAGAAAAAAAAAAAAAACTGGCTTCAGGATAGTACACACAATACTTTGTCTCAAACTGCAGTCCTTTCCTTCCATTTCCACTGCCTTCTTTTTAATCTAGGACTTTATTACTCATTCTGAGACTATTCCAATAGCCTACATCTAAGCTTTCACTGTCCGCATTGCCCCAAATTACTTTCCTTAAAGCACTGCAATAAATACCACCCACCCTGCTTAAAATCCCACATACTGGTTGCCACTAGCAGGACCCATTGATTCACCCCATCAATAACTTAAATGAAACTCTAGTTTTCCCATCAGTTCAATTCCTAACTGAGGCAGGAAACGTACCAGTGCCTCCCACCCCCACTTCTCAATCTAGTGAGCCTAAATATTTAGTCATTCCCTATTGCCCAAAGGACTGTCATAACAGCAGCATCTTCACAGAACCTGTGTTCCCAGTGATGACTCCCGGGCATGTGTGTCACAAGAGTATTTTGCCTCATCCTGTGCCCTCCCCTACCACACATTCCTACCCCCTTTGCTCAGGGAGTATAATATGGCCCTGCCTTGGTTGTTTTTAATTCCATCTGTTTTTCTAACTCAACAAGCCCCGTTAGACTTGGAATCCTTTCCTCTGTTAAATGCAAACAAAATACTATACTTGAGGGGATACTGAGACAAAAATGATATGGTCCCTGCCTTCAAGAAGGCATGAGGATTGACTAATAAGTTAGATTATAAATCAATAACTATAAGGCACAATAAAATGAACACCATAGTAAATGGGTAAACAAACTTCTTGGGAAGAGGGAAAGCTCTAAATTTTGGCTTCAAGGACTGGAAAAAACTAAACAAAGGAGTGGTATTTGATCTGGTTCTTGGAGAATAAGCAAGAGTTTGACGGACAGAGAAGAGAATTCCAGAGTAAGCAAAGGCATAGACAAAGTCACCGAGTATAATGTGTTTAGAAAATAACAGTCTAATGTGACTGAATTTCAGGGTCACATTAAATTAACTGACATTACAAAGCATACTGGTTTCATGTTACAAAGCTGAATAACTATCAGTGCAAATAATACTGCGATTACAAATTAAAGGTCAGGGGTGCCTGAATGACTCAGTCAGTTAAGTGTCCAACTTTGTCTCGTGGTTTGTGAGTTCAAGCCCCGCATCGGGTTCTGTGCTGACAGCTCAGAGCCTGGAGCCTGCTTCAGATTCTGTGTCTCCCTCTCTCTGTCCCTCCCCACTCATGCTCTGTCTCTCTCTCAAAAATAAATAAACATAAAAAAATAAAAAATAGATTTTAAAAAAGGTCAAAATTAATACTAATCTGATTTATCAAACAAAAGGACTTCAGCATCATGATCCATGCCAATTTACATGTGAAATACATTTGTGTTTAAAATCTTATGTTTTAATCTAGATCACTAGAGTGAATTTAGTATACTAATTAGACACCTTTTGGAATTATACATTTCTAGTGAAATGGCATCAATGTTGTAATTCTCTGTTAGAATTCTCTATTCTCCCACTTGACTGGGAATCCCTTAAAGGCAGGGACCTTGCGTAAGTCATCATGTATTCCTTCCTATTACCTGACACATTGTAAGTATGCCTTAAGTATTTATTAAGGGAAAGAATGAATTGCAACTTATGTGCCTTACCACCAGAAATTTTGAATTCCCACAATCAGTAATTTCACAGATTAAATAATAAAATACCACCACAGCACTAACCCTTACTTAGTCAGGATTCAAATATTGGTATCTTTCAATTATAGTAACTCTCAAAAGAAATTGATTTCCAGGACAGTCCCCTATACCTTCTTATCAATAGCTACAGAGTGTAAAGCTAAAAATAATGAGCATAGCACCAAAAGAATAGTAACAATACTTAATGATTATTTCGTGTTTTCAGTATACAAATTGCTTGGTGTGTACCAATTTATTTGAGCTACAACCCTGAGAGGTATGAGTTATTGAAATTACCATTTGCCAATGAAGAAAGTTAACGTCAGATGAGGTCATAAATTGCTCAAGATCACATGTGTGTGAACTGTAGAGCTAAGTTTTGAACATTAAATTATCTTACCATACTTACTAGAGTAGAAAACGCACTGATATTTCAGAAACACTTACCATATCAACTTACAAATTAACCAGAAAAATCTCACCAACCATATTCCTCAATCAATAAAATAGTACACTTCTTTCTACCCTGTATGTGAACTTCCTTTCTGTTTGAGGAAGTTTATACCATAGAAGTTTTGGGGGCAGTCAGAACTACCTCCTACTTATAGAGGCTGAAAAGCCAAATACTTGATTTCCCAGCCTCTGATTTGGCATGGATGTAAGCATTTGACCTGTATTTAGTGACCAGATGTCTCCACCCCAGACTCTGGATCTGGGTGCTGGTGCCACAGAGAAGAAGGATAAAGGAGACCCCATAAGCAGTTCTTGAACATGGCTTTGACTGCCTGGCCTCCCTCATTTCCTGCTTAATTGCCCAGTCTTATTCTCTAGCTTTCCAGGGATTCTAATAGGTTTTCAATAAATTGCTTTTCTACTTAAATCAGCTGGAATACATTTATTTGCTCACAATTATGAATCCTAAATAACAGATGCAGTGATGTGCCTCATTAATAGCCAGGTGGTACAGGCCCAGTTTGTCTGTCAGTAAGTGTTGGGCTTTTTTCGCACCAAATTGGGATATAACCAAGTCAGAAAAAGACACATTGTGGAACGAAAAGGTTTAGGAACCAATGCAGTAGACTAATTTATTCATTTATTGCTGTCACGTTCACAATATTTTGCGTATACCTTTACATTCCACAGTGAAAACTTGCCAGTGTTCTGTGTTCTGACCTGAAAGTTGTGCTGCTTCTTCTCACAGTGTTGTCACTTGCTAATCTTCAGTGCTGGCCCAGTGTGCAGGAAATATACAACAAAGCCTAGTAGTTCCCAAGAAGGGGTGCCCATCAGAATCTCCTATGGAACTTTTTTTTTTAAACATAGACTTCCAGGTCTGTTAAATTAGAATGTCCAGAGATGGTACCAACACAGGGAAACCTACTCCTCTGAGGACTCTATAGCATACTTGTGATTAAGAACCTCTTGGCTTGTTCACTATTTCTATTTGAATATTTCATGTGTTTCACTTAAAGGAATCCCACTGTGGTGGTCTCTTAATACAAATAATCTAAAGAGAAATTATTTAGTTTAATTTTACCTATCAACACCACAATTTTCTTCCTGGTTTCTTTAGGAAACTCTCTCAAATATTAATGCATTGACTCACATAGCCTTCCTAATATCAATAGAGTCCCTATGACTCTATACCAAGGTTTTTCGTCTATAAGATATTTTAATAATAGGTTTTCTACAGAGCTTTTGAGTAATCATGGCAATTAGAAGAATTAAAGAAGAGTTATTTTTTTAAGCCAAAGTGATTAAAGTCCTATTATATTATCATCACTGAAGAGTGAAAATGAAAACAGGAGGATGACGTCATCAGCACTGTGTGAGGTCAGGAAATTAATCATGACTTTCACAGCTCAAACATTGTCAAGTAAACAGATTGTCCAAGACTTCAACACCTTCTATGCTCTAAATTTAAAACTCTGGTAGGTTCTCAGTGTTTTCTCAGACATGCCTTTGAAGAATCTTCACATTCGTTTTTATTTTTTATCCCAGGATTCTGACCAATTTGAAGTGACTTCACTCATCCAAGACAAGGCAACTTGATCTGTCCTGTGAGTAAACTTCATAAAGTCAAGTCTGGTAGATTCCACTGCATTTCATATTATGATGAGAACTGTCTCTCCTTACTTTAAAATTTTTTTCAGGTTTCATACTGTCTTAAGCCTGTATCGTATGTCCCAAGGGAAAACAGTTTCCTTACAAAAGTTGGAGCCGATGACCTGGTACTTGTTTTTATGGCTTCCTCCTGAGTGTGAACTTCCCTAATCCCATGTGCCAAGTGCAGTAAAAAATAATGTGATAAATATTTTCATCTGTCTGGTCTTAGTTGTACTTTGGTATATTATACAATGTAATAAGATTTATTTTGAATGGCATACATTTTTTGTGGGATACAAATCTACCACGTTAATTTGTAGGGTTGAGTGTAATGCGTGCAGAGGAAGGATGGAGGGAGCTTCCAAGATAAGATTTCTGAAAGGAGGAGAGAATTTTAATTCTCCTCAATCCATAGTGTTCCACCCAAAGCTTATTTAGGACAGTAGCTAAAATTGAGAGACCTGCATGCAAAGATGCCAACTCTAACAGTGAATGAGGAGGAGAGGGTAGAATCTGAGGAATGACATCTGAGAAAAATTCAAAAAGAAAAGAAAAGTCAAATAGGATAAGGTAAACCAAGAAAATACGGTGTTCCAGAAGCCATGAAGGAGAGGGTTTTGAGAAAGAAGAAATGAGAGGTTGAGAATCAAGGGAACTTTTGGAGGAGCAAAAGAGTCTTGAGCTACTTTACAGGCTAAACAGAAGAAACTGGTAGGGATAGAGGCATGGAAGGTACAAGAGCAAAAAGAGGGAGTCCCAAAGGTGGGGGGCAGGGGGAGGCTCACAGGACAGCAAGTGGGATGGCTACTGCTTCTCTAACTTTCAGCAATGATCTTGTCTCCTGCCACACAGAAAGCATAGAAGACACCAGGTAGGCACTCTGCCTCCTGGCCCCTCACAAAGACACTTAGAAATGTATCTTTGTCTATTCCTCTCCCTTCTTCCTTCCCTTCCATCTGTGTAGAAGATGTGTCTCTCCTCATGAACAAGGTTAATCTCTATATGGGTACATAAAAATGGGATTGATGTAAGCGCCTTGGGCAGCTCAGTCAGTTAATCCTCCAGCTCTTGATTTGAGCTCAGGTCAGGATCTAATGGTTCCTGAGTTCAAGCCCCATGTCTGGCCCCATGTCTGGCTCCACACTGACATTGCAGAGCCTGCTTGGGATTCTCTCTTTCTCCCTCTATCTCTGCCCCTCCCTTGCTCGCATGCATGCATGCTTTCTCTCTCTCAAAATACATAAATAAACTTAAAAAAAATTATGACTGGCTAATGTTTGCCACATATATTACTATATGCCTAAGGAACATAAGAAGTATGAATTGACCTCTGGTATGTTTAGATCTGTGCAGTAGCATATACTTTATTTATTTATTTTTTTTAGCTTTAAAGACCTCTTTATTATTTTTTTTAATTCTTTTAGTTTATTTTTTTAATTTACATCCAAGTAAGTTAGCATATAGCGCAACAATGATTTCAGGAGTAGATTCCTTAATGCCCCTTCCCCATTTAACCCATCCCCCCTCCCACAACCCCTCCAGCAACCCACTGTTTGTTCTCCATATTTAAGAGTCTCTTATGTTTTTGTCCCCCTCCCTGGCTATACAATGGATCACTCTTTAATTCAATTGAAATTTGACCACTCATTAATATAGCCATTGGTAAGACTCTTCTTTTTAGGATATCATGAACAAATATTAAACAGTTGATCTGGATTGACCATATAATCCATCCAATTATTTGAATAATCTAAGTACTCAAATAATCTAAAACACATTCCTTTTAATATTACATCATATAGATACAGTCTTTAGCTTTACTGAACGTAAGAAACAATACAGCCAAAGCTCAAGTCAGAGCAATGGTAACAGTGGGAAGAATGAACTGTCTAATTTGTAATTTCAAATATGCTTTCACCCAGGCCCTGAATGTCTACTAGTCAAAGCATTAGCCTTAAGCTGCTTTTGGAAGAGAAAAAAAAAGTGCTGTAGTAAGCTTCTAGAGATAGAATTTCTCCCTTACCAATGCCCAGATCGTAAGAATGACTACAGCACAGCTATCATGTAACAATCCATATCCACTCCTTCATTTATTGCAGGTGCTTCCCTCATGCTACTATGTGAAAGACCTGTGCTAGGGACTAGACATTACAAAAGTTGATGAAAGAGTGACTCTGCCTTTGAGGAACTTGCAATCTCCTAGGAGTAAGACACCCGGTCATAGTTAGTTATTACATAAATATAATATGGAAATATGTGAGACAAGTATGATATAAATAGGCTACAAATAAGTGTTAAAGTTTATATCCTATGTCAAAAATTTTACCTCTAGAAATCTATCTAAAGGGAATACTCAGAAATAGAAGAGAAAAAATCCAACGCAAAAGATAATCATCATATTGTGATTTATAGTAGCAAAAAAAAAAAAAATTAAAACAATTACCCCAAATAGTCATATGTGTAAGGATAGGCCAAGTTATGCCATATTAATAGATAACTTTCACATTCCAGTGGCTTAATACAACAAATGGCACAGTCCAGTGTGGTTAAGAGGCTCCCCGTGTCAGCTTTTCTCTAAGCAGTGACTCAGAACTCCAGACCCTCTCTGTCATGAATGAATGCTAGCAGAGGCTTGCATCATTTTGCCTGCTTCTCGTCAGCTCTGACTCAGTCACATAGGCCACAGTCAGCTGTAAAGGGAAGCTGTAAATATAATCTTACTGTGTGTCAGGAAGACAAAACAGTGTCTTGAACGCAGAGCTATATTTCTGTAACATAGCATTCATCAACTGCCCAATGTAGGCATGCTTTGATCAGGAGTTCATAAAAGTGCCAAAAATATATATTTTGTGTTAAATATAACAAAAACATGCAAAGATGTATCATGATTGAAAAAAATGTGTTTATAAAAACGACTGGCAGGAAATATACTAATATGGGATGAAAGAATGACCATTAAAATTTTTTTCTGCTTGAATTTCCACATTTCTATAAAAATTTCCACATTTCTATGACGGAAAAATTTAACAACTTGTTGAATTTCTTTAAGAATGGGTTATAGCAATTACCATACTATTAGGGATAACTGGAAATCAGATACTCTGGGGAGGTGGCAAAGAGGGAAAACAGAATGAGATGGGTAGTAAATTAGGAGTAAGTAGCTTTTGGAGATAAAAGCAATGGACAGGGGGCATTTTAACCTAAGAACCACAAGGGAACATCAAGAATCATTCATGGAAGGAGACTGGGGCCCTGAGAGACATGAAAACCTGGCATTTGTACACGAACAGAGGGCTGGGTGCAGAGTGGCGCTGGGGTGAGGTCATCGTGTGATGGAAGACATAGGGATCATTTGCCTCCATGAATGTAGCATCGAGTAGAGGAGTGACATGTTTCCTTCTGGACAGATGTCCAAGTCACACCGTACCTCATAAGCCACAGCAAATATCAACATGTGCATATGGACATGTGACTTCAGATTTACTGTTCTGTGAGTTTACATCTTGTGTACAGATTACACCAAGCATGTGTGATTTCAGTTCTGCCCAGAGAACTATGGAGTCCTGTGTACTTGCAGTCTAAAATCAGCATAAATCTTCAGTGAAATTGCATGCTGACTCTGGGCACATGAGTGTAGAACTCTTTTCACTGACATTTAAATATACTGCAGGTCGCTTGAACTTTTCATTCATCCATTCTTCTACTTTCTTCCACGGGAGTTAGACAATCTCCTATTTGTTTGCTAGGTGTATTCTTTAAGTACCATTTGGAAGGTAGAGTGAAGGCTCATGCTCTTAGCTCCTCTGCTAAATCCCAACCAGGCCCAGGTTTTATCATCATGCTGTCTCCCTCAGGGCCTGACTCAGTGTCTAGTACCTAGTTTCTTTTAAAAAAATAATAATAATAATTATCTATTAAAGGAATGATTCCTTATAGCTTACATGTGTCATATAAGTTTATGCATTCTAAATCTAATTTTTACTTTGAAACAAACTTACTGAATATCACTTCTAATATAATTTTTCCCAATCCAGTTTGCTCTGAATCTTTGCAATCCTCTTTCAAATAATAGGTTAGTTTGTGGAACTGCCCGACAAGAGCTTGTGGTGTGCCATCTAGTGACCAATGTCACCAAGATGTGTACCACACTAAAGACATTTGTTATTTTAAATGTACGCATTAATATTCTATTAATACTTGAAGGGAGAAGCATTGTTTTCCAAATAACTAGGTGCATACTAATATAACTGACGTGTAACACTCAAATAATAGGGAAAGAAGGAAAAGAAATGTCAGCTGATGTTGACCTGCTACTATTCAGCATTCCTATAGTGTATACAAAATGACTAACCACACTGCGGACCCTTGTCATCACTAGTTACTTAACACACACCTAGAGTATGCGAGGTACTGTGAAGAATGCCAAAAATCACTGGCATGCTTGGTGCTTCTCCACAAGCATGCCATGCACACATTTCTTCAAAACACCAAAATGCGAGGCAGTTCGTGACAGATGACAAATATTTGGTGTATACCACCACAAACAGGTGATAAATAGGTTAAGTATGAAGGCTTCCAAGGGTGGAAAAGGCAACATGTAGAGAGGAGTGTCCTAAAAAGAACGTAGAGGCAATACTCATAAAGAAGTAAGATAAAGAGCCTTGATGCCATGCTAATAAATTCAGACTTTACCCTGCATCCTGTAAGTTATGAGAACCCCTGAATGGTTTTAAGGAAGATGGTAACAGGATTTAAACGTCATTTGGAGCAGGCATGTAATGTAGTTAAATGATAGGCACAAGTTCTGTCGTACAAGAAGAAATAGGATATAGATTAAAATTACAATTATTTAATCCTAGATCAACAGAACAATTTACATAGTGCAATTTATCTAGTACTATTTATCTAGAGGATACCTGATATTTGTTATTTTATAGATGATCCTGAAATAATATTGGTAAAGAAGATAGCATATTTTTAAAAATTTTTCAAAATATTTTTATACCTATTACCCTTGCTAGGTGAGCAGAGTAGGGGATGGGCCTGGTTTACATATAGTTGTGGGCCGGGGGAGGGTGTCTTCTCTGTTTTTCTTTACATGAACTATCACAGAACCAGGGGAGAGTTTACGATGTTTACTGGATCTCAGTCCTAATGGTGAGGCTGTAAGGTGCTGCCCGATGATTGATGGGTTCATGTAGGGCCACCTTCATACTAGCAACACAACTTTGGTTGCTAGATAAACACAAGCAGAGGGATTCCGCTTCAGTGATTTGCAGCAGTGATGGATGGCAAAGGTATTTGCAATTCCCCTTTCACCAAGTAGGACACATCAAAATGATTTGGCAAGATGGAGAGAAAATATTAGATTCGAATGACAAATGATTACCTGACACCAGCTGAGTTTCCTTTGGAGGGTTATTATGAGGCTACAAATAGCCAGCACGTATAGGACTTTAATTCTGATAAGTTAGTGAGGAAAGTAGTAGAAAGGAAGGTGGCATCTCCTATGTGAGCATTCAGAAAGAAGGCCCTTTGCCTTCCCATAATTCATGTTGCCATTCCTTTCAATTAGCTTGACTTGTAACGTTGGTTACATTAAGAAATACACACAAAATTTATTTCCGAAAGTTCTCTTTAATATGGGAATAATTGTTTTTGAAAGACTGCATCTACGTAAACCCAATTGTATCCACATAAATGATGATCAGGAGCTTGACAGTTCTGAATCCTGAATAAGAAGTTTTTCCCTCATATTTTGTCTGGGTTCATAAAAACATTGTTTTAGACTCACATTTTATATCCAAATCGAAGTGACTCTTTAGGTTCCAATCGTATGTGATCCAAAGAAGCTAAGAAATATTTTCAATTATGATTTTAAAAAATGGAAGTAACAAGAATAAAGACAGCAAAGGAGCTATTTCAATCTTCTGAAAATAATAAAACAATTATGTGTGTGTATCAAGTAGAACAACTCCTTACTGATTAGCATGAAGGTGTTTTCTGCTGTCTAGCTGATTTCAGTGTCTCTAATGTGCCCTCTTCCTTTAGGCTTCAGGCCCTTGATGGAGAACTTCTGCTTTAGCCCCTAGAGCTCTCTATTCTTAGAGTTCAGCTCCAGCATTATCTCCTCAGGACTGCCTCCCTAATTACCATCCAGCCCTTTCCTTACTGTGTTAAATACCCTCCACATGAATGCTTCCAGCACCTCATGATTCTTCTTGGCTGTAATAAAAAGGGTAACTTTAGTTCATCTCTCCCTCCTCCTGCAGGACGAGAGCACCATGAGAGACAGGCTCTGGCCTTTCTTCTCAGCTGTAACTATAGGGAGTCAGTGGCAACTGAAATCTGGCACCTTCCCAACTCTTCTGCTGAAGCACCTCCCAGGCTCTGCCCAGAGGAATGCCCCTCTGACTACCACCCCTATTTTGGGGCAGACCCCGCATGGCTACCTCTCCCCAGCTGCTTACCTCCACCTCACCCACCATGGAGCACCTTCCTTGAACCAGACAAGGATAGCCTCAAAAGTCAGCAACTTGCTCCTGGCAAGTAATTGTATCTTGAAGGGATCCTCAAACTTCGAGGTTCTCAGGGGCAAATTCTAAGATCCCTACCATTCTGCCTTTGACCTAAGAAGGGGCCCAACTTATAATGATGCTAGTGGCTTAACTGATAAGGATGTAGACAGCCAGACTTGAAAGTTCTGTGAAGAAATTAAGGACACAACTCCTAATTTTGAGAACACACATATTATAAAAAGTATTTAGGACTGGGGGTAGGAATAGACAGTAAAGTACAAATACAGGTTACAGTGCATCTGAGTGTGAGAGAAACATTGATTATTACTAACTTTTTGGATATATTACATGAGCCTCTCAAAGCTGTTAACCCTGTTGGCTGCTGTGGAAATACAGACAGAATCAAATCCAATAAATGTGGACACAAAAGAATTAATTTTCATAGCATTCCAAGACCGGCAAATAAAACACTAGTTTCCTAAGCCTCGTTATGACCTGGCACATTTTTTTGCATATCATGTTTATGAGCATTCTTTGGCATTAGCCAATATGGACTCTGAGGGTGAAATCTTTTTTAACAACTGCAACTTCTCGGTGGGTACTGAACATGGTCATAGAGGCCGTTTTGATTGCTCATGAAATAGGTCATTCCATTGCTATGATGCATAATAAGCAATACCATACATGTCGTCTGCAGAAGTGTATTATAGGTAGATCAGACTCGTCTGATTGTTCTGATGATGACTTTGATTGGGTATCCAGTGGTTTGGAATGTTTCAATGACATGTCCATGGTTAGTGCTGTACAGGAGCCAGGCGATAACAAATTGGTGGGAAAAAAAGGGAAGGGATGGCTCAGCAAAAGAAAAATGAAGAGAACGCATACTGTCAGTTAGATTTTAAAAGAAAGCATGATGTAAATTGTCCTGGGCACCTGGGTGGCTCATTCGGTTAAGCATCCGACTTTAGCTCAGGTCATGATCTTGCAGTTCGTGAGTTCGAGTCCCAGGTCGGGCTCTGTGCTGACAGCTCAGAGCCTAGAGCCTGCTTTGGATTCTGTGTCTCCCTCTCTCTCTGCCCCTCCCCTGCTCATGCTCTGTCTCTCTCCCTCTCAAAAATAAATAAACATTTAAAAATAAATAAATAAAATAAAAATAAATTGTACTTTGGGACTTTACTGTAAGGGGTGCAGTTCTCTCCCTGCTGAATACATTTGTAGAAAGAAGAAAAATGAATGTAATCTAGAGGAATTTTATACAGAAATTTCAGAAGAGTGCCCAATAGATATATATGTACAAGATGGAACCTGTGTGTAATGATTCCCACTGCTAACATGGTATTTGCAATTCTCACCTTCAGTATTGCAGATACATTTTTGCTCAAAAAGCAAAGAATGGTCCACTCAAGGATTACCATGATAAAGGAGACAGGTTTTCACCTGTGGTATTTTAGGCATTAATTACAGAAAAAGTGTTCATCAAATGGCCAGTTGTGCCAAGGAATACAATGTGTCAATGCTAAGAGCATCCCTGTTATGACAGAACACAGTTTCCTAATTCAGACTTGAATGGAAAGCAACAGTACCACTTAGCAGTGATGCCATCAGGCTTGCATGATATTGAAAGAATGAAAGCGCCTCATGTGGCAAGAATGAAATATGTATTCAAAGGATCTGTCAGTGTATATCAGTACTTAATATGACCGTCTTCAAGCAAAGCACAGCCAACAGAGATATGCAACAATATGAAATATTGGCACTGAATTGGCCCTGTCTTTCTGTGAATATCCTAGAAATGAAAGAATCTTTAACATCGACCACCTGGGAATCCCTTGGTCCCTCTTCTCAGGGCAGCCATTGAGGTCACCTTTCACGAAATAACTTCTAAAAGACATGAATAAAAAGATATGTGTCATATGTGTGGGATACAACTATAAAGAAAATTATTTTCTTTTTTTTTTTCAATATAGCTATGGAATCTTTCTCATTATACTGTGATCACACCTTATTTAACTGACAAAACATATATAATATTTTTCTTAAACCTTAAATAGAACCTGAACTTGCTTATAAGTTTCTGTATTGTATTTTTGAAAATGTCAGGGGAAATCAGGACCATTAATTGATTAGAAATTAATATCAGTTTTCATAGGCTTGGCTTCTTCAGATTAGACAAGGAAATGTCACTTCATATTAGAGCCAAGTGAAATTTTATTTTCTTTCTATACCTAATGTTTACAATAAAGAGATCTTATCTAAAACCATGAAGTAATATATGCTAGATGACCTGTGTCAGCCATCTGACCACCTGCATAAAAATCATCTGTGGAGCTTGTTGTAAATACATATCTAAACAAACACTGACTGTCTAAGGAAGAAATGTACTTATGCATATTTTAATCTACTAAGATAATCCTAACACTATGTTATGCAGCAGTCATAAAATTTTTAAATTCTAATTTTTTAGTACTAGTTTGGCACATAGTGAGATTCCAATCATATTATGAGTTTTAGAGGGAAATAGTAGATGAACTTGAGTGAACGTCTAACCGTGGTCGTGGTAACACTGTGTATGGTAACAGCTATGTAGTTATATAAACTTCCAAAGTTATTTCATCATCCCTTAGCCAATCAGCTTCTTTCAAAGTTTATAGTTATCCATTCAACTCTGTAGAGTTAGAAAGTACATTAACAATATCCTGATTAGACTCTGTCATATGCTTTTTATCTCCCCAAAATTTGGCCATTTAATTTTAGAAAAAGAAGTTCTGCAGGAAAGGATGCATATTACTAAGCTTTCCTAAGCCTCTTTCCTTATCTGCAGAGTTACAGAAAGGATAAGCAATACCATATGCTGAGTTATTGGCACAAAGCATCCACTCAATAATTGATAACTAAAATCATAGTTATTGTTACTATTCAGTGGTCAAAATCTGTGTTTGGTCTTCTAAATGTTGCTGTACCTGCTAATACTTGATTGTTTATAAAGCTTATACTATGATGTAACTGTTAAAGGTCAGACTTGGTATTGTAAGGTCACAAAGGAAGCTAGACAATTTTGTAGTTGTAGATCTTCAGTCTACATTTAGCCACTTACTGATCAATCATTTGATTCTAGACTTCCTCGTCAATATGCGGTACTTGGTGTTCATGTCATTCAGATTGCATCTTCAAGTCTCATGTGAAGTTGAGCCTTGAGAAATCATTGCTAATTTTGCAAATTGCAACAAAAATAACTTATCCCACTATGCATACAAACTAGACTAGTTGTTACCAGTCATCAAATTTGCAGCTTGAATGCAACAGGAACCACAGATCCTCCAGATTTCTAATCAAATTTAAGCTTTGGCAAACTGAAAAAGAAAAGCATACATGACTTAGTTTATAAAAATATCTTTGTTTTTAAAATTTTGCAGTTCAGACTTTGGTAACATTCCAATATTACTCATTGGGAAAAATAAAATTTGTATCACAGCTTAAGTGGTGGTGCTAAAATGTAAATTCCTACCCACATTAGGAATATGTAAAGATCTTTTCATAATTGAATAAGTACATATACAAACTCTTGTTTGGTTAAATGCATAGGAAAGATTGGCAGGATGCACCAAATCTGTTTTCTCAAAGATCCCGCAGCTGTGGCTAGAGTAGAAGAGTTTAAAGGATGTAAACTCTTACAGGGAAGAGGTAGCCAGGGAAAAGGTAGCATAAAGATGAGAAGCACTGATACCCTTCCAATTAAAAAAAACAAAAACAAAACCAAAAACTGGTAGCAATTCCATTTCCAGCAATGTATGAGCAGATAAGGTATCCTAAAAAAAACACTTTTTACCTCAAAATACCCGGAAAAGTGGTGAGTAAAATCTGTCACAGGTCATTTTAAGTTTATAGCTGAACTTTAAATAAGAAAATGTCCAGGGACCAAAAAACAAAGAGAAAGCTGAAAATTAGAATAGACCTTTATGACCTTGGAAGCATTTGCCAAACACATAGGGATTTGGATTTTAGCAGCCAATCAGGGACAGCAAAGAAGACATTGGGCCAAAATGAGAAAACAAGAACTAAATAACATACATAATGCTTATATTCCTTAAAAGGCAGATGCTTAACGAAAGGATAGGTTGGCCCAGTTGGGTGGGGCTTGGCAACCGACAGAATGGGAGAAGATATTTGCAAATGACATATCAGATAAAGGGTTAGTATCCAAAATCTATAAAGAACTTATCAAACTCAACACACAAAAAACAAATAATCCAGTGAAGAAATGACATGAATAGACACCTCTCCAAAGACATGAATAGACACTTCTCCAAAGAAGACATCCAGCTGGCCAACCAACACATGAAAAAATGCTCAACATCACTCATCATCAGGGAAATACAAATCAAAACCACAATGAGATATCACCTCACACCTGTCAGAATGGCTAACATTAACAACTCAGGCAACAACAGATGTTGGTGAGGATGCAGAGAAAGAGGATCTCTTTTGCACTGCTGGTGGGAATGCAAACTGGTGCAGCCACTCTGGAAAACAGTATGGAGGTTCCTCAAAAAATTGAAAATAGAACTACCCTACGACCCAGCAGTTGCATTACTAGGTATTTATCCAAGGGATACAGGTATGAGGTTTCGAAGGGGCAGATGCACCTGATAGCGTTTATAGCAGCACTATTTTTTTAAAATTTTGTTGTTTTTTTTTTTCAACGTTTATTTATTTTTGGGACAGAGAGAGACAGAGCATGAACAGGGGAGGGGCAGAGAGAGAGGGAGACACAGAATCGGAAACAGGCTCCAGGCTCTGAGCCATCAGCCCAGAGCCCGACGCGGGGCTCGAACTCACGGACCGCGAGATCGTGACCTGGCTGAAGTCGGACGCTTAACCGACTGCGCCACCCAGGCGCCCCAGCAGCACTATTGACAATAGCCAAAGTATGGAAAGAGCCTAACGTCTATCAATGGATGAATGGATAAAGAAGATGTGATATATATACATATATATATATACATACATACATACAATGGAGTATTACTCGCAAAAATGAAATCTTGCCATTTGCAACTACATGGATGAAACTAGAGGGCATTATGCTAAGCGAAATTAGTCAGAGAAAGACAAATATCATATGACTTCACTCATATGAGGACTTTAAGACACAAAACAGAAGAGAAGCAAAAATAATATAAAAACAGGCAAAGGGGACAAAACATGAGAGACTCTTAAATATGGAGAACAAACAGAGGGTTACTGGAGGGGTTGTGGGGGGGGGGGATGGGCTAAATGGGTAAGGGGCATTAAGGAATCTACTCCTGAAATCATTGTTGCACTGTATGCTAATTTGGATGTAAATTTAAATAATAAATAAATAAATAAATAGATAGATAAAAAAGGATAGGTTGGAAGGAAAATCTGCATATTGACAAAGAAGATGAAAAGTAAGACAGTATATTTTAGCCCAGGTGATTTCTCATAATCATCAATTTACCATCACACAGATTTGGATTCTAATTTACTCTACCTCCAATAAACAAACAAATAAAATAATACAAAGTTAACTAGTTGAAAAAAATCAAATGTGTCAACAGTTACAAGAAATGTAAGTGGACTAAATCAATTAAACTGAAAGATAGAAATCTTCAGCTTGAATACCAAAACAAAATCCAGCTCCAAAAAAAGCCATAAAACATTTCATAACACACAAAAAATTGTAAATGATGAAAAATACGTCCCACAGAGTGTTAAGTAAAATAACACTGGAGAAGCTATGTTAATATTAAACAAAATTTATTTTAAGTCAAAGAACATTATCAGAGGAAAGAGAGTCACTACCTAATGACAAAAAGTACAGTTTGCAAAGGAACTACAACAATCCTAAGTTTATATGCAAGTTATAGCACAGATGCAAAGTACGTTTTTTTAAGTAACAATTATTTGTTTTATTGTTTATTTATTTATTTTGAGAGAGAGAGAGAGAGAGGAAGGAGCAGAGAGAGAGAGGGAGAGAGAGAGAATCCAAAGTTCAAAGCCCCGTGCGAGGCTTGATCTCACGACCAGGAGATCATGACCTAAGCTGAAATCAAGAGTTGGACACTTAACCAACTGAGCCACCCAGGCACCCTTAAAAATGAAAATTGTGAAGAGAAAACCACAAGTCCAGATTCACAGTGAGTGATTTGAATATATTTCTATTGGAAATGATAGATTTACAGACAAAAAATAATTAAAAGTATACAATATGAAAGGAACACAATTAACAATGTTGAATAAAGATGGATTTAAAATACCAAATTTAGCAATTATATAATGTCCACTCTCCTTACCAAAATTGACCTTGTATCAGACCGTAAAGCAAGAGTACACACATATTAAAATTAAGTGTAATAATATAACAATCAAATGAAATAAATTTAAGTTAGAAGTTAAATCAAATTAGAAAACAACAAAAGTGATAATCTGCTCAGAAATTTTAAAAACATGTTTTCAAACCCAAAGATAAAAGAAGTCAAATGAAAATTATAAAATATTTAGAACTGAGTAATAGTAAAACTATTACATCCAGAAATTTGTGAGAGACAGCAAGTAAGGGAAATATAATGCTAAATGCTTACATAGGGGAAAGTGAAAATTGAATAGTTACATATTGACTTAAGGAATTAGAAAAAGTCTAAGTAGACTAAGCTAAAACAATAAAGAAAAGGGCAACTTAATGCGTACAATAGAAATCAGAAGTATTAAGGTGGGCGGGGGGGGGGGACCCACAAAACCCTTTCGTTTGAAAAGCCAGTAGGTAAAATCCTGGAAAAATTAATCATAGGAAAAACAGAAGACACAAATAAAATAGTAGGGGGAACATAGTAGATATATAGTCAAAATTTAAGATAAAATAAGAGAATAGTGTGAAAATCTTTATTTTAATAAATTTGAAAACTTGGATGAAGTGACAAGTTTGCTAGACATAACCAAGATGTAAAGTAGGAGACTTCATTTGTCCCCCAACGAAGATCAACACTTTGACATGGGAAGAGAAATTCCTAGAAACATATAATTTACCTAGGCTGAATCACAAAGAAAAAGAAATTTTGAACAGACCAATAATGAGTTAGAGATCAAAACAGTAATCAAAAATCCCCCAAAAAAGAAAGGCCCAGGACCAGATGGCTTCACAGGTGAATGCTACAAAACACTGAAAAAAAAAAAAGTCAATGCCAATTCTTTTCAAATTCTTCCCAAAAATTGAAAAGGAGGGAAGACTCTGCACCTTACTTTACAACCCAGATTACCCAGATACCAAAACCAGATAAGGATTCTACCAGAAAAGAAAACTGCAGGACAATACCTCTGTCAAAAATAGATGCAAAAATTCTCAACAAAATAATAACAAACTGAATTCAACAGAACATTAAAAGGACCATAGACTGGGATCAAGTGGGCTTTATCCTTGGGATTCAAGAATGATTCAGTATGTGCAAATCAATAAATGTGATACAGTACATTAACAGAATGGAAGAAAAATATGACATGGTATTCTTAATAGATGTAGTAAAGTCATTTGACAAAATTCAAAAACTTCCGTGATAAAAACTCTCAACAAATTGGGTATAGATGGAACATAACTCAACATAATAAAGGCCATATATGACAGGCCCACAGGTGGCATCATACTCAATGATGAAAGTTTGAAAGCTTTCCCTTTTAGATCAGGAACAAGACAAGGGTGCTTATTCTCATCATTCCTGTTCAACATAGTACTGTAAGGCCTACCAAGAGCAGTTAGGAAAGAAAAATAAAAAAGTAAAGACATTCAAGTCAGAAAGGAAGAAGTAAAATTGGCTCTGTTTGTTCATGACATGATCTTGTATGTATAAAATCCTGAGGACTCCACCAAAAACCAACAAACAAGCAGACAAACAAACAAAAACCTGTAAGAACTAATGATAAAATTCTGTGAAAATTTAGGATACAAAATCAACTTAGAAAAATCAATTGCATTTTCATACACTAACAATGAAGTATTTGAAAAAGATATTAAGAAAACAATCCAATTTATTTTATTTTATTTTTTTTTTACTTTGCTTTTTTTTCAGTATATGAAGTTTATTGTCAAATTGGTTTCCATACAACACCCAGTGCTCATCCCAAAAGGTGCCCTCCTCAATACCCATCACCCACCCCCCATCAACCCTCAGTTTGTTCTCAGTTTTTAAGAGTGTCTTATGCTTTAGCTCTCTCCCACTCTAACCTTTTTTTTTTTTTTGTCCCCTCCCCCATGGGTTTCTGTTAAGTGTCTCAGGATCCACATAAGAGTGAAAACATATGGTATCTGTCTTTCTCTGTATGGCTTATTTCACTTAGCATCACACTCTCCAGTTCCATCCGTGTTGCTACAAAGGGCCATATTTCATTCTTTCTCATTGCCACGTAGTGCTCCATTTGTATATAAACCACAATTTCTGTATCCATTCATCAGTTGAGGGACATTTAGGCTCTTTCCATAATTTGGCTATTGTTGAGAGTGCTGCTATAAACATTGGGGTACAAGTGCCCCTATGCATCAGTACTCCTATATCCCTTGGGTAAATTCCTAGCAGTGCTATTTCTGGGTCATAGGGTAGGTCTATTTTTCATTTTTTGAGGAACCTCCACACTGTTTTCCAGAGTGGCTGCACCAATTTGCATTCCCACCAACAGTGCAAGAGGGTTCCGTTTCTCCACATCCTCTCCAGCATCTATAGTCTCCTGATTTGTTCATTTTGGCCACTCTGACTGGCATGAGGTGATATCTGAGTGTGGTTTTGATTTGTATTTTCCTGATGAGGAGTGACGTTGAGCATCTTTTCAGGTGCCTGTTGGCCATCCGGATGTCTTCTTTAGAGAAGTGTCTATTCATGTTTTCTGCCCATTTCTTCACTGGGTTATTTGTTTTTTGAGTGTGGAGTTTGGCGAGCTCTTTATAGATTTTGGATACAAGCTCTTTGTCTGATATGTCATTTGCAAATATCTTTTCCCATTCCATTGGTTGCCTTTTAGTTTTGTTGGTTGTTTCCTTTGCTGTGCAGAAGCTTTTTATCTTCATAAGGTCCCAGTAGTTCATTTTTGCTTTTAATTCCCTTGCCTTTGGGGATGTGTCAAGTAAGAAAGAAAACAATCCAATTTATAATAACATCAAAAATAATAAAATATTTAGGAAGAAATTTGACCAAGAAAGTGTAAACCCTTTACCCTCTGGAAACTATATGACATTGATGAAGGAAATTGAAGAAGACACAAATAAATGGAAAAATATCCTATGTTCATGGATAAGAAGTTAATATTGTTAAAATGTCCATATTACTCAAAGCCATGTATAGATTCAGTGCAATTCCTATCAAAATTCCAATGGCAAAAATAGCAAAAACAATCCTAAAATTTGTAAGGAATGACAAAAGACCCCCAAATAACCAAAGCAATCTTGAGAAAGGAGAACAAAGCTTGAGGCATTACATTTTCTGATTTCAAAGTATGTTTAAAGTTATAGTAAGCAAACAGTGTGGTTGGTACTGACACAAAAACAGACACACAGACCAGTGGAACAAAATGGAGAGCCCAGGAATAAAGCCACACATATATGGTCAACTAATATTTAACAAGGAAGCCACGAATACTCAATGGGGAAAGGACTGTCTCTTCAATAAATGGTATTGTAAAAACTAGATATTCATATGCAAAAGAATGAAACTGGACCTCTATCTTACATCAGTCACAAAAAATTAAAATAGATTAAGAAACATGTAAAACTTCTCTAATAAAACATTAGGGAAAACTTCTTGACGTTGGTCTTGCCGATAGTTTGTTCGTTTGTTTGTTTAGGATGTGACACCAAAAAGCACAAGCAACAACAGCAAAACTCAACTAGTAAGACTACCTCAAATTTAAAAAATTCTGTATAGCAAAAGAAACAATTGACAAAATGAATGGCAACCTATAGAATGGGAGAAAATAGTTTCAAACCACGTATCTGATAAGAGGTTAGCATTCAAAATGTATAAGGAACTACTACAAGTCAATAGCAAAAAAATAATCAGATTAGAAACTGGGAAGAGGGAGTGCCTGGGTGGCTCAGTCACTTAAGTATCTGACTTAGCCTCGGGTCATGATCACACTGTTTGGGAGTTGGAGCCTGGTGTTGGGCTCTGTGCTGACAGCTCAGAGCCTGGAGCCTGCTTCAGATTCTGTCTCCATCTCTCTGCCCCTCTCCTGCTCGCCTTGCCCCTCTCCTGCTCGCACCCTCTCTTCCTCAAAAATAAATAAACATTTTTTTTTTAATTAAAAAAGGGAAGAGAAATTGAATGGATAGTTCTTCAAAGAAGACATACAAATGGCCAACAAGTACATGAAAAGGCATTCAACATTACTAATCATCGCGCTAAGGCAGATCAAAACTATGATGAGATATCACCTCACACCTGCTAGGATACCTTTTATCAAATAGAGAAGAGATAATAAATGCTGGTAAGGATGTAGAGAAAAAACTCCAGTACACTGTTGTTGAGAATGTAAATTGAAAAACAGTATGGAGTTTCCTCCAAAAATTAGAAAGAGAACTACCATATGTTCCAGTAATCACACTTTTAACTATATCCAAAGGAAATGAAAGTAAGATCTCAGAGAGATATCTACACTAGCATGTTCATAGAAGCATTATGTGCAATAGCCAAGACCTAAGTATCCATCAATGGATGAATGAATAAAGAAGCGTGCACAAACATACATACACAGAGTGAAATATTACTCAGCCATTAAAAAGTAGGAAATCCTGGGGCGCCTGGGTGGCGTAGTCGGTTGGGCGTCCGACTTCAGGCAGGTCACGATCTCGCGGTCCGTGAGTTCGAGCCCCGCGTCAGGCTCTGGGCTGATGGCTCCGAGCCTGGAGCCTGTTTCCGGTTCTGTGTCTCCCTCTCTCTCTGCCCCTCCCCCGTTCATGCTCTGTCTCTCTCTGTCCCAAAAATGAATAAACGTTGGAAAAAAAAAAAAAAAAAAGTAGGAAATCCTGCCATGAGACAATGTGGTTGGACTTTCATTTATTTAATTGGAATAAGTCAGAAAGACAAATACTGCATAATCTCACTTATATATGGAGTTCAGTGAACTCATAGAAACAAGGTAGAATGGTGGTTGCCAGGGGCTAAGGAGTAGAAGAATTAGGGAAATATTTGTCAAAGAGTAAAAACTTTTAGTTATAGAATGAATAAGTTTTGGAGACCTATGGTATAGCATGAGAACGATGGTTAATAATATTGGATTGTATACTCAAAAGTTGCTATGAGAATAGAGCTTTAATTTTCTCACCATAACAACAAAATAGTCATTGTTTGAGGGAAACGATGTGTTAACTAATTTTATTGTATTAAACATTTCATAATATATACATATTATGAAATCATCACATTGTACACCTTAAATTTACACAATGTTGTGTTTCAATTGTATCTCAATAAAACTGTAAAAAAATTAAAAATAAAGACATAAACTGAAAATCTGTAATAACTAAACAAAATTGTGTTAGTAATATGGTCAGTTGAATATTTGTTTAAAATATGTGCCACAGGTGTTCACCAAGCCCTCCTGGTAGGAAGAACATATTTCCCTGTTTGCCCACATGACTTGTTTGGCCAATGATTATGAGCAGAAGTGACATATGGTGTGTCTGATAAGCAGCTTTCTTTCACCTTTCCTTGTTTCACTTTTTTTTCACCTTCGACTTAAATCTTTAAGTGTGTCCGGTATTCATAAATGAATAAAATTCTTATTTCCTGTCCAAGTGTCTATAATGAGATCCTCTTAGAGCATTTCAAGATGTCTCAAATCTAAATCTTCTTTTCTTTAGAACACTCTAGTTTTCCTATTTTACTCGCACCTATTGTCATAACCACTGCAATCATCCCTGAATGAGTATTTCCATGGTGAGAAATATCTATGTATCAAGAAAAACCACTGACTCTGAGGCAAATGCTTAAATATTTGTTTCTTTCCCTGCCATCCCCCCACTGATGTTACCAGGTCAAATCACTATTACTCTGCTTCTCCTTTTACAATAGTTAATTCCCCACCAATTCAGAGTATAGCTTTCTTCTCATCAGTGGGCAGCTGTGTGCCACGCCCTGCCATTAATTTTAATGAGTCGTGGATGTTGGTTTTCCATTTGCTCTTACACATGTTTTTCTAATGTTGACACTGGTTTTCTCATGCTGGTTAGTTTATTTTCCCTATTTGTTAGAAGCAGGTCAAAAACCATTCAAGGGGAAAATAATAGAAGGCTATAATTTCAGTTTGAGTCACGCACAAGTAAAAAGAAGGTTAGAAATCAAAGGCACACAGTCCATTCTTCCTCGAAATGTACTTCCCAAATCAAAGCCAGAACTCAAATCACTAGGATTTTGCCCATCTTTAATGAAGGAGAAAAAGTTCCACGATGAAGCCAGAACACAGCCAAAAAGTATCTTATGGTCTTGAGTAGAAAGAAACTTATGGTGGCAAACATCAATTTGTGCCAACCATCTGTTATTACTGTAAAAAGGCAAGTGAAGGCTGCCGCCAGGGCCTTGCAAGCCAGAGACCCAGGCTGCCTGGAGCCCATGAAGAACACTTAGAGGGTCTCTGGAAATGTCTTTATGGCAGTTGCCACACCACTAACACATGGACTAATTAAGCAGCTTCTGCTGTAATTGACTTTTTGGTCAACATTTTGTCTGGTCAGAGATGGAAACACTATTTTTAATAATCTTAAAAGTGTACATTCTTGGTCTTGAAATGGAAAGGCAAGTAGAAATCCCTAGAACTAAAGATTCCACATATTTTAAACAAAGCTAATTTCCTGGAATAGCCTTCTGCTACAGGGAAGCTATGAAACTTGTATCTTTCTATAACCCTTAAGAAAATTTCTTTCATAGCTTTATTTTTTAAACACTAGCCTTTCCATTGCTATAAGCCAGTTGGAAATATCCAGCATGCAAACACTGGTAGTTCTATTCAGACCCTATTCAGCCAAGCATCTAAAACTGAAACTGTCTCACTGACTAAGGAAAGAATTGATAAGATGTATCTATAAACTTATAAAGGCATACAAGGACACCTAGCCATATTTGACTCATAAAGCCCAAAGTTTAGAGGAAGAAGAAAGTTTAGAATCTCCTAGTCCACCTAGTTGATAAGTTAGCAAGGCAATACTATAGTGGATATCTGTTGTATTTGCCTGCCCAGCATCCTTTTCCTGTTCTTCTGGTGATAGCCTCCACTTTTCCCTGGGAATGAACCATGGCATCCCTCACCTTCACCCTGCCCTCACCAAGGGATAAGTACATTAAGCAAACTAAGCCAATCAAGAGCTTTCTTTATGGAATCTAAATTGGAGTCAAGTCCCCTCTAAGGCAGTGTCCCAGAGGGACACTTACCAGTTCCTGACTCAAGTATTCCTGGAGCCACTTGACTTCCCCAACCCGGTTGCTCACTTTTTCCTTTGCTTCTGTGAAATCTCACGTATCTTTCCAAGAAATTCACCCTGCTTCATCCCCAACATCTTAACCTTTGCTCAAGTTAGCCAGAGTTGCTTTTGGTTTCTGTAACTAAAGAAACTGATACAGAGACACTGTCAAAGGTGGAGGCGAAAAAATCTCTCTTGTTGACCTCTGACCATGCTGTATGCTACACAAGGCTGGTTTTATAAGCAGGCAGAGCAGGTGGCCAGCTGTGAAGTATAAATGATTGTCACATAGCCAAAAATTAACTTTTAACTAAGCTTTTAACAGCTTTTAACTAAGTAACCTTACTTGCAATGCTACCAGTATAGAATTAAAGGTGGTTCTCCTAAAATAAGCCTATGACTTATTCGTCATTCAGTATCAAATTGATTGCTTACTCCAATAGCTGACAAAGATAGGCTTTGCTAGACAGAAAGATGAATGGGAATGAGAAGAGACAGGCAGAATTGAAGGTGGGCAGTCTGGGACAGCCAGAAATGTCATACAGACATCTGGTACAAAGGAGAGCATCAACCTGTGTCCCTGTGGCCTTAGGATCTTGCTAAGATGCTTGCAGCCCCTCCTGATAGTGTCTTCTGTCTCCAGTCCCACCATCTCTCCTCAAATCCACCTTCTCTACAGAGGTCCGTGATCAATTTTGAATACAAATTTGGTTATCATTCACCTCCTTTATCAATGATTCATTGCCCAACTACAGGGTAAAACCCAGTTCTTCAGCATGGATTAAAAGGCTGATCCTCACCTCATGATCCTACTCCTCAACATGTTTCTTGCCATTGCCCTATGTTCACTCACATTCTGGCTATACCTAACCACTTGTATTTTCCTACACCTGTTCCATTCACCCTCCCTTTGTGCCTTGGTAAATGTTTTCCTTCCATCTGGAATGCCCTTCCCTTACGTTTCACTGGACTCACACTATTCCCAGTGTAAACTCAGGCATCACCATTACCAGCAAGACTCCCAGGACCCCTTAGTTAGAACTAGGTTTCTTTTTTTTTTTTTTCTTCTATATTATCTTGGAATATTATTTTAACTAAAACATATACCACAGACTTTAATTGTCCATTTCTAGATCCAGATAGACTTAGAGTGTCTTAAGGGCTTAGGCTGTGTCATTTATCTCTGGATCCTCAGCACCCAGAATATAGAGGGCTCTCAGATGTTGTTAGTAAATGAAATTCAGTGTTCAAAACTGAATTTAATTTTCCTTTCTTTTTTAACGCACTTCTTCACCTTTGTTCTTTATAAATAATATCATTATTCATCCCATCAACCATGCTGAGAATTTAGCCATAATTACCTCCTTCCTATTTCTCTCTACCTTTAAGCATTCTGCCCACCTCATGGGATAAAAAAACCCTAACCAAAGAATAATTTCTATATCCCATATTCAATTATCTTTTTCCCACAAAGTGTTATGAGACACCATGAGTCTGCATTACCTACACCAATGCCCTTGTCATTTGAGTTTTCTGATTTGTACTTTGGTTTATTAAAAATAGTAGTTAGTTATTATGGTGTCCATTTGCTGAGGGAACCAAATCCTGTGGGTTTAGTGATAAAAGCTTTAAATGGTACCACATATCTCAAAGATAGGAACATCCGCTGCAATAAAATTATCACCTCAGGTTAGGAAGAAGGGACAAGCCTAAATTGGAGTTGGTGGGGATTAACATGGGGGAAGGCAGGAGCAGCTGGTAGGCATTCTACCTAGAGCACATAGTATTCAGAGTTTAAGATTAGCATGTCAGAGACCTTCTTTAAAACCACAAGCTCCTTTCACTCTTTTCAACAGCTGAGGCTTCCAGCTGAGAGACAGAATACTTGCCTATCTTAGAATATTTCCCTGCTCAGTGATTGATATGTTCTCCACTGCTGTTGGGATGTGGGGAAAAAGCACTCTTACATATCGCTAGAAGAAATGTGAATTGCTACAGTCTTTTTGGACAGCAATCTGGCAATTTCTTTTAAAATTAGAAATACACATACCCTTTGACCTAGCAATCCAACTCCTAGGAATCTATCCCACAGAAATAAAGGCACGAGTATGTAGAGAAATAACAGGGCCAATATTCAGTGAGCACACACCCGTACAATGTACCAGCCAGCATCTGTTCTGATTGGTCTGTACCTGTGCCATACCGGTTGTTAAATATTTTTAATGCCACCTCTGGATATATAAATAAAATTTTACATAAGTGAGATTTTTAAAATTATGAGCACTTTTTTCCTTACAAACTGTGTGTATGCATGTGCCTTGCTTCTTTCCACCCCCCTCCACATCCCCATCTCTTCAAGTGATCAATGTTTTTTACTCTTTTGTGCTTGTATAATTTATGTATAAATGTACACCCTTATGCACATAAGATTTGGGGAGGCGCATTGTTTACAAAAAGAAGAGACCATACGTGCATCTCTATTTTCTCTGTACATTTAGAAATCCCTCAGCTAAACTAGAAACTCTAACTCATTCTTCTTAATTTCCTTGTAATATTTATATTCTGGATGTATTACAGTGTACTCAGCCATTCTCAGATTGATAATCATTTGCTCTGTTTGTCCTTTTCTCTCTATCACAAAGACAGCTGCAATACACATCCTTGTGTTACCATCCGATAGGGGAGATGTTCCTACCACTGAAACAGAACATATGTTCATATGTTAATGAACCCTTTGAATTTGCATTTCTTTGAATTGCTTTTTCCCGTTCTTATTGTGTTTTTGTCTTTTTAGTAGCAGTGTAAGAACTTTGTGTATTTAAATATTATTTCTCAGATGCATTGCAGAGAAGTTATTCTCACTCTCTACCTTATACATGCTATGGTATCTCTTACTATACAAACATTCTTAATTGTTATGCAATCAAAAAATCAGTCTTTATACTTACCTGGCAGGGGAGATACCATGATCACGAAGGTGGTTTTCCCAGGGCGAGCCTTATCCATTGCACTCCGGATGTGCTGACCCCTGCGATTTCCCCAAATGTGGGAAACTCGACTGCATAATTTGTGGTAGTGGGGGACTGCGTTCGCGCTTTCCAAAAAAAAAAAAAAAAAAAAAAAAAAAAAATCAGTCTTTCCTTTTATGGCTTCTAGGTTTTCTATCTTGATTTAAAAGTTCTCATCCCAGGGGCGCCTGGGTGGTTCAGTCAGTTAAGTGTATGATTCTTGATTTTGGCTCGGGTCATAATCTCGCAGTTCGTGAGATCAAGCTCTGCATTGGGCTGTGTGCCTTCAGCTCAGAGCCTGGTTGGGATTCTCTCTCTCCCCTTCTCTCTGCCTCTCTCTCTCTCTCTCAAAATAAGTAAACTTCAAAGAAAAATTGCTCATCCCAAACCTAGATATATTTGACATTTTCTGCTAAATGCGTAAGGAGAGAGAGAGAGAAAGAGAAGTCAGGGAAGGGGGAAAGACAAAAATTGGTTCTGGGCTTTCTCAGTTGTGCTATTTTTTTTAAAGCTATCTGAATGCAATTATTTTTACAAAATATCTCTTTTTATTAATTATTTTAGAAAAATTGACTTTTATACTTGTTAAATTGTTTCACCCAAGAATATGGCATGTAATTCCGTTTTTTAAAGTTGGGGGTCAGCAAACTACAGCCCATTGGCCAAATCTAGCCATGCCCATCATTTATATCTTGTCTATAGCTATCATAGTGCTACAGCTGAAGTTGAGCATTGGCAGAGTTGAATAGTTGCTATGGAGACCATATATGCCACAAAGCCCAAAATATTTACTATCTGGTCCTTTACGGAAAAGTTACGAGATAACTGGTTTAAATCATAATTTATATTTTTGAGTAAATTTTATGGTTCTACTTATCAGTACTTTTTTTGTTAAATTTATTCATAGGTATTTTCTAATCTTGGTTATAATGGAGATGTTAACATTAGCCTATTTTCCCAACCCTTTTTTTGACTGGTTATTGTTATTAAAGGTAGAATAAGAATAGCACATGTTTTTTATGTGCCAGGTCCTGTCCAAAGCACTTTTTACATACCACAGCTCATTTAATCCTCCTAATAAGGGCCAACCCCCCAATAAGGTGGGACCAAGCAATAGCCTTCGGTAGACTTGACCACCGACTTTCTGATTAGACTTCTCTCTGATCCTCCCTTCTTTCCCTTTTAGACTTTACTCCCCTAGCTCCTTCCACAATTATTTCATATCACTCAGTGCTTTCCCAAATACACATTTCTTTTTCTTTCTGCACTCTTTTTTCTCTGCCCCCTCTTTCCAAATTTTTAAGCTGAAAGCTTAGTACATTTATTTCCAAACTTTCTTCTCTACTATTTCAAAGCTACATATTTCCCTATAAAAATTACTTTATGTCCCACAAATTTTGACAGTCTTTTAAATTTTCTTTAGTTTTAAATATTTTTCAATTTCCCTTAGAATTTTATTTTTAACCAAGGATTATATTTTAATAGTGGAAGAATGTAATGTTTGATATTGATACCATATATGTATCTTTCATACCTACTGGTTTGTTCATGTTCTCTATTTCTTCTTGTACCAATTTTAGCATTTTAACTTTTCTCAGAAATGTCATTCTATCCACATTGTCAAATTCATTGCATAAGAGTATTAGTATAACATAAAGATTAAGAACAGTTGCACAATCGAGGGAATTGGGCAAGTTACCTAGCTTTCATGTTGTAAAATGGAAATAATAATGGACCTATTTCATAGGATATGTTTCTCTAAGGATTCAAATTATTTAGAACTGTGTTTCAAAAATTCTAAACACTTACTGTTATTGTGCTCATTTTACTCATCATTATTTACTCCTTGGGATGTATTGAGGTTTCCTTGTACATGGTCAAATTTTGTAAATGTTCTTATGAATGCACAAAAATGTGTATTCAGTGTTGCTGAGAGTTCTATATGTAACTAATAGCTTGTGCTTATTAATTGCATTGTTCAAGGCTTTTATATCTTGGCTCTTTTTTCCTACCTCATTCCAAGAGAACTGTGTCAAAACTGTAACTATAACAGTAGATTCATCTGTTTCTCCCCACAATAGTTGCATTATGTATTTTAAGGTTATAGTAATAGATATAAATATTTATAACTATTATATCTTCTTACTTTATTATTTATTAGAATGTGACTTCTTTCTTCATCTTTGTATTTGTTTTTGCTATTTCATCACATTTTAAGATGGCTAGCAGTCCATCATCTTTTGGTTAACACTCTTATTTTTTGTTCTTCTTTTGTTTTTTAGTTTCTAAATCCTTTTGTTTTAAATTCTATCTTTTGGACATTGAGTAACACTTTTTGAGATTTTTCCAGTCAAAACTAAGAGTTTCTATATTTTAATTGTTGAGTTTAGCCTATTAAATATATTACATTTATTGCAATCACTATTATATTACTGCCATCCCTTTTCACATATTCTATTTCCCAGACTTTTGTTTTGTTTTTCTCCTGTATTGCTATCTAACTAAGAGAATGATAATTTTTCCTAATGGTTTAAACTTTATTACATTCTATTTTTATTTTCAGAGATTGTCCTCAACCCTCGATTCAAACATAATGTTTCTCAAACTTATCACTCTATCTTCTCTCAATGAGACAGTAACTCTAGCACACTCTCATGTTTCTCTGGCCTTTTCCACCCCTGTCCCACAAGGTCAATATTGTCTAGAATTTCAATTCCGAGTTACATTACAAATATCCGGGCTTGAGCCTTAAGACAATGGGCATGCCTTCTCTGTGCTTCATTGCCCCTTGATACCAGCTGGAAACTATGGAATCCCAGCTGAGACCAAGTAATGATAGTGCCCTAGGAAATGGCAGAGCAACATGATAAAGGGAAGTAAGATCCCTGATATAACTAGTATGTATAATATATATGTGTATATGTGTAATATATGTGCAATTTATACACACACATATTGCATATGATCTATATAATATATAGAGTCAGCGGTTTCCAAAATATGGTCTTCTAATCCCTGGGGGTTCCTAACAGCCTTCCAAGGAGTCCTCAGGTAAAAACCATTTTCATAATAAAAGTAAGACATTATCTGCATTTTTATTGTGTTGGCATTTGTACTAATAAGCGAAAGAAAGGGTGGGTAAAGTTGTTTAACCCAAATCAAGAAAGAACACTGAACTATTATGGAAGTCATTTTCTTCACTGAAACACACTTGCAATAGAACAAAAAATGCTTGTTTCACTTAAGAATATCCTGATGAAGCAGCAAAAATAATTAATTATGTTAAAACTTAACCCTGAGGACATCTTTTTAATATTCTGTAGTATGAAGTACAAAATGTGCAAAAAGTACTTCTGCTGTGTAGGAAAGTAAGATGGTTGCCTCAAGGAAAATCAGTTGTGTGATTGAATTGAGAGCGGATTTACTCAATACACACACACACACACACACACACAAAGGAAAATAATTGACAATATTTCTTGCTAAAGGTAAAAGACGACTTTTAAACAAAAGTAGAAGTTTGAAAAACTAGTTTGATCTTGACCCCTTTCTAATACTTAAAGATTTTTCTGGTGAAATTGTTGACGATATTAATGAGTCTAGTTTTTGAATAATGTAAAATGACTTGTCAACATTTGGAAGATCTGCAAACTCAATAAACACATTACCACTGCATGATGTTAGAAAACAATACATGGGTAAAAAATCCCTTCTAAGTGCATAAGCAATCAATGGATGTCAGTGTAAACTGAGTCTATAAGACTCATTGATATAATTTCAGATTGCACATTGCACCTAATATTTACGAACACACCACTGGCCAAGTTTTGGTGTATACTAAAGAAGAATATCCATAATTATCTGAAAAGGCTGTTAGCACTCTTCTTGTCTTAACTACATTTGAAACTGTATGAGGCTGGATTTTCCTCACATACTGCAGCTGAATTGCAAATTGAATGTAGAAGTGAAATATGAGAATGCATTTTTCTTCTACTAAGCCAGACATTAAATATATTGGAAATCCAAAACATTGTCACTCTGTACTTTTTGCCTTTAAAAATATATTTTTCCTAAAATATTATTCTTAACATGTAATGAGTTTATTGTTGTTTAAAATAAGTTAATATTTTCAACTACCAGTTTGAATTACTAATGTGGTAAATATAGATACATTATAACTCATATGTTCTAAAATATATCCATATATACCCACATATGTATATACATATGTATATACATATACATGTGTGTGTGTGTGTATATATATATATATATATATATACACACATACACACACACACAAAAAATATTTGGGGACTGCAATAATATTTAAGAATGTAAAGGGATCCTGAGACCAAAACGTTTGAGAATCACTGATAAATAGAGAGCTATTCTGAAATACGTAGATATAACACTATATACATATCTATTAAATTCAGACCGTGTGTGTGTAATAGTGTGATTCAAGTCTTCTGTGCCCTTGGTAACATTTGACAACTAGATTCATCAGTCCTGAAATAGGATAACAATATCTCCCACTGCAAGTTTAATTTTTCATAATTTTCTTATATTTTAACTATTTTCCTTTGCATATTTATCTCCATGATTTGGTACACATTGACATTTTATTGTGATATATGTTCATAAACGGCACCACTTAACAAATATATGTCTCTTCTTATCCTGTTTTATATCTTTTAACGTATCTTTTTGATATTAATAGTATGACTCATTCTTTCTTTTTATTTGCATGTACCTGGTATCTTTACTCTTTTATTTTCAAATTTGCAATATCATTTTAGTTGTTTGTTACTTGTAAATAACTTATAACTGAGTTTTGTTTCTTAACCTAAGCAGATCATCTCTGTGTTTTAATAGAGGGATTCAGTCTGTTTCTGTTTAGTGTAACAACTGATATATTTAACATTATTCTTTCATGGTACTTTATGTGAGTTATTTATTTCACTTTGTGGTTTTATCTTCATCAGCTGTTTTAAAAAGGATAGACATATAAGATATACACTAAGAAGAAGCTTGGAATCTATAGAGAGACATCTTAGAGCAGTTAGGTCAGTTAAAATAATTCACCAACTTTTTTTTCTCTTTTTTCTTTTTTTTTTCTTTTAATTTTTTAAATTTAAATTTAAATTAGCTGGGGCGCCTGGGTGGCTCAGTTGGTTAAGTGTCTGACTTCGGCTCAGGTCATGATCTCACGGTCCGTGAGTTCGAGCCCCGCTTCGGGCTCTGGGCTGACAGCTCAGAGCCTGGAGCCTGTTTCAGATTCTGTGTCTCCCTCTCTCTCTGACCCTCCCCCATTCATGCTCTGTCTCTCTCTGTCTCAAAAATAAATAAACATTAAAAAAAATTTAAAAAATTAAATAAAATAAATTTAAATTAGCTAACATACAGTGTAGTATTGGTTTCAGGAGTAGAACCCAGTGATTCATCACTTCCCTATAACACCCAGTGCTCATCTCAACAGCGCCCTCCTTAATGCCCATCACCCATTTAGACCATCCCCCGACCCCCTCCCCTCCAGCAACCCTCAGTTTGTTCTCTGTATTGATAGCTGCAAGAATAAACACAAATACAAAAAAAAAAACATTTTTATTAAAAGTTTGTAAATTATTCACCAACAAAATGTGGTTGTTTGTCTTTGTGTTCTCCCACTGTGCCCAGATCTCAAAACATCACCCCACCTGAGATGACAATATTGACCATCGTAATTTTGTCCAAGAATTGCTCTATATGGTGGATAGCCAATATTTCAGTTATTCCTCATAACAAACATATGGGATAGATACTATGATATCCCCGTTAACACGTAAGAAAACTGAAGCTTGTGACTTGTCCATAGTCATATATCTATATGTTTGATTAGGAATTAAATTTCTACTTCTAAAGTTGGAGACTAGAGGATAAACAAATGTGCCTTTCCCAGAGACTCAAACTGAAAGAATGTGTATTAAGTGCAAATAAGCTTTCTCACCACCTCCCATCCTCCTGGGTTGCATGGAAGAAGAATGGGGAGAACGCACAGTGGAATATGGGTGTCAAGGGCTACAGGGCCCTCGTAGCCCTGTACAACCTCCAGGCAGGTTTGCTATGTGCTGTTAGAGAAGGGTGGATGAAATCTTTTCCAAGAAAGAGAGAAAAAACACCACCATCCGTTGGTCTGAACAGGTACCACAGCGGCCATAAAGGCTGAGTGATTTTTATTCAGTATTCCATAATTGGCTTTAAACCCAATTTGCAAAATTCCATCTTCTAACAACTGTTCAAGTCTTGGCTCTTCCCCAGCCTGTAATTTCCCATGTATCACACTCATTCCTTCTGTAGATCCACCAGGAGAGATAAAGACCCTGGGATGCCTTTCCACATTAACAAACAGCAGTCTGGCTAGTTCATGGTATCACCTTTACTTTTGTACTAGACTATCAGCCGTTTTCAATTTGTTTAAGGTACATAGCCATGCTGTAATTTAAACAGTATTCCCAGAAGAGTTAAAAACTAAGCTTAGATCTGCAGAATTTATAATCACATACTGACGCTACATAGAGATGATCAAATCCTACCACTTTGTGTTACAAATGAAGTCGTAAGGCCCAAAGAAGAGAAGTTGGTGCAGACCGTGTTGATGTCCCACTGGAGAGGGTTGATTTTGCTTGGCAGTTAACAGTTTGCCTTTGGGACTTTAGAGAATTGTTCTTGGGCCCCAGAGCCCTTGCCTTTTACAAAGAGTCTGAAGAAATTGATTGTTGGTTCTCTCACTTCCCAGCCCAGGACAGCCAAGAACTAGCTGGTATAAATAAGGGTACAAAGTTCAGAGTTTTGGGTTTGGGGTTTTTTGTGTTTTGTGTTTGTTTTTTTTTTTTTTTTACAAAATTATCTTCATAATAGGTCACTTGTACCCAAATAGAAGTCTAGGAGTTTGCTTCTGGGGTACCCACCTGGGGCAAGAGTAGATGTAACGCATGGTGACACCTCCACTCGGAGGCAAAACCATTACAGAGTGTATGTCTTCTGCCTCCTAGCTCAGTACATTTTTCATCAGTCTGCAGGGATTCCCTAAAATTCAGCTGCAAGAAGTCATGCTCAAGTTACCCAGTCAGGGTATCGTATCTGCCCAGACCTTCTTACTTTGATCTCTTGCAGAGTTACTGCTACTGAAGTGAGTTGATGTTCTGCCATTGGCCTCTCTGAGGGACACAATAAAGAATGTTATAACAGTATTGTCTTTATGGTAGCTAGGTGACCAAAAACAACATCCACCACATTATCCGGTGTCCCCTTTGTGAAAACATACAGGAGAAATTTTTATTAGACCTCAGTACCAGGAAACTCTTTGCTTCTCCTAACAACTCAGTGGTCTATTTATTATATGGTCAGAAAGAATGTTGTAGCTCATACGTTCTCCTTTGATTTTGGCCATTAGGAAGTTCAGGGGCAAATTTGCAGTTCATATTCATGCTGTGCCTTATAGCATGTCTGTTAAACTGACTTTTTCTCTACCTTCATTTAGCATTCCGCACTGTTTGTCTCTGCCTTAAAATATTCATTTTTCCATCTTTTGATATATAGTTTTTCATGTCTCCCCAAACCAAAGCAAAACAGCGTTAAAGAGACTAAGAGATGACAGTCCATTCTGTAGCTACAGCACAAAATGCTTTTACTTCAGGAAAATTGTTCTGCAAATACTGGCTAAAAAGTGTTCCTTCCTCATATTATAGTAAATAAGCTTTCCACTGATTATTTTTAATGATTTATAGTAATGACTGTGTTTTTCTAAAAAGTATCTCCACAGAATTACTGTGTGTGATGCAACACAAATACAGAGACTTTCTGTGTTTAAATCATTGCAATATAATTTTCCCATTGCTTATTTTTAAAAATTGTTTCCTGCATCGTTAATACAGCAAATGTTTTCAACTTCTATTACATTTACTGCAATTTGTACTCATTAGGTAAAACTTCCTAGTAAGTATTCCCAGCATTTCTGTAATATTGGCCATTACAAGTAAAAAGGACTTTCATCCTGAACCAGTACAGGATCGGTGCTTTCTTTAGAGAAGCATAGCTAATTGCTATTCGATTGCCAGGAGCCTCTTCTGAAAGATAAAAAAATACTTCATGACAATTAGAGATTTTTCCTTGGCTAAGACTTCCCTCATACTAAGAGGTAGTCCAGATAATAACAGCACACACTTATTTGGCACTCCTTATATACAATGTACTATTCTAAACTCTACATATATTAACTCATCCAATTTTCACAAGGACCCTTTGAAGTAAGTTCTCTTGTTATCTCCATTGCACACATGAGGAAACTGAGGCCCAAAAAGATCAAGGATACTTTCCCTTTTTATATGGGAAGGGTAGGGGGAAGTGGCAACAAGTAGAGTCACAGAGAGCTTAAATTATTTTTGGTTGTCGTACAGAAGAACCCTGGAATTGCCACCATGGAATGCATGGTTTCCAGATCATAAATTCAAATTCAGTACCCTTGGTTCTCTATTTATACCCTTATGGGGTTAGTAGTACCTTCACATGTCTTCAGTATGTTTCCCTAAGAGACCTCATAAGAACCAGAGTTGCTAAGTCCCATGGCCAAGTGTCTGTTGAATAATTTAAGTTTGTGAAGCGTTTATAGAAATCAGGAACAAAAGATGGTGGACAGTGATCGATGTCAATAAGCACTGCAGTGATAAGAAAAGATCAGTCAAACAGCATCACCAACAAAACACATTATCTATCTATCACCCTGTTTGGGGATAAGTACAAAGTATACAGTCATAGTTCCTCTTTTTTGGGAAGTTTACAAAATAAAAAATGCATGAACATCAGTATTACATATGAAAATTAAGCAAACAATGGACACAAAGAAGAAATAACCAATGTGTATTATGTTTCTGTTATGCCTGCACTTTGCTTCCAGTAGATGAAGGAGTCATTTCCTTACTACATGTTCAGACTAAGATCAAGTTGGTTACTGACATACTCTGTTAGCTCCAACACTTTGCTACATATCTCTAAAATGCCCTCACTCCAAAACAATGTTCAGCATGTTGCCTTTTCAAGTCTTACAAGTCACATGAGATCTTCAACAATGGAAACCTCTAGTCTCCTAATTCTTCTGCACACCCTTTGAGGGTGACACCACTAGGGCCATATAAACTTCTCATCTGTGGCTCACAGAGTCTCCTTGTGAAATGTAAATCAGGAATTCTTTGGAAGAAAAAATGGGAAAAGGGAACGTTCTAGGCAATGGGCAAAGCAAAAGGGTAAAGAGTTAAAAGCAGGATTAGGATAATGAAAGTATTGAACAGATTTGCCTAAAATTAGCTACGAGAAAAGATGGGAGAATAGGAAGCTACAAAAACTTGGGTGCATACTAACATGGTACCTTGAAACAGAGCATGAAGAATTAAAACATCTGATTTATAGCATAATGGCAAGTCAATGAGGGGCCCTAGTCACTAGGCCTAGGACTGTGCCCTACAAATAGTAGTCATACAATAAATATTTCCCTTTTTGAAAACAATGACGGTAATCATGATTTTAAAGAAAAGCAAGGAGGGGGGCCTGGGTGGCTCAGTTAGTTAAGCTTCCGACTTCGGCTCAGGTCACGATCTCATGGTTCCTGAATTCAAGCCCCGCATCGGGCTCTATGCTGACAGCTCAGAGCCTGGAGCCTGCTTCAGATTCTGTGCCTCCCTCTCTCTCTGCCCCTCCCCTGCTCACACTCTGTCTCTGTCCCTCAAGAAGTGAATAAACATTAAAAATATATATATTTAAAGAAAAGCAAGGATGATGCACTCTGGTGTCAAACAGAAAAGTAGCTTTGGCAGTGTGTTTGTTCCCTTTCATTGGGTTTGGAGTGCACTAAAGAAATAAACATTTAGCAGAAACACTTAACACACACACACACACACACACACACACACACACACACATACAGGCCTTTAAATGTGCAAACAGGAGTGGTCAGAAATGAAGCTGGAGAGCTGTACAGTTGTGCCCATATCACAACTCGCTTGAACATCACATCTCTGAAGTCAGCCCCTCCTGCTCTCACATTCCAAATAACTCCCACCATACTCTCTGGTTCTCAGCATCTACCATGAAACCTAATTCTACCCTTTACATTCATGCATACATGAGTAGCACCCAACTTCCCCATCATACTGCTGTCATCTTCCAGCTCATCTGGATTTCACCAATGTAGAATGACTGATCATATCCCAGTGGATAAATCCCTAGAATTTTCAGAGAATGAAGGCAACATGAATGCAGTTCAAAGGCTTTTTGCATACAGCACTGTTAAAAATGGAGGAAAAAGATCTGTCAGGGAAGGTAAGATCAAGGCATTGGGTCTTTACCTGGCTGCTTTTGCATACCATAAAACCTGGATTTTAAAATAATGAAAACAGAAAATAATAATAATAATCTTACATCATAATTATGTGGTTTTGGAAATTTTTTATAAACTCAGCCTCTGTAGATACTTGAGGAAATAGTAATAAGGTAAATAGCCCGTTAGATATCAAAAAGAAGATGCCCCCTTGGGGTTGTAGATTACAAAAAACTGAGAGCTATTTGAATGTTAATTAGACCACTGACCCAAGAGCTTAATATATTAAAGAAGCTCACAGGAGTGCCAAGAATGGGACTAATTAAAGAGAAGAAAAATTCAAGCTAAGGAATAGCCATTGGCTTTTAACACATTCAGAGAATGTAGAGAGCTGTGAACCATCAGAAGAAATAACTAGCAAATGATAGGATAATTGCAAACAGATGTATCTGAAACTACTGGTGGGATTTAGAATTGTGAATTTTATCAGATGGTAATTTATCCTGGAACAAATGTCAATCAATGAACTATCCCATTCCAAAACCAGGATTTATTTCTATGGTTTGCCAAAATATCATAGGAGAAAAATTATTATTCAGACAGTAACCACTCTCTCAAATAAATGGAATATTCAGGGAATGAGTCATTCTGTTTAAGGGATACTAACTGGGAAACTGAAAATTATCCAGAGAACCCTTGCAATTCTCATCTATATTTTTGGAAATGATTCCCTATGATTTTCCATAAAGGATGGTGAACCTAATGGAGTTTTCTTGCTGTTGGGAAACGTGATGGCTCACTGTTTCTCACTGCCCAGGACTCCAAACGGAAGGTGTAAAGAACTGGGCTGCCTGTGTCCTGGTCCCAAGTCACGCTCTGAGGGCCCCAGCATTGCCCAAGCCCAGGGGAGACCATTCACACTGAGAACTTGGCTCCAGTCACATTGTGAATGAGGTCCCCTGGAGAAACCAGACTCTCTGGCAGTGTTACTGTTATTGTTTTAAACAAAAGCCTGATGTTTGTTTGTTTGTTTGTTGTCATTTGCTTTTTTCTCCACGGAGTAGAGAGCTGAGGAGAGACAAAAAGGGATGGGCGTGGTTAATCCACTTGGTCTTCAGCAAGGGCTATTTTGTTCCCCTCAGGGGACATTTGGCAATGTCTGGAGATATTTTTGGATATCATAACCAGGGGGTTGCTACTGGCATCTAGTAGGTAGAGGCCAGGGATGCTGCTGAACATACCACAGTATCCAAGACAACCCCACACACAGAATTATCTAGCCCAAAATGTCAACAGTAATGAAATGGAGAAATCCTGGTCTACAGTTTTATTCATTTCTGGTTGTTTACTTTAAGAGGCTATCAAGTGGTGTGTTTATTTCACATGTGAAGAGCCAATTAAAAGAAAGGGATAATCTTAGGAAATGCGGGAAGGTAAGAGTTGAGGAGTAAGAAAAGAACTGTTTTCCTCCAACATTTGAGTACCTGCTATATTGTGACAGTTGTGTGTGGTACATTGCTCGCTTTATCATTCATTATCACTAATCCAAATAACCATGAGACAGATTTTCCTACACTTTCTTTATGAGCAGACTCTTCAACTAAATAATTAACTTCAGGAATTTGTAAGCAGCACTATAGGAAAAGTGAATTTAAGAGGCGAGGCTAGAGGACATTATTTAGATCTCTGACAAAATAGTAAAAGAATCCACTCAATTAAAATCAAAAGGCACCTAAGACATGAACTATCACATGTAGCCTTCAGTCTGGTGGAATTGGCTCTTTTGCCATGTGGGAGAAAGTTCTTTTCATTGCTCAATCACAAGAACAGCCGGCTCCTCAATGCAGGAAGCTTCTAAGCCAGTTGCACACACATTCTGAGTCCTGTCTTGGATTTCTGACCTGTGGTCTAAGCTTGTGGTCTCAAGAAGACTGTTAGAGGAGAATGAAAAACACATTTGTTAATCTGCATGACATTACCCCTGACCACCCTGCAATGGGACAAATACTATCAGTGCCAGGCATCTGCAAACCCACAAACACCAGGATGCCACGATGTTTTTCTGGCTAACTAGGATGCTCTCAAGTTTTCAAATTTATGTCTGTAATGTGCCCACCAGCAATACTGGCTGTAGTGTTGTTCTGGGGATTTTTTAGGTTACTATCCTTTACGGGTTAGATCTACAAAGCAAACCTAGATATGTGCTGTGCTGGCTCCTATGTTCCTATTTCTCTAATTCTGAGGCCACCATAAGGGGCCAGGTTTTGCTGTTAGTGAGAGTCTAGATCCAACACTGCCACGATGGATGACCCAGAGAAGGGGAAAATACACAAAATCCAATTAGTAGTGTTTCTTCTATAAAACTGCTGGTTATTTTTCAAATGATTTTAAAATATTCTACCTAACAGACCACAAGCAAGAAAGACTGAAAGAAAATACAATCTAGTCGTGTTCATATTCCGTATGCAATTTCTTATGATTAACTTTTAACTTTTATCCTTGCCTTGTCTCTGAGGAGCTTTTTCTTATATTCCTGGTATTGCTTACCTTCAGCTTCTGGGTTTCTTTGAGGTTTCTGGGCTTCAGAGCTTTCTATGAAAGTTCAACATTTTAAGACTTCATCAAAACTCATAATGCCTTGTTTCCTTACTTCTTTAGAGAGGACCTTATCTGTTCCTGTGTTCCAGGCTGTCCTTTCCTCCTTCCACAGCTCAGAATTTCCCTTCACAGTCAGGAAAGTAGAGTCCCTCTTCCTTCATACTTCTTATACAGCTCAGTCCATCACACAAGAGATCTGGAGGAAGATGGACCTACACACACATCAGCCGGGCTTCCTCACTGAAGCTGCTGGAGTCTGGAAGTTCTCTGGCCGCCATCTTTCCATGTGGCTCTTCACCCTGATGCATCATGTAGCTAGCCTACTTTACTTCAGCCTTTCTTCTTTTTCTAAAACTATAACCAATTTTGAGCAAAGCACGATACTTTTAAAACCTATATTAGAGTCCCATCAGTTTTTCAGCATGAACTTCATGTGAGAACTCTTTTGAGTTGGGAAATACAGATGCAATTTTTGAAAATCTAAAGAGGGGCGCCTGGGTGGCGCAGTCGGTTAAGCGTCCGACTTCAGCCAGGTCACGATCTCGCGGTCCGTGAGTTTGAGCCCCGCGTCGGGCTCTGGGCTGATGGCTCAGAGCCTGGAGCCTGTTTCCGATTCTGTGTCTCCCTCTCTCTCTGCCCCTCCCCCGTTCATGCTCTGTCTCTCTCTGTCCCCAAAATAAATAAACGTTGAAAAAAAATTTAAAAAAAAAAAAAAAAAAAAAAAAAAAAGAAAATCTAAAGAAATAATCACCTGTACATCAACAAATACATTGCAAATACATGAATAATAATAATAATAATAATAATAATAATAAAACAACTCGGTTTCTTGGGGTTTCAAATGCAAAGTGTTTTTTTTTTCTTTTCAACAACTGCTAAATGAAAATGTGCAAGGGAAATTAGGTAATTTAAGCAGTTGCAAGTTTCTTTCAAATTGAATCCATGGGAAAAAAAAAACTAAATGAGTAGTGAATACGGTTAATTATACCTCTGAACAAAATAGGTGGCTGCCAACAGAAGTGTGATTTGAAGGATTCCAGAAATACACACTTACCTGAAAAACAAATCTCACCCCCTCTAATCTGCCAGAGTGTTTTTAATGTAGTATTTAGAGGTTTGGGGTTTTTTTTTAAGTAAATATTGTCATGTATAAGATACCTATTAAAATGTAAATCAATCACCTTGGTAAATAAATGAGTTAAATGGTTTTGATCATTAATATATTAATGAGATGAGGGGAGCAGGTTGTAACTCAATGGGATGGCACTGAAGAAATGAGACATTTGGGTAAGTGTGATTATGGAACCCCACTCCCACCCCAAAGGCCTAACTACAGCTTAAGAAAATAATGCTGGTACTGGGTAGTGTAGAGGAGAGAGTATAAAGGGCCTAATTAAACAGGAAAAGACATGAAGGAAAAGGAATCAAGAAAGAGAAATAAGTAAAAACAAGGAGGTGAAAACAGCTAATTCACAATTTTTCACAATCTGGAAAAGTATTATTCTACTCAGCTTTCTCTCCTCTGTCTGACATTGAACCTCTGAGAGTTTCTAAAAAAAAAAAAAAAAGGACACTTTTCCTCCAACTCCTCTTAATACTCTGCTTAAACCCAGCTTAGCACAGTGCCTTTCACTTAGTAAGCACTCAGTAAATATTTGATTGATTGATACTCACTCTCCTGTCAGACTTTCATGTTCTACAACTGACACCATATCTCAAGGGACTCTGAAAACGAAATAGAAAATGCTCTTGTTGAATATGAAAGATACAGATATATTCCCATGGTTAAAGCATGCAGCCACACAACTGGGTACGTACAGTGGGACAGAACACCACAATTGCCATTTATATAGTTTACTGAGATGAATGAGAAGCAAATGCAATCTTACCTCTCCTGGGAATAAATATCAGGAGAACTTCCTGACATACGTTATTGTGGTCAGAAAAACAGGTTTAATAATCCTATGTTACAGATGTAAGACACCAGCTAATAGAAAATTACAGTATTCAAATGCATTCTAAGTGAATACAGCAAATGAGCAACAAAACTTGGCCTCCTGAAATTATCCACCCAACTCATAGCTTAGCCTCAATGAAATGGACCAAGAGTCATTAAACTCTAGCTGCCCACATATGGAGGGCTCTGAAAGGATAATGCTGCAGCCCTTTAATATGCTGTAGCATTATGCTATTTGGGAAGTTCCAGACATTTTTCTCTAATGGTACAAATGAAACTGTAAACTGCTGTTGGTGAATAAAACCAGATTGCTCTGGGCACAGAGCCACACCAATCCAGGCCTAATGTGTCAACCAGAACTGAGCCTGGTAGGTAGCCTCTGCAGAGGAAGAAAGTTATATTAAAGAGATGAGAAGCCTACAGCTATTCTATGTGAGCAAATCAGTCTGGCTACTAAGTTGAAAAAGACTGTAAGGGATCCAGGGAAAAAGCATAGAGATCAGTCGGTGACAGCATTGCAGTAATCCAGGCAAGAAAGATATGATAATGGCTTAAACTAGGATGGTAGCAGTAGAAGTAGTGGTAAGACTTCTGGATAGTGTCTAAAGGTGGAACTGAGAGAATCTGGTAATGAACTGAAAGTGGGATAGAAAGGAAACAAGGATGACAACAGTTTTGACCATTTGGATGAATGGAGGTACAATATTTTTAGTGCATGGAAGTGCAAAATTCAAGAAAAAAAGACAGCTGAACTTGTTATAGTTGAAATGCCTTTTAGACATCCAAGTGGAGATGTCAAGTAGACAAATGGATTTACAGCTCTGGATTTCACAGAGGTTTAAACTGGAGATAAAAATGTGGGAGTCATTAGAATATAGATGGTGTTTAAAACTATGAAACTAGATGAAATCACTTGGAGGTTAAGTGTTATAAAAGAGAAGATGTTCAAAGCCTGATCCTGGGATATTTCAGATGAAGATCTTGGCCATATTGATGGAGTTTGCTAGAGGATGGGTATGAGGAGATATTCTAGGACCACTGACCCATAAAGGACCAAATGACAGTTACAACATAGGACTATTTCCATAGTTAGAAAATCAGGTAGGTTAAAAGCTCATAAATTCTCTAAATAAGCATTTTATTGTTTGTAATGCCTACATGGGGAAAACTTAATAAGGAATCATAATTCTGTAAGTAATTATTAAACATTACTAATTTAGCTAAATTTAGTCAATCCATAATCCTCACCTCTTCAAATATTTTTTTTTAATTCTATGTTTCTCTTAAAAAGAGAATTTGGAGACTGAATTGCCTTAATTCTCCATTTCATTTTGTTTGGTATATACCTGGAGTCTCCATAGCCAAAAATCAGAGTTGATCTATTCATTATCTGGTTAATTTGAATTGTTCAAATTGAGAAAACTTTTAACTGGGACACCTGATTTTGCTTTCAAGCTTAATCATATTAATCAGATACTATTTTACTTATGTTTTTAAATTCCTGAAAATCATATATCCATTTTACATGATTTAGGAATTGGGATAATGAGAACATATTGTTTTGACCACATAGAACAGTATTCATCTCTTCGAGATAATGTTGACTGGATGGATGGATGAAAGAAGGAAAGATGAAGTAAAAATACATTGCATAAATTGTCTCTAATGATTAGTGTACATCAAGACCAATGAAACCGAGGTACTTTCTATGACCTTAATTTGAAAAAAACCTTTCTGGTGGCCACACCTACCTGTGGCTCATCTGCATCAATGTGCTTGCTAGTACACCTATAAAATTCATGACAGATAAATATTCAGAAACCATCGCTTTGATTATATCAACGACCTTGATTAAAAACCTCTTTGAGAATGACTTCAGCAAGATAGCAGAATAGGAAGCCCTGAACTCTCCTTTCCCTCATGAACATACCAATTCAACAGTAGTACACAGATGAATTCCCTCTGTGAGAAATACAGAAACTAGTTGAAAGATTCCTGCATCCCAGGCAAATGTGAAACCATCCACATCAAAACTGGTAGGAAAATTTAAGACACCCTCTCTTTCCACATCCAGAACAATAATCAGGAGGAATATAAACAGGAGGAAACCCCCAGCTCCCAGCTTCTCCTTGAGAAGGCAAAGAGTTAGATTGCATATCCGATATTTCAGATTTTGTAGATGATTCCCAAGGGACTGGATTTTATCTTGCCTGTCTTACAGCATTGATGGGACCTGGTAAATGCTAGATTCTTAAGGGCTACAGAGAACAAAGATGGTAGGTCGAACTAGGGAGCAGACACTTGCCACAGGAGGAGTCCTGTCTCAGCACAGAGCAAGCAGGTGGGAGGGAAAAAAGTCTCTCAACTTCTCTCTGGGGAGGAAAAGAGTTGGACCATATATCAAACATTCAGACTTCTGGGGATTGCCCAAGAGACATAATCTAGATGTTTGGAAGCCACTAAGAACAAAGATGGCAGTTTGACCTAGCATGAAGATTTGAGAGGCCCACACAAGCTCTGGCCAGGTTGATTGGTGAAGATCTTCTGTACATGGCCAATGTGTGAAGACTGGGAGAAATGGCAGACTTTCCTAATATGTACATACCAACACAGAATCAAGGAAAATGAAGTAACTGGGAAACACAATTCAAACAAAGGAATACAATAAAACTCCAGAAAATGATTCTAATGAAACATAGATATATGAAACATTTGACAGAAAATTCAAAATAATCATCATAAAAATTCTCAAGAGGCTCAGGAGAACAATTTATGAACAAAATGAAAATTTCAAGAAAGAGATTAAAAAACATTAAAAAGTACCAAACAGAAATCATGAAGGTGAAGAATAAAGTAACTAAACTGAAAAATTCAGTAAAGAGGTTCAACAGCAGACTAGAGCACAGAAAAAAACTCAACAAATTCAAAGACAGTTCATTTGAAATATCCAATCAGAGAGCAAAAAGAATGAATAAAACTTAAGGGGCTTCTGGTCCATCAAGAAGACCAATATGCATATTATGGAAGTCCAGGAGAAGAAGAGGAAGAAAAAGGATAAAATTATTCAAAGAAATAATCACTGAAAACCCCAAATTTGGGAAGGAAATGGACATCCAGATTTAGGAAGCCCAAATGATCCCAAATAAAATGAACCCAAAGGAATCCACACAGAGATACATTATAATCAAATTGTCAAAAGATACAGAAAGACAAAACGCAAATTTTGAAAGCAGCAAGAGAAAAGCAACTTGTTAAGCACAAGGGAAATCCTATAAGATTATTAGTGGGTATTTCAGCAGAAACCTTGCATGCCAGAGGGAATGGGATGATATATTCAAAATGCTGAAAGGAAAAAACTGCCAACTGAGAATACTGTACCAGGCAAAACTGTCCCTAAAAAAATGAAGAGGTGATAAAGATTTTCACCAACAAAAGCTAAAGAAGTTCATCACTACTAGACCTGTCTTACAAGAAATGATAAAGGAAATTCTTTAACTTAACACTGTCCTTTCATTTCAAGTTAAAGAATTTCCTTTAGCATTTCTTATAAGGCAAGTCTAGTGGTGCAAATGTCTATTGACTGATGAATAGATAGAGATGAATGGAATATTACTCAGCCATCAAGAAGAATGAAATCTTGCTATTTGCTACAACATGGATGGAGCTAGAGGATATTATACTAAGTTAAATAAGTCAGAGAAAGACAAATACCACATGATTTCACTCATATGTGGAATTTAAGAAACAAAACAGATGAACATAGGGGGAAAAAGAGAGGGGCAAACCATAAAATAGATTCTTAACTATAGAGAACAAACTGAGGGTTGCTGGAGGAGAGGTGGGTGGGGGATGGGCTACCTGGGTGATGGCTATTAGGGATGGTACTTGTTGTGATGAGCACTGGGTGTTAGTTTCTACTCCTGAAACTAATATTACACTGTATGTTAACTAACTAGAATTTTTTAAAAACTTGAAAAAAAAGGAAAGAACACTAATGGGCAATATAGTAGCATTAGAAAGTATAAAATGTGTTGCCAAAAGTAAATATATAGACAGATATAAAATACTGTATTACTATAATGGTGGTGGGTAATTCTAGTGTATGAGTTAAAAGACAATTCTAGTATATAAGTTAAAAGAAAAAATTGTTAAAAATAACTGACTAAAAATATATTAATAGATATATAATATATACAGTATATGATATGTTTCATATATATGATATGAAACAGATATAAATTATAGCATCAATAACAAAGTATAAGAAGGATATTAGTAAAGTATAGAATTTTTGTTTACTATTGAATTTAATATCAGCTTTAGATAGACTGTTATATTTTATGTAAGCCCTATGGTAACCACAAAGAAAATACCTATAGATGTTATACAAAAGAAAAAGAGGAATAAAGGCATATAAAATACAAAATATCAGCAAAACACAAAGAAAAGCATCAAGACAGGAAAAAACAAAAGAACTATAAGACAAAAAACAATGAACAAAAATGACAATAGTATATTCTTCCCTATCAATAATTACTTTAAATGAAAATGGATTAAACTCCCAAAGTAAAAGATGTAGAGTGGCTGAACGAATTATAAAAATAAGGTACAACTATACTGTCTACAAGGTAGTTATGTATTTCTAAACACATAAATAAAGACACACATAGGCTTAAAGTGAAGAGATAAGAAAAGGTATTCCATGCAAATAGTAACCAAAAGAGAACAGACATTCTTATATTCTTATATCAGACACAATACACTAAGTCAAAACTTGTCACAACAGACAGAAAAAGGACATTACGTAATGGTAAAAGGGCCAGTTCATCAGTAAGATATAAAAATTATAAATATACGTGCACCCGATATCAGAGCACCTAAAGATATAAGGCAAACATGACAGAACTGAAGGGAGAAATAAACAGCAATACAATAACAGTAGGAATAACAGCAGTAGAAATAAACAGCAATACAATACCCCACCTTTAATAGGGATAAAAGAACCAAACAGAAAATCACCACCACCACCACCACCACCACCAACAACAACAACAACAAACAGCAGACTTGAACAACACTGTAGACCAAATGGACCCTAACAAACATGCAGAACATTCCACCCAATAGTAGCAGAATTCAAATAGAGAGTGAGGGGTGGGGAAGGGTGGGGGAGAGAGAGAGAGAGATTGAACTTCCATATGATCCAGCAGTCCCACTTCTGGGTATTTATGCAAAAGAAATTAAATCATGATTTGAACAGATACTAGCACTCCAATGTTCATTGTGGCACTATTCACAATAGTCAAGGTGTGAAAATAACCAAATGTTCAATGGTAGATGAATGTATAAAGAAAATAAGCTATATACATACAATGGGATATTATTCAACCTTTAAAAAGAAGGAAATCCTGCAATATGTGACACAATGGATGAACCTGGAGGAAATTATATGCCGAATGAAATAAGTTGATCACAGCAGGACAGAACTGCACTTTTACACATATATGATGTATCTAAAAGAGTCAAACAGATGAAGAAAATACAATAGTGGTTTCCAGGGGGTAGTAGGGAGGGAGAAATGGGGAGGTACTAATCAATGGGCATAAATTTTCAGAAATGCAAGATGAGCAAGTTCTAGAGATCTGTACATTAGACCTATAGTTAATACAATATTATACACTTAAAATTTATTAAGAAAGTGAATCTCATGTTGTGTTCTTATCACAATAAAATTTAAAAAATTTAAATTAAGAAAAATACATCAACTTCTTCCAACTGATTTGAAAAAAATGTTTAAATTCTCTCACCTAGTGTTCAAAGCCCTCTACAGCCTGTTGGCATTCTTCCTCACCTTACTTAGCTCCCACTATTTCCCTGGATGACTCCTCCCAGGAAGTCACTATCTACTCATCATTTCTGTCTCACCTTGAGCTTTCCTGTGTCTTTGCCTTTACTCATAGCATCTAGGTTCCACTGAAATGACCTTCCTACTCAACTCCATCTGTATGCATTTAGGCTCACTGAAGGCCAAATTTAGCCCTTTTTTACCCACAAAGTCTCTTCTGAACATCACAAGTAAAGTAAATCTCTTCTGAATGTTGGTAGCACAGTAACTATACTCTTTTCAAGGCACTTGTCACTTTCTACCTTGCTCTATACTTATTTCCTCTATTATACACTAATCTTCTTGAAAACAAAATGCACCTATAATTTATATTTGTACCAACTTAAGTAGTAAAAATAGTGCTTGAATGTAGTGGATGCTCAAAAAGACATTTGTTTAGTGAATGAAGCCATCTTGGAGAACTTAACATAAGGAAAATATTGGACAAAACAATTGCTAATAGAAAATAATTTATGCTTGGCTTTGGCAAGCATAGATAGGTACATAAGCCAAATTTGTGAGCAATAATTTTCTTTCCTCAGAAACTTCTTTAACTTCTTCAACCATCTTCAGTCCAAAAAAGCCAGGTCATCTGTACAGCCTCTGTGTTTAGTAGTTATAATAGCCAAAAACTGCAGATAAACCATTTTAGATTCCACATTTGCTCTCCTATAGATATAGCCCATACGTCTCAAACTAAGAAGCTCAAGTTCACAGCCTTACCTTTCTGTTGGAACCCGCTTCCATCATTTTGTTCCTACTTAGTGTTGCTTCAACCACAGGAGAGGGTCCTCAGATTACTAAAATAATTAGCCAAGTAAACAGTCAATTCTGATGTAAGGAATAACTGACCATTGTGCTTTTCAACAATGTACACAACCGTCACACAAAGCCTCAGTGTAAAATGTTAAAAGCCACTGGTTCCAGTCTTTTTCCTTCTTTACTCCTCCACCTTTTCCCGGCCCTGCCCTAGCACCTTTTCCTGCCAAGGAAGCTTGCAGAAGGATTTCCTTACTTCTATTGTATGTGTTATTTTCCATCTTCTCATTTGGAACAAGGGCACGCTATGGTCTTGTTTTAAATTTTGTGTTGGACCAAGGTGGCCATTGGTTGAAGTGGAACAAAGTGAAATCCAGTCTGGAAAATGATAATGCTGCTTTCCAACTTCTCATCACTGCATATTCTGCCCGCCTTGGCTCCAGAAAATTCTCCAGTTATTTCCTTTTGGCAGCACCATTTTAATGCACTTAATAAATCTGGACTTATGAGGGCGTAGAGTAGCCTTCCCAGCAGTTTTTTTTTTTTTTTAACTGTTATGGACATTGCTGTTTCCCTTAGAGAGAGCTAAGTAAAACACCTCCTGCTCTTTGTCATTTCTGGCTCTGCTGTCGGCTGCAGGTTTTGCTGCTCTTGGTGCTGTTCAAGGCAGGCAGAATAAGGGTTCTTCTACCCAACATGATTCAGTAGGGCCCAAGGGAGTCCTGAGGCTCAAAATTCTTTCCCCTCTTGGAAGACAATCAGCTTCACCCTTTAAATGTATTGGGTGCTTAAAATTCCCCCATTATTTATTACCATAGATTATTTATCTCGACTGTCACTTTCTACATGAAGTCTCTCATGATTTTCTCTATTCAATTCAGCCTCCTACTCCAAATACAATAAATCAACCCATTATCTTGTTTCCATGATTAAAACTCATCATATTCTATTACATAATTAGTTTTTTTATGTTTCTGTCTCCCCTACTGGACAGTGGAAGTCTCAAAGGTTAGAACCACATCTTATTAATCCTTGTTTTCTTAGCATCTGAACAGTAATTAATGTCCCATGAATGAATATGGAATTTTACCACACATCATTTCTTTGGATTCCTTTCCTACAAAGCTTCTTCTTAAATCCATATACTCTTGGGTAGAATATCATGATGTAATACTAATTAGGCAATTATTATTGGTAAACTATTAAAGCATTTCTCTTGAGAGGGACCAAGATCAGGATGAAAATACTGGAGGCTGGAGAGTCTGCCAAAAGATGATTTAAAAGGGAGAGAAAAGGGCCACAAAGTGAGGCATCAAAGATTATCTACTTGATGATTTTGGTTTTTAGGCCAAATCTATCTCTCAGCTCAAGGCTAATTTACTACAGAGAATTATGCTTTCAAAATTTTTGCCCATAGAAGATGAAGGAGTTGACTGTCACAATTAATCTAGAGATGCATTTGTATCTGCAATATAATAGGGTACATGAAACCTTGCCTAGAGCCAATATGCCTTTAGGCTGGAACTCAATAATGATGCGCCTATAAAAATGTTCCAGCTATTACCAAAAACCCTGGCAAGCTGAGGGTCTCTTTTCACAGCCAGCCCTCTGGGGTTCTCCAGTGACTCAGTGTGCCCCTGCTACACCCCAGCTCATTAAGTTGCTGGGTTATATAGACAGACATTAATTACTCAGAATTAAGTGCCTGTGTCTAAATGCTTATTTTGGATAATTCCAAAGGTTATTCTAAAGAAGTACTATTAACTTCCTAGTAATTTTGACTTACATTCAAAAAGCTTTACTCAGGAAGGCCAGTCACCCCTTGACTGAAATGTTTGCTTTCCAATCTTCTTCCTGGATCTCTTCTCCATAGAATCCTTAACATCTAAAAGGATCATCTTCCCAGAGATTAATTTACACATATATATCAGGACCCCTGAAAAAAAATGTCTCAATAGATATCTGAATCACTCTCCGACTGGCTCTTGTGTTGCTGGTACAACTTTTGTGAGTAGCCATGTTAAGGTGCTTCCAACAGAGGGCTCACTTAAGAAGCAAGACAGAGGTAAAACTGTGCATACTTCTCTCATCACCACCAGCTACTGCTCTTGGTGCCAGCAGGCTTCCTGAGATGAGACAGTTTTAGGTGTTTGAACATAATCTTTTTGAAAAAGAAAATTCACATTTTAATTTTTCCCCAAAGATACAGTGATTTTTCATTAATATTTGCTTCAAATTTAAAGTTTCCTATTACATGGGTATTACATGGTGCCCCCCACTCCATCTCACATACTCCCTTTGCCAAGATAGTAGCATTAAAATTAATATCTGAGAATTCAGCTGTAGAATTCACATATCACATATTCACATAAAGATCTGAAAAGTCATCTTGGTGAGATGATCACTTCCATGATGATGAGACTCTAAACCTGATAGTGGCTATAACCACTACATCATTACACTCAGAAAGCTCGTCTTGCTCCTTTACCTTACCTTTGATATGTTACATAACTTTTTGTACCTCAATTTATTCCTCTTTAAAAGAATAATAATATCTATATCATACAATTGTTTGGGGTGTGTGTCAGTTAAAGGATACACTTAACGCAGTATCTGGCTCATAATAGGCACTCAGTAAATGTTAGGAATTATTAACCTCCACTTATAGAATATGTATTCAAATTGAAGCACTGACATGTGCCTTGTACTATGGCTGAAAAAGGCATATAATCATGAAATTTCAGAATGCCAGATATAAAGAAAGGAGTCTAGTAGAAAGGGGAAATCTAGATAACTTACAAAGAATTGGAAATCAGAATAATCTCAGACTTCTCAACAATAACCCTTGAAGGTATAAAAGGATGCCTAATGCCTTTAAAATGTTGAGAGAAAGTGATTTAACTTGGAGTTCTGTGTAGGAACAATCTACCTATCTAGAGTGATGGGAGAATGATACATTACCATCAGTAGCCTTAGAGAGAAAATATAATGCCTCTGTAAAACAAAAACAGGATGCCATGAAAATGGGAACTAAGTGAACAAAAGGGAAATAGAAAGAACACTTGAAAGGAATTTTTAAGAAAGTTAGTAGGATAACTAAAAGTAACTACTGGAACATAAAGTCAAGAAAATATCTTAGAAAAGAGGGGAATTATTAGTCAAAAGAAAAGGCAATAGTGAAAAGAAAATTAACAAATTCCGGAATAACAGTCAACTAATAGTAGCTCCAAAGAAACAGGAGACAGAAAAGGAGGGGGATAAAATTATCAAACAAAAATATACAACTTATTTATTTATTTATTTATTTGTTTGTTTGTTTATAATTTACATCCAAGTTAGCTATCATGTAGTGCAATAATGATTTCAGGAGTAGGTTTCAGTGATTCATCCCTTATGTATAACACTCAGTGCTCATCCCCACAAGTGTCTTCCCTAATTCCCCTTACCCATTTAGCGCATCCCTCCTCCCACAACCCCTCTAGCAACCTACAGTTTGTTCTCTGTATTTAAGAGTCTCTTATGTTTTGTTCTTCTCCCTGTTTTTATTTTTGCTTCCCTTCCCTTATGTTCATCTGTTTTGTATCTTAAATTCCACATATGAGTGAATTCATATGATATTTGTCTTTCTCTGACTGACTTATTTAGCTTAGTGTAATACCCTCTAGTTGCATCACATTGTTGCAAATGGCAAGATTTAATTCTTTTTGATTGCCAAGTATACTCCATTCTATATATATACCAGACCTTATTTATCCATTCATCCTTTGATGGGCATTTGGTCTCTTTCCATACTTTGGCTATTGTCGATAGCGCTGCTATAAACATTGGGGTTCATGTGCCCCTTCAAACCAGCACACCTGTGTCCCTTGGATAAATACCTAGTAATGCAATTGCAGGGTCGTAGGATAGTTCTATTTTTAACTTTTTGAGGAACCTCCAAAATGTTTTCCAGAGTGGCTGCACCAGTTTGCATTCCCCCCAGCAGTGCATAAAAAGATCCTCTTTCTCTGCATCCTCGCCAACATCTATGTTGCCTGAGTTGTTAATTTCAGCCATTCTGAATAGTGTGAGGTGGTATCTTATTGTGGTTTTAATTTGTATTTCCCTGATGATGAGAGATGTTGAGCATTTTTTCATGTGTCTGTTAGCCATTTGGATGTCTTCTTTGGAAAAGTGTCTATTCATGTCTTTTGCCCATTTCTTCACTGGATTATTTGTTTTTTGGTGTTGAGTTTGTTTAAGTTCTTTCTAGGTTTTGGATACTAACCCTTTATCTGATATGTCATTTGCAAATATCTTCTCCCATTCTGTTAGTTGCCTTTTAGTTTTGCTGATTGTTTCCTTCACCGTGCACAAGCTTTTAATCTTGATTAGGTCCCAATAGTTCATTTTTGCTTTTGTTTCCCTTACCTCCAGACAAGACACATGTTGAATAAGAAGCTGCTGCAGCCAAGGTCAAAGAAGTTTTTGCCTGCCTTCTCCTCAAGGATTTTGATGGCTTTCCTGTCTTACATTAGGGTCTTTCATCCGTTTTGAGCTTATTTTTCTGTATGGTGTAAGAAAGTGATCCAAGTTCATTTTTCTGCATGTCACTGTCCAGTTTTCCCAACACCATTTGCTTAAGAGACTGTCTTTATTCCATTGGAAATTCTTTCCTGCTTTGTCAAAGAGAAGTTAGCCATACATTTGTGGGCCCATTTGTGGGTTCTATTTTCTGTTCCACTGATGTGAATGTCTGTTTTTGTGCCAGTACCATACTTAATGATTACAGCTTTGTAGTATAGCTTGAAGTCTGGGACTGTGATACCTCCAGTTTTGGTTTTCTTTTTCAGGATTGCTTTGGCTATTTGGGGTCTTTTCTGGTTCCATACAAATTTTGGGATTGTTTGTTCTAGCTCTGTGAATAATGCTGGTGTTATTTTTATAGGAATTAGATTCAATATGTAGGTTGCTTTGGGTAGTATCAACATTATAACAATATTTGTTCTTCCAATACATGAGCATGGAATATTTTTCCATTTTTTTGTGTCTTCAATTTCTTTCATAAGCTTGCTATAATTTTCCATGTATACATTTTTCACTTCTTTGGTTAGGTTTATTCTTAGGTATTTTATGGTGTTTGGTGCAATTGTAAATGGGATCGATTCCTTGACTTCTCTTTCTGTTGTGTCATTATTGGTGTATAGAAATGCAACCGATTTCTGAGCGTTGATTTTATCCTGTGACTTTGCTGAATTCATGGATCAGTTGTAGAAATTTTTTGGTGGAATCTTTTGGGTTTTCTGCATAGAGTATCATGTTGTCTACAAAGACGTGAAAGTTTGACTTCCTCCTTGCCAATTAGGATGGATTTTATTCCTTTGTGTTGTTTGACGGCTGAGGTTAGGACTTCCAACAGTGGCAAGAGTGGACACCCCTGTCATGTTCCTGACCTTAGAGGGAAAGCTCTCAGTTTTTCCCCATTGAGGATGATGTTAGCGGTGGGTCTTTCATATATGGCTTTTATGATCTTGAGATATGATCCTTCTATCTCTACTTTCTTGAGGGTTTTTATCAAGAAAGGATGCTGTATTTTGTCAAATGCTTTCTCTGCATCTATTGAGAGGATCATGTGATTCTTGTACTTTCTTTTATTGATGTGATGTCTCACATTGATTGTTTTGCAGATACTGAACCAGCCCTGCATCCCAGGTATAAATCCCACTTTGTCGTGAATAATTCTTTTAATGTATTGTTGGATCCGGTTGGCTACTACCTTGTTGAGGGTTTTTGCATCCATGTTCATCAGGGAAATTGGTCTATAGTTCTCCTTTTTAGTGGGGTCTTCATCTGGTTTTGGAATCAAGGTAATGTTGACTTCATAGAAAGAGTTTGGAAGTTTTTCTTCCATTTCTATTTTTTTTTTGGAAGAGCTTCAAAGAAATATGTGTTAACTCTTCCTTAAATGTTTGGTAGAATTCCCCAGGAAAGCCATCTGGCCCTGGACTCTTGTTTTTTGGGAGATTTTTGATTACTAATTCAATTTCTTTACTGGTTATGGGTCTGTTCAAATTTTCTATTTCTTCTTGTTTCAGTTTTGGTCGTTTACACATTTCTAGGAATTTGTCCATTTCTTCCAGATTGCTTAATTTATTGGCATAAAATTGCTCATAATATTCTCTTATTATTGTTTGCATTTATGCAGTGTTGGTTGTGATCTCTCCTCTTTCGTTGTTGATTTTATTTATTTGGGTCCTTTACTTTTTCATTTTGATCAAACTGGCTAGGGGTTTATCAATTTTGTTAATTCATTAAAAGAAACAGTTTCTGGTTTCATTGATCTGTTCTACTGTTTTTTGTTGTTTTGTGTTGTTGTTTTTTAATTTCAATGGCATTGATTTCTGTTCTAATCTTTATTATTTCCCATCTTCTGCTGGTTTAGGGTTTTATTTGCTGTTCTTTTTCCAGCTCTTAAAGGTGTAAGGTTAGGTTATGTATCTGAGACCTTTCTTCCTTCTTCAGGAAGGCCTGGATTGCTATATACTTCCCTCTTATGACCATCTTTGCTGCATCCAGAAGTTTTGGGCTGTGGTGTTATCATTTTCATTGGCTTCCATGTACTTTTTAATTTCCTCTTTGATTTCTTGCTTAGCCCATTCATTCTTTAGTAGGATGTTCTTTAGTCTTGTTGTATTTGTTGTCTTTCCCAATTTTTTCTTGTGGTTGATTTTGAGTTTTGTAGCGTTGTGGTCTGAAAGTATGCACAGTATGATCTCAATCTTTTTCTACTTTTTGAGGGCTTATTTGTATCCCAGTATGTGATCTATTCTGGGGAAAGTTCCATGTGCACTCAAGATGAATGTGTATTCTGCTGCTTTAGGACAAAATGTTCTGAATACATCTGTTAAGTCCACCCAATCCAGTGTGTCATTCAAAGTCATTGTTTCCTTATTGATTTTCTGTTTAGATAATCTGTCCCTTGACATAAGTGGGGTGTTGAAGGCCCCTACTATTATGGTATTATTATCAATGAGTTTCTGTATGTTTGTGATTAATTGATTTCTATATTTGGGTGTTGACATTGGGGGCATAAATGTTTACAATTATAAGGTCTTCTTGATGGATAGACCCCTTAATTATGACATAATACCCTTCTTCATCTCTTGTTAGAGTCTTTATTTTAAAATCTAGATTGTTTGATAAGAGCATGGCTACTCCGGCTTCCTTTGGCGACTATTAGCATGATAGATGATTCTCCATTCCCTTACTTTCATTCTGAAGGTATCTTTAGGTGGAAAATGGGCCTCTTGTAAACAGCATATAGATGGAACTTGTTTTCTTATCCATTCTGTTATGCTATGTCTTTTGATTGGAGCGTTTAGTCCTTGACATTTAGAGTGAGTATTGAAAGATATGAATTTATTGCCATTGTGTTGCCTGTAGAGGTGGAGTTTCTGGTGGTGTTCTCTCGTCCTTTCTCATCTTCGTTGCTTTTGGTCTTTTTTATTTTGTTTCATCTTTTCTCCCCTCAGAGAGTCCCCTTAAAATTTCTTGTAGGGATGGTTTAGTGGTTACAAACTCCTTTAGTTTCTGTTTGTCTCAGAAACTTTTTATGTCTTCTTCTATTTTGAATGACAACCTTGCTGGATAAAGAATTCTTGGCTGCATATTTTTCTGATTCAGCACACTGAATATATCCTGTCACTCCTTTCTGGCCTCCCAAGTTTCTGTGGATAGGTCTGCTGCGAACCTGACCTGCTTCCCTTGTTGGTTAAGGACTTTTTCCCCCCTTGCTGTTTTCATGATTCTTTCCTTGTCTTTGTATTTTGTGAATTTGACTATGATATGCCTTGTTGATGGTTGGCTTTTGTAGAATCTAATGGGAGTTTTCTGTGCTTCTTGGATGTTGAAGTCTGTGTCTTTCCCCAGGTTAGGAAAGTTTTCTGCTGTGACTTACTCACATAAATCTTCCACCCCTTTTTCTCTCTCATCTTCTGGGACTATGATTCAGATGTTATTGCTTTTTAATGAGTCACTGAATTCTCTATTTCTTATATTGTGCTCTTTTGCCTTAGTTTCCTTCTTTTTGTCTGCTTCATTATTCTCCATAAGTTTGTCCTCTATATCACTGATTCACTGCTCTGCTGCCTCCATCCTTGCTGCCATGGCATCTACTCGAGATTGCATCTCAGTTACAACATTTTTAATTTTGTTCTGTCTAGATTTTATTTCTTTTATCTCCGCAGAAAGGAATTCTATGTTTTTTCAACCCCAGCTTGTATACGTACTATCGTGATTCTAAATTCTGGTTCAGATATCTTTCCTGCATCTGTGTTGATTAAGTCCCTGGCTGTCATTTTTTCCTGTTCTTTCTTTTGGGGTGAATTCCACTGTTTTGTCATTTTGCAGAAAGAAAAAGAATTAACAAAATTAAAATTAAAATTAAACAATTAAAAACAGTACAAAAAAATCAAATAAAGGTTGCTAGATCCTAGGTGTGTTTGGTCTGGTTGTTGAAAGAAGCCTGATAGATTTGAGAAAACAAGTAAAAAAAAAAAAAAGAGAGAGAGAAGAAAGAAAGAAAGAAAGAAAGAAAGAAAGAAAGAAAGAAAGAAAGAAAGAAAAGGAAAACATTTGAAAACTTAAAAAATGAATACAGTAAAGTAGAACAAAATGAAATGATGAAAGTAAAATAGAATGAAAAAAATTAACAAAAAATAAAAAATATAGTAGAAAAATTTTAAGAAAAATCTTTTTTTTTAATTTTTTTAATGTTTTATTTATTTTTGAGACAGAGAGAGACAGAGCATGAGCAGGGGAGGGGCAGAGAGAGAGGGAGACACAGAATCCGAAGTAGGCTCTGGGCTCTGAGATATCAGCACAGAGCCCGACGCAGGGCTTGAACTCACAGACCGTGAGATCATGACCTGAGCCGAAGTGGGATGCTTAACCGACTGAGCCACCCAGGCGCCCCGAAGAAAAATCTTTTTTTATAAAAATAGAAAATAATGATTTTTTTCTCTTTCTTTGTTCATGAATAAGAAAAGAAAAGGGAAAAAATTAAATAGATAGATCAGTGAACAGAATGGAATATAATTGAAATTACATCCGGTTTCCCCTAGAAGTCAAACTATGAAGCACTTTATAGTACATAAACTAAGCAGGTGGATAGACTTGTGGTGTTCGTCTAGAGAGCGGTTGGTGCAGCTGGATGGGGCTTGGTGTAGATGCTCTGTTCTCCATTAGATGCTGCTGCTTAGCTTACTGGGGTGGGTCATTGTGGTGCTTGTAGGTGTGTATGCACATGCATGGGAGGGGTGAAAATGGCATCACCCAGCTACCCAGTTCTCTGATATCAGAACTCTGTGCTCCTGCTGCCTGGCAATCAAGAACCCCTCCTTTGTCTCTGGCCTCCATCCACTCCCCACTTCTACCCTGTCCCCAACGAAGTCATCAGCCTGCCAGGCGGCACCTCCCTCCCAAGTTTTATCTCAGATGGGGCTGTGTTTCCAAACCCTTCACTTCTGAGGGCCCTGTGGCTCTGACCCACTCAGACCCTCTCAGGGAGGCTTGCCAAGCAATGGCTGGATACCAGCCCACCCTCAGGAACATTCACACGACCAGCTGCTGCAGATGCCAAGAGACTGCAGCCGGGTGGCAGCCCACCCCAGAAAAAGTTCACAGGACTGTGTAGCAGCAGCATTTTGGGGGGTTATGATAAACCACAACACACATCTGGTGCCAGACTTCGCTGCCCCTTAATGTCCTTATTCCAACACCAGCAAATGTGGCTGTTCTCCGAGGTCCGCTGTGACCTTTGCCTGTGGGGAATCTGCACAGCCTCTACCAGATGTCCTCTCATCAGGGGAACCGCCTGTCTCCATGTGACCTGAGGGCCCCTCAGACCTCACTGTATGCTCCTGGAAATTCGCCCTTCCCACCAGAGCTCCACCAGGTATTGAGCTGCAGAGTTTCAGACTCCACACTCCCCTGTTCATAGAGTCTTAAGGGTATCCAAATCCTCTCCTTTCTCCTTTCTCCTTTCTCCCTTGCTTGTTAAGTCCCTTATGGGTGTTTCCACTCTTTCTCTTTCTCTCCAACTCCTTTTGAGGGGGGCACTTTTCCTATACTTTCCCCCCTCCCTGTCTCCATCCTCTCTCTGCAAGCAAAAATAGCTCCCTACCCTCTGTGGCTTCTTTTTCCCCAAGTTCACTTCTCGGAGCTGTGTACATGCTGAGTTCTGTGGTTCAAGTTATGCAGATTGCTGTGTTAACCCTCAGATCAATTTTCTAGTTGTTCATGATGGTTTGGTGTTCATCTAGCTGCATTTCAGTGACAAGAGACACAAAAAACTTCATGTTGCTCCACCATCTTGGCCCCCTTCATCAAAAATATACAACTTCTTAAACTGAAAGACATGAGCCTCTAGGTTAGAACACTCCATCTGTGTGTTATTATAGATAGAAAAAAAACCCAATGCTATGAATGAAAAATGCATGTAATCAAGAAAATTCAGAAGCATTGGCAGAGGAAAAAAAGCTACATGAATACTGCAATGACTTTAGTTCAACAACTGCTAGAGATAGAGGAAAATGTAATAATACAATAGTGCCTTAAACACTCAGATGTACAACCAATCTATCCATCTCATGTGAGGATAGAATAAACATGTTTTCAGACCTAAAGGTCAAAACTTTGATCTCCTCCATACTTTTTGAGGTCTATCTACCAAGTATGCTATCAGCATATGAATGCACACTCCAGTCAAACCAAAACAAAGTGAGATTTGGGATCCAGGATATGGAAGTTCTATTACAATTTAATAACAAAGAAAAGTCCTATTTGACAGAGGAGGAAAGTCCAGGAAGACAGCAGTGAAGCAGGCCTGGAATAAAGGGCAAGTGTAATCAAGAGGATAGATGACTCTAGGAGACTGGTATCTCAGCGGAAATGGAACTGATAGCTTATATGATTGTTTCAGCTTTTGTAAATAAAAGGCAGTTGGCAGATCCACTGGAGCACTTAGGAAAAATCAATGATAGACACAGAGAAAACCAAGCAATAAAAATAAAACAACCCATATTCAGGTAATTATGTCTAAATACCATTCCCCGTTAAAAGGAACTGAAACTCTTAGAGAAATGGCTGATGCTAAGGCCAAGAAGGGAAAATTATATAAGAAGAGACTTGAGCATTTTGTAGTGCTAGAAAGTAGGAAAGTACTCAAAAAACATAAGCATGGGATCATGTCAAAGGGATGCAGGAGTCAGCCTGAAAGAAATCCTCCCAATGGCCAAAGTTGGAATGATTTGAACAACAAAACAAATAACCCAGTATATGATATAATCTAACATATAAAATAAATACCTATGAATTCATCCTGATGTAAATAAATAAGTAAATAAATAGAAGAGACAGATCTTCTTTAAGAAAAAACCCGAATAACTTATGTAGATATCTCCCTCAAGAAGATAAAGCCTAGTTTCAAGAGATGAAGCCTAGTTACGCCCCTCTGTGAATATGAGCCAAACCTTGTGATTTACTTCCAAAGAGTGGATTATAGAGAGCAGGGATAGTAACTTCATACTGGAAAATACTGGTAAATACTTCCTTGGGCAGGTGATCGAGGTTAGCACCACCAGTGATAATTCATGTTGATGTGTTATGTATCCATTAATATGATGAAAAGGGCACTCTATCTCTGAATCTGTTTGTCTCAAAAACCCATAACTCCAATCTTTAAAATTTAACCAAATCCATATTGAGGGACATTTTATAAAACATCTAACCCATACTTCTCAAAACTGTCAAGGGGGGCGCCTGGGTGGCGCAGTCGGTTAAGCGTCCGACTTCAGCCAGGTCACGATCTCGCGATCCGTGAGTTCGAGCCCAGCGTCAGGCTCTGGGCTGATGGCTCAGAGCCTGGAGCCTGTTTCCGATTCTGTGTCTCCCTCTCTCTCTGCCCCTCCCCCATTCATGCTCTGTCTCTCTCTGTCCCAAAAATAAATAAACGTTGAAAAAAAAAAAAACTGTCAAGGTCATGAAAAGCAAGGAAAGACTGAGAAGCTGTAACAGACATGATGGAAGTAGAGGTACATGACAACAATGCAATGTGGCACCTCGGATGGAATTCTGGAACTGAAAAAAGACACTAGTGGAAAAACTGTTGAAACCCTAATAAAGTTTGGAGTTATTAGTAATGTGCCAATGTTGGTTTCTTAGTACTGACAGTGTACCAGGAGAATGTAAGACGATATTAGTGGAAACCAGGTGAAAGGTATAGAGAAACACTCTTTACTATATTTGCAACTTTTCTGGAAATCTAAAATTATTCCAAAATCAAAAGTTTGTTTTTCAAAAAGCACCTGTTAACTCCAGGAAATCAAACTTTTGTATACAAAGAAAATATAATTCAGTAGACTGCCTGGCTCCATAGTAAACAATACTTATATTATCATGATACCATAATTCCAAATATTGATTTAGCCAAAAACTATAATATCACTATAATGGAAGAATGGGAGGGAAGAAAGTAGAGGAGGTGTGTGAAAGAGATTACAGTCTCGTTACCAGAGGGAGTCAATAGGTAATGTAAAATACTAATAAACTAAGAAATAGCAGTGAAAGGACATTTGGAAGTAAATAACAGTACAAATAATGAAAAGGACTGAAAGTGGTTGGAATTAAGACATAAGAATGGGAAATGGGACTGCTATTTTTTGTACTTGGTGTTTCATTTGATTCAAACAAACAAAAAAACAAACACCTGTCTTCAACAAGCTACCTGGTCTTTTTTTCCCTTCATGAAATGAGAAAAGAGGTTCAAGAAAGAAAATTCTTTGCAAGTACATCTACGCAGTATCTAGGAGGGAAGTATCCCAGGTTGTGAAAGACATAGCCTTCCTATGACCAATATCATCCCTGTTTTATGCCTAGTATTATCCTCACATAGGAGGCCCACAGGAAACATTTTTTTAAACAATGCAGTGAGTATATGAGCCATGGGAGAGGTTGGAGGGAGCTCCCACTCTGTACTGGGCACTAAACGTGCATCATCTTATTTAAATAAATCCACAGTTCTTATTTCTTTTTATAGGTTCACTAATAACTCACAGAAAACTGCATGGTAAATATTATTCCCACTTTATAAGTTATGAAACTGGTGTGTTGAGGTTAAATATTTTGTCACATGGTTAATAAATGGCAAATGTGATCTAAACACAGCTTTGTCTGGCACCAAAGCCAAGCTACTTTAGTGCCTCTACCATCCTGCTTCCTATAAACTTTGAGGACAGAACAAGTTAGGGACCAGAATGGCCAGGAGCTAGTCAGAAGAGGCTTCTTGGAGAACTCAACATGAAATAACCAGAAGGAAACAGCAGGGTACTCATAACCCATCAAAACAAAATTCATGAAAGACCCGAGGTGGAAAAGAGTGAGAAATGATATGGTGACTGGCTGGACTGGAGAATCAGAGGAAAAGGGAAATGGTTAGTATTTCAAAAGCTTCTTAGTACCAAGCTCTGAAGGCTTCAATAACATTTTCACCATCTGTCTTTTTTAGCATTAAGAGTGGGATTGAAGTTAGACTACCTAATTCAAATCTCAACTCCGCAACCTTAGGAAAAATATTCAACCTTTATATGCTTTGGTTTCTTCATTTGTTAAATCAGGAAAATAATCATACAATCCTCAGAGCATTGCAATGAGGACTAAATGAGATAAAACATTAAAATTCACAAAACTATTTCTGGTACCTTAAGTTCCCAATAAATGCTGGCTGTGATTGGTTCTTCTTTGACTAGTCATAAAATAAAGTTGGTGCCCTCCTCCAGCTAGACCAAGTGCATCTTTGTAGTGGAGCTAACTGATTGGAAACAGGAGACGCTGACATATTTTCATGAAGCCAGACTTAGCAACAAGGAAGGCAGGCTTTTCTAATCTCTCTGTGCCACAGCAAACTGTGATTGGTCCCTCAGCCAGTCTCTCTCTCTTTACCAATAAGAACAACAGGCCATTATTAGACTGCCTCACACCTAAACATCGACTCTATTACATTAATTTCATTCATTTTTCATCCTTTTATTTGGACAAGACATTTCATCTGCACTTATCATGAGCAAGGAGCTCTGCTAAGCCCTGTATCAGATGTAAAGATAGAAAGTTTGGACCTCGTTACCTCTTGCTTGGGCTCTTGCAACAGCATGATTACTTATCTGCCTGCCTCCTGTCTCTTACTTGTCAAAGTCAATTTATATAAAGCTCCAGACAACTCTTTTTAGAGTATAAAGTTTGAATCAGTTGTTTTCACCTCAAAAATCTTTTCTAAAGGGCTATCCTTTCCAAATAAAGTTCAAACTTACAAACTTGTCATTTACAGCCCTCTGGCACCTAACCTGAATCCACAGTTCTTATTTCTCTTTATAGGTTCACAAATAACTCACATCCACCCTGAACTCACTGCCTCCAGAGATTTCCACACTCCATTTGAAATCCCTCCAGCCATTGAAATACTATGTATCCTTAAATATCAGCTCAAAAGCCACTTTCCCCTTTAAACCTGCATTCATCCTATCCATCCATATACCCGCAAATATATGTTGAGCATTTCCCATGTTCTGGGTACCACATTAATGGCAAGGGATACACTAATGAATGAGGAGGTAAGGCTTCCGCCCTTAAGAAGTTCACCATCTAGTGAATGGGAAGACAAAGTATACTCAAGTAAGACTGATTTGAATAGAAATATCTACACAGTGAAATGGACCAAAAAGGAATTGTCAATGTGATCTGAAAGATCCAGGAGCAGTTTCAAAGAAGAGTTGGCACTTGGGCTAAGTGTTGAATGAGCAGGCAAGCAAGGTGGTAAATGGCCTACAAGGTGGTGAGGAGAGTATAAACCAGAAAACAGGGCATGAAACCATAGGGCAGCGCCAGAGACCATCAGTAGACAGGTTTGACATGGAGCGTGAGGAAGCAGCAGGGAAAAGCTGGTCTCATGTGCCATCCTAAGAACACAAGACCTTTTTCTGGGGGCCACGGGAGCCATAAAAGGCTTTAAACAAGGAGGTGATGTAATGAGATTTCTATTTTAAAACATTCTCTGGCAGCAAGATAAAGGATGAATTGGAGCAGGGGCGCCTGGGTGGCTCAGTCGGTTGAGCGTCCGACTTCGGCTCAGGTCACGATCTCGCGGTCCGTGAGTTCGAGCCCCGCGTCGGGCTCTGAGCTGATGGCTCAGAGCCTGGAGCCTACTTCCGATTCTGTGTCTCCCTCTCTCTCTGCCCTTCCCCCGTTCATGCTCTGTCTCTCTCTGTCTCAAAAATAAAAAATAAACTTTAAAAAAAAATTTTTAAAAAGGATGAATTGGAGGAGGCGTGATGATGGAGGAAGGGAGACCTGTTAGGATTCTATTCCAGTTTTCCAGTAAGGTGAGAAAGACAAGACTAAAGCAGTGACAGCAAGCATACAGTGGAGTGAACTAAATGAGAAACAGTGAAAGGAGAGCAGAGAGGATTTGGTCAGAGTCCAGATAGATGAGGATAAGGGAAATGAGAAGTGGAGGATGACTCCCAAAGCCACCCTCTCCCAGAACTCTGTCTTCTATGTGGGGAGGGCAGCATTTGCAACACAGGAAATAATATAGAAAAAAGTAACAGCACATATCGGCAATAAAGTTTTATAATTAAGAGGAACAATTTCAGTGACTTCTTCAACCCAGAGCCTCTGCTTCAAGGCAATTTCCTGTGTCCAGTTATGCAAAGGGTGGGAAAAGGCTTAAATATCTAAAATTTTACCTTCTATTTCTCCAAATATCCAGTTTAAAATAGCCATATCTTAATGGAGAAGACTGTGCCCTATTCATTTAAGATCCCTCATGGGACTTCATTTCTGAATTTGTTTCCAGTGGGTCTGAAAATTCTCAGTTACAAAAATGGCATAGAGCTTACAATTTTCACCAAATGCACTGACTCTTCCATTTACATGAGAGGTATCACATCTGCCTATGCCAGTGAATTTAAGGCAAATCTAAACACCAAATATTGTTTGAGCACCTATCAACTTCACCAACTATAAAATATAGCACTAGGACACAACATCCCTTTAAAGTACATTTTTAAAAATTTTATTCATTTTTGAGAGAGACAGCACGAGCAGTGGAAGGGCAGAGAGGGAGACACAGAATCCAAAGCAGGCTTCAGTCTCTGAGCTGTCAGCACAGAGCCCAACGCAGGGCTCGAACTCACAGACCACGAGATCATGACCTGAGCCAAGATCAGATGCTTAACCGATTAAGCCACCCAGGTGCCCCTAAAGTACATTTAATTGGCACATTAGGTACAAAATGAGAACCTGCCCAACGTCCAATAACAAGCAATTAATGGCAGACACTGAATACAAACCTATCCAAACCGAGTTCCAGGATCCATGTTCTGTTGGTAGCCCACACCACTTCTGAAGTCCCAGAACCAGTGTAACAAAACAGGGAACTGGAAGGTCCCTACTGAACGTGATCATGTAAATCAGGTAGCAGATCAGAAAAAGCAAGAGTTTTAGTCACATCATATAAAAGTAGGAACAGGATAATCAATGGTTTAGGTATTGGTAGATAGATACAGCTAAAAACTAGTATCTTTTTACTAGAAAACTGTTTTACTAGAGAACTGTTTACTAGAAATACTGTTTTACTAGAAAACAGTATTTGTGACACATAAAGTGGGTGAAATATTAATAATCAGAATATTTGAAGAACTAAAAGAAAATGGTGATCAACTCATTAAAAAATGAGTAAAAAACATGAATCAGAATTTCATGGATTAGAAAACGCAAATGATCCTTAAATATATCAAGATATTCAACTTCATTAATCATCAGAAAAGATGCAAATTAAAACACCACAGTGATATCAGATTTTATCCACCCCCCATCCCCCCACCCCAGATCAACAAAAATTTGAAAAGTTGAAAGCACCAAGAGGCAGCAAGGATGTAAACCAATTCTTCCTTATTAGAAGAGGGAGTATAAATTGATACAACCACTTTGAAAACGTTTGACATTATCTAGTGAATCTGAACATACTTACACTTTGTGACTAGAAATTCAAGTCCTACATATGTATATACCCTGGAGATAAATTCTTATACATGTGTTTGTGAAGACACATGTACAAAAATGTCCAAAACAACATTGTTCATGGTAACAAAAAGGAAAAACCCAAATTTCTATAAACAATAGAATGGATAAATAAATCGTGGCATTTTCATAAAATGGAGCTCTAAGTAATAGTTGAAATAAATTATCCAATGCATTAACGTGGGTCAATCTCAAAAGCAAAGATTTTAGAGAGAAGCAAATAGCAAAGAATACACGCAATATGATACAGTTCATATAAAATTTGAAACCAGGCAAAACTAAAGGATCTGCCTCATGGAGATTCTTATCTAGGTGATAAAATTATGTGAAAGCAAGAAAATAGTAACACAAAATTCAAGATAGTGACTATTTCTAGAGTGTGATCAGGAAGGGGCATTGAAGGGGCTTTTGAAAATTCACTGGTAAAAGTTCTAGTTTTTAAATTGAGAGGTGATTGCGAGATGTTTGCTTTATCATTATTCTCTAAATGGTACATATATATATTTTTTAAAGCCTTTCATATAATTATTCACAGTGCAAACTTTTAAGCAATAAAAATCTTAACCTAAGGAAGTAACAACTGCACATTTTTACAAAGAATTCCTGTAGATTCTTTGCCAGTATAAGTGGGCTTCAGAAAGTAGGCTCTCCCGCAGGTGCCAGCAGGAAAAGGAGAAAGTGTTCATGGCAATTGTCCATGGTGATTAGGATCCAGTGCAGAGAGTTCCTCTCCAGAGCTAAAGTCTCTTTACACCTGTCCCTCATAATCCCAAACCTGAGACAGCAAGCAAGCAAGGAACTGAAGTGTGTTGCATTAACATTAATTGAAAATTATGCTTCAAGGCTTCAAAATCAATTCCAAGCTAGGTGCATGTTCTAAAACCCATTAACAGCTGTGGGGCAATAAAAAGAGCCCCAGACTTGGAGTTGGAAGTTCAGCATTTGAGTTCAGGTCTGCTGCCTCCCAGCTATGCTACCTGAACAGATCTCTGTCTCTAGGTCTTACTTCGTGAATGGCTGACTGATTCTTAAGAGAAGGCTGACTCCCTAAAATGGTCTCTAGAAGGACCAAGTAAGAATTGTATGAAATCTCTTTGTAAACTGCTAAACAATGTGTAAATGTAAGTAAGGAGCCTTAATTGTAAGCTTAGAAGGTATACCCTGAGTTTCTTTTATAAGAGATCCAGCTGTGAGGTTAGAGATCTTTGTATTCCCTTTCCAGACCTAGTTGCTGACTCCAGACAAGAAACATAATCTCTCTGAATTTTGGGTTTTTAAGCTGGAAGATTGGATTGGTTACTACTACCTACCTCTTGGTGTCATTGTAAAGGATTAAATAAAATAATGCATGTAAATATTTAGACCTATCCCTGGAAACTTAAGTGTAAAGTAAATGTTGATTGCTATTGTGTGCAATGAAAATCTTTCATTGGGCTTGTCTACACAAGTTAGACATTCTCTTTTCCTAAGATCATGAGAGTTTTCTCATGAAATTACTGAAAATTGTGTTAGTCTCAAAATTGAAAAATGAATGGCCAATATACACATACACATAGCTGTATCCAAAAACTCACCTATTCAGTAAATAGTTATCACTTTTGAGCCTACATACCTGGTGCCAGTCAGTATGTAGACATTTTATAAACAGAAACTAACTTAGTCTTTACAACAAGCCTACCAGGTGGTTATTTTTGCCAATTCTCAGAAAAGAAAGCTAGACTCAGAGAGGTTACAGAATTTGTGTATGGTCACACCACAAATCAGAGATAAAGCCAAAATTTCAGTTTAAGTATCTCACTGCTGGTCTCATGATCCTCTTTTCCTTTTCTTTCAACTTCTTGTCTTTCACTTTATTCTCAATCCTTCTTCCTTTTCTTTCACTGCTCAAAGATTTAAAATAACAATGCTCTAACTCAAATGCAAAGAGTTTATAATTGATGCTAATTAATGCAAGCAAAATCAGTTTGTCCTGAATGTTTGTGCTGTTGGTAGTAGGTAAACTGCTAAACAGATTGAGTAGGCACAAACATAGTCTGTGCTACTTTAACTGCTCATCCCTCCCTGCTTTGATAGATACTAACAAATGAGGTGCTTTTGTAGGGTGTGAATACTTGCCTTTCTTGTGCCTTCAGCTTCTACATGTTCAGGCCAATCTAGGATCAGTTCAGTCCTATGGATTCCACATATTGAGGAAGAGAACTTTGAGAATTTATAACCACTCATCATCCAAGCATCAATCAACTACTGATTGAAAACCACTTTTGAGGAAGGAGTTGAATGAAGTAATAAAGACAAAAATGAAGCAGACCTTTTTTTTTTTTTTTTAAAGCAAGATGGTGGCGTAGAACCTGACTTCTCACCTTGTACATCATTTGGATGGGGATCTAGATTTTCTGCTTTCTTTTAATGAGGAAGATATACAATGAAAAATAAGTATTATGAGAGAAATCGGATCTTTTTAGTGTTGCTAATGTGGTAAACTCTGCTGTGGATCTCACAAAACCTTTATTTTGATAGTATCTTCATGCTTTGGAAAAAAGAAAAAACAATACAGTTGTTGCACAACTGAGACAACTTCAGGCAGAAATGGAACTAATTGTAAAGATTTTCGAAGATCAAAAAACTACAAAGTAAATGCAGTCAACGAGAGACAGATGGATGCTGTTTAGCAACCTAGCTTTGAACAGGATTTTAAGCAGCATTATTATAGACAGGCTCTCAGGTATGCAAAATTCCAATATGACTGTAGCAATTACTTAGCAATGGCAGGAAATCTTTACTTTTTCAGAGTATGTTTCAGTAATGGATAGAAATGCTTTGAGTTCACGCTGAAGAAAACAGTCCTCTGAAATTCTAAGGCAGTCATGGAAGGCCTCACATGATGAAGAGAAAACATAGATGAAAATTCTGTCATTCGTCTACTCTTGTCTCATCGTCAGTGAACATGGCCCATTCACTGGTCTCTTTGTTCTTTAATTAGCCCCAAAGCAGTTAATAATATTATTAGTCTTTTCTTTACCAGCCACAATATCTTAAAACAATTCAGACCATGTGTGCCTATATTCTCCACTGTTTGACTACAGCAGTCATAACAAACATGTTGGAAAATACAAGCAGGGACTAAAAGACCATCAAAGTTGTTCAGTGAGAGTCTTTCACATATAAAGACCCTATTTCAGTTTGTTGAAGGAGGAGATGTGAGTAGGTGCTTATGGACTTCTTGCTGGTTGGTCTTGAGGATTTCCTTGAAAACGCTTCTCTTTTCATATTTGAGACATTTGATTGCATCTAGCAGTGTATCAGCATTAAATATGCTGACAGAGAAACTGAACATGACCCTAGAAGAAGCTGAATTTATTAGAAATACAAGATTGATTCTAAAATAAGCCATGTGGTCTCACCTCATCCACAAGCAATCAAAAAGAACAAAGTCTCTCATTTACAAACCAGATATTGGCCGTAAATATGGAGAAGAAGCTTAATCAGAATGACAGGACAGATGCTCTCAATTGGGCAACTTGGGACTTTGGCTCTATAGTGCACCAGATGTGTCTCCCCCAAAACCCATATATTGAAACCTTAATCCCAATGTTATGATATTTGGAGGTGGGACCTTCAGGAGGTGGTTAGGTCAGGAGGTGGAGCCCTCATGAATGGGATTAATGCCCTTATAAGAAGAGGCCAGGGAGCTAGCTCACTCCATCATGTGAGGATACAACAAGAAGTCAGCCATCTGCAATCCTGAAGAAGGCTCTAACCAGAACCTGACCATACTGGCGCCATGATCTTGGATTTCCAGTCTCCAGTGCAGTGAGAAATGAATTTCTGTTGTTTATAAGCCACCCTGCCTATGATGATATGTTATAACAGCCTAAACTGACTGACAACAGTTATAAAAGAAATACATAGAGGGGCGCCTGGGTGGCGCAGTTGGTTAAGCGTCCGACTTCAGCCAGGTCACGATCTCGCGGTCCGTGAGTTCAAGCCCCGCGTCGGGCTCTGGGCTGATGGCTCAGAGCCTGGAGCCTGTTTCCGATTCTGTGTCTCCCTCTCTCTCTGCCCCTCCCCCGTTCATGCTCTGTCTCTCTCTGTCCCAAAAATAAATAAACGTTGAAAAAAAAAGAAATACATAGAAATTCAGTATCATAAACCCATTATTAAAGAGTATTATACATTTTAGAAGTAATGACAATATTGTGTAGAAATTTGGGGACAGGGAAATAAATCAGACCTGGATCCTATTCTCAAATCATCATCTAATAGAGAATGGAAATTTAAAATGGCATAAAAGATGATAGAGTTAGGTTCTGCAGGATTTCAGGAGATGAGAAAATCCTTTAAGCTGGAGGAATCAATGGAAGATTCATGAAGAAATGGACATTTGATCTGGGCATTGAAGGATGGTAGGATTTGATATATGGAGGAGAGAGGAAAGAGAAAAAAGAAAGCAAAGCTACAGAGGAGACGTGGCTTTTGTAGATCAAACTACCTCTTTGACTTGATTGGAAGCCATGTAAAGAACATTAGCAGGCCATTAGTGCAAGAAGCTAAGCAGAAGTAAATCACAAAGGTCCTGAAGCCTGGTCATAACATGGCACAAAGCAGCCCTCCTCTAGCTCCCCTTTTAGCCTTCTTGCCAACAGGATTCTTTCCAGAAAGTTCCACTTACAGCTCCCCACTCAGTGCCATGGCCTTACTTAAATCAGGCCTGACACCCAACACCTCTCTCCTTTCTTCCCCAAGACATTTCCCTTCTAGCTTTGACAGGATGTACGACTACAGAGCAGCCTGAGCACCAAGTTCCCACTTTTGCAGATCTTACAGAGAAACTTGTGGTGTGGCAACCTGCCAGACCCTGATCACTTAGCCAAGGGAGCCCGCCATGGGGGAGTTAATCTGACGTGCAGAATGAGCTGTGAGGCTCCCTCTCCAAAGACACTACTAGGGCGTCAGTGCTAAATTGTACCTGACATTTAATTCCAGCTTTGGGCAGTTCTGTGTGAAACTTGACTTCGCTGAGACATTGATCAGCCCATAGCTCTTCATGAGCTTTGACACAATCAATTTTCTCCAGTGGATTGGGCGATCATTAGCTGACTTACAGAAAGGCCTGGGTCACGCACAGCTTTCTACAGGCCTCGGAACTGCACGCCGTGAGGAAATGATGAAAAATTGCTGCTGGCAAGTGACTGCCCCTTTCCCTGCAGAACATAACCAACCAGAGTCTATGAAGAGCAGACCCACCTTCAACCTCATCATCTCAGAAATCTGGGTCTTTGAGAGGGTTAAGAAAATCATCTAGTTGATTTAGGAAAAGGGGGCAAAGTTGGATGAGACTCTAGGCACTTAAGGTGTCCTTTATACCCATGTCTTATGGTCTCAAATGTTCTAAACCTATTCTCCCCATGTTCACTTATCTAGTACTGTCTAGAAATGAAACAAAAAAGATGGCACTAGTGTGGCTTAATGTAACTTAGTATGAGGTTTTGATCAGTCAGTCAGCAAGCATTTATTGGGTTCTTAGAAACAATGTGAAGGCAAAACATGTTTTTAAGTCACTAGTCCCCACCCTTTTATGCAGAACTGCCCTGCAACAAGACAGTATGGATAACCTCCTATATTATATGATTCATAGGATACCAAAAGGCTTGCCCCTCCCAAAACATTAACTATACTTCAGAAAGCATGACTACATTTGCTCCCAATTCTGTGCCGAGTGGTCAGCTAAATACCTGCCACATGGTCAACGTTCATTTAAAAAAAAAAAAAAAAAAAAAAAAAAAATATATATATATATATATATATATATATATATATATAATCAATGAATAATTCAAATGTCATATTCCTGATATTGGAGTGTTTCCTGTGGTGAAAGTGTTACTACAAGTGTTTCTAGAAAGTTCCCACCGAAAACAAAAACACAAATCCTAGCTTATTTGCACACCTGCACAGGTTAGCACAGCATGGCATATATTCAGTAAGTGTTTCATGAGTGACTGAACCTTATTTATTCAGTCATTTGGAATGTGAAGTAAGACAGGCAAATTTTAAGATGAAGGAACAGTCTTAGAGCAGCACTACATCTATGTCTCTAGACACATAGGTACAATCTGCAGGAAGCCCATAGTCACCTGGCTGCAACATTCTTGGGGAATTATGTGTGCTGTCCTCTCTACCTGGACAACGGGGGGTTTTATAATCACACAGGAAGCTCCTATCCATTGCCCATGACTTGAAGGGCTGTGAGTGAGAGTGTTCCCTAAGTATGTCTCCTATTCTTTCCCATTTAAACACACCGGTCCTCATGAGGAGATGCAGCTTTCACTCCTTTGAGGGAAGATGTGTGGGGCCTGAACTGAATGGGCTTTGAATTACCTCCTCCAGGAAAGCTGGCACCATCTCACACAGAATCAATCTGCCAGAAACTGACAAATGGTACAAGACAGGCCAGACTCGGCAATAGCAGGCACTTGGGATTGAAGAAGGCCTGGAACGTACCAGGGACTTAGTAGATACTCAGAAAATTTTGCTGACGGAGTTAATTTCATTTCATTAGGTATTTAAAAATATATTTTATTACTTGTAGAACAGATGTTCTCATATGTCTTAAAACAGCATATTAGAAAGGAAAAAGCTTGGGGCACCTGGGTGGGTCAGTCACTTAAGCATTCGATTCTTGATTTCGGCTCAGGTCATGGTCTCACAGTTGGTGGGTTCAAGCCCCACGTCAGGCTCTGTGCTGGCAGTGTGGAGTCTGCTTGGGATTCTCTCTTCTCCCTCTCTCTCTGCCCCTCCCCACTTATGCTCCCTCTCTCTCTCTCAAAATAAATAAATACATTTAAAAAAAGGGGGGGGGAAGCTTTAGGTTTAGAATTAAAAGACAGATTTCAATCCTGGCTCTGCCCACCTTGTCCTTAACTTCTCTGGCCTCAGTTTCCTCAGTTATAAAATGGGCATGATACCTTTGCTGCCTTCCTTGCAGTTTTTATAGGGATTAAACAAGACAACAAATATGAAAGTTCTGTGGAGAACTAATTTGCTGGGTAAATAAAATGTAAGCTTTCATTAATAGATATATGATATCATTTAAAATACAAATAACTTATATTTGAAGCTTAAATGGTATTGTTGGTACATAATTTTACATCCACTGCTGAAGAATCCTAAATTAGCATGATAAGCACACTGGTTAAAGGTAAGCAGCACAGTAGCACTTCAGACAGAATTCTGATCTCAGCTATCCCATCCTCAGTATGATCTTGAAAAAGTCACTTAGCTTCTTCAAGTCTCAGTTTCTCTATCTGTTAAAACTGATATATTACTTATTGTGTTTATCTCACATATACTGGTGAGAGTCACTTCAGATGGTAGATGGGAATACACTTTGAACAATAAAAATGTAAGGTATAATTTGTGCTTTCTTTAAAAAATGTGGACTCTTCCCTTGATATGGTCCAATGAAAAAAACTACATTTCCTTCATTGATATGAGTATCCCTTGAATATGGAATCTGGCCCAGGGACTATCTACCTCTGCACATGGCACTCCTGTTCATTAAGAAAGACTGCGAAGCATGCTCACCAATATAGAAAATGTCAGCTATAGGTATCGGTCAGGATACTCAATGCAATGGAAATAAATAGCCCTGACATTCAGGGTCTTTTTCAGGTTGCTACCCAAGCACAATGTCTCCCTTAGAAAGGAACAAGTTCACCAGCCATGGGCCACCATACCCATCAGGGTAATAACACCAACAGCTGTAGCAAACCCCCAAATTCCAGTGGCTTACCACAAGAACAGCTTATTTCTTGCTCATATCATAGTCCAAGGCAGGTTGAGTGGCTCTCTTAAGCATAGCTCAGGGATCCAGGTTTCCTCTCCTCTGTGGCCCAGGCATGGTTTAATGGTCAGATGAGAGGAAAGAGAGTAAATGGAAAGCTGACGATGACCCTCACCATGTCAGCCCTGAAGTGACAAGCATCATTTCTCACAATCCATAGGCTACACTAGTCACATGGCCAAGTAACCGTAAGAGAGACTGGACAATGCAGAAGAGCATAGGGATGGTAGTGGGCACTAATAGTCCCCGTGGGACTCCCTGATTAGAAGCCTTGAGTTCAGCAAACCACTTTCTGGTCCTGAAGACATAACTGCAGCACAGTCCTGCCAGATGGAAACATTTGGTAACGTCGTTCTTTATTAAGAGAGAATGCAATGGGAAGAGATGAGATAAGCTGGGTAGGCTGACTCCTTACAAACACCCACCACCAGCACCTGCACAGTGACTGGTTTATAACAAATGAGCAATCTGTATCTGATGAATAATACAAAAAAAGAATGACAGGAGAGAGTGACTATTCAAGGAAGTTGTCTGTTTCACAATCATAGACTTAAATTGTGTAGTTCTCAACAGTCTAGGATTGGAAAAGGGTCACTGAGGCTTAAGGGTGGAATGAGGTGGAAACATGGTCCACTTCTTTTCTTGGTGGTTTTAATTTGGCTTCACAGTATTCATGCATGTATAAAGTACTTTTTTCACTCCACTCTCAAACTTTCCACTCTTTTTCTTTTCTCTCTCCTTCTGCTATCTTTGTCCCCTCCAGTTTTCTCCTCCATATTACACTCCTTGCTTTTCTTTCCCTCTTCTGGTTCAAAAAAGGCATAAGAATTGAAGAAGATGTGATCAAGATCTGACATGTGGTTAATGTTGGACAAATATGGGCACAACTTAAAGTGGGTCAGTCATTAAAGACAATCCTAATAAGTCTAAAGAGGACTCTAAAGATTGTGTAATTCACAGACATGTCATACAATGACAACTTCCTGCCCAACAACTACAATTTAAATCTTATCCATCCATGTTATTTCCTGTGCTAAAAACTTTGAAAAAGAGTGATGTAGACTAGTCCTCTTTTCTATGGATATGAAAAAATGAGCCATAGAAGAGAAAATGGCTTAGCCAAGGTCATACAGAGGGTGAGTGGCCAGGATGGTGTAGAATCTTACTGCCCAATACAATAGCCACTAGCCACATGTTGTGTTGAATTCTTGAAATTTGACCAGTCTGAAGTGTACCATAGTGTAAAATATACACTGAATTTCAAAGATTTAGTGTAAAAACAACATAAAATATCTCATTTTTTTGCTTTGATAACATGCTGTTATTATACATTTTTATTGTTAGGTTAAATAAAATAAATTATTAAAATTAACTTAACTTGTTAATTTATTTTTTAATGGAGCTACTAGAAATTTTAAAATACATTTGTGCTCAGAATATATTTCTATTGTAGCAAATAGGTTATACCTGAACTAGCAGATAGGCTTTTCACTTCTATGAAAGCTGTTTTCCATGCCACAATACTACTTTCATTTGCTTTGTTTGTTTGTACATTTGTTTGTTTGCTTGGTTACTTTCTTAAGCACCAGTCATAGCCTACTCAGGACCTCATCACTTGTGTCAACCTTAAATCAAAAGAAATTTAAGTGGGGCGCCTGGGTGGCGCAGTCGGTTAAGCATCCGACTTCAGCCAGGTCACGATCTCGCGGTCCGTGAGTTCGAGCCCCGCGTCGGGCTCTGGGCTGATGGCTCAGAGCCTGGAGCCTGTTTCCGATTCTGTGTCTCCCTCTCTCTCTGCCCCTCCCCCGTTCATGCTCTGTCTCTCTCTGTCCCAAAAATAAATAAACGTTGGAAAAAAAAAAAAAGAAAAGAAAAAAGAAATTTAAGTAAATGATCTAATCATTCTGCTTTACTCCAAATATGAAAATGCTCTTCTACACAGAAACAGTCTTTCATGTATACTCCTATGTCTCTCTAGTTTTCCTTGCCTGAGATATACGTGGCCTTAGAGCATAATAAACTCCATGTTTTAATCTGCACCCACCCCCAGCCCCAGCAAGGATTCTAGTAAGCCCGTATCTGCTAACTCAGTAAGAACTCTTATGCAGGATAGGACCCAGCAAATGCTGAAGCTGTCCATCTGTCCTCAGGAAGAACTGACCTCATGATTTGGGAACTTTGTTGTTATTGAAACAAACAAACTACTACTTGTCCAACTACTCAGTCTTCTCTCCAGTCACAACCTGCTTTTTATATCATCTTTTTATCAAATACCTCTTTGGTACGAATTAAAATAGGTAAGAGCTCATGAGGCTTAGAATCAGTGCTTTTTTATCATGCTGTGAATTCAGAGGGAAATCTAAAGGGAAAGTTACCCTAGATGGAAGGAGAGAAGAAAAGGAAAAGAGCATGTAATTTCTGCTACTGTTGTCTTGCCTTGTGTGTCTACTATTCTGGCTTCGCCCTTACATCTTATTTTGTTCTGAATGATTGTCATTATCAGTTGAGTGATAGGAAGTGTGTCTATTGATGGAGCCAAAATCAGAAGCTATGTAGTATGCAGAGACAGACCATTTGCCTGCTTTAGCCAATAGGACAGAGCCTTTCAATCAGACAGAATCTGATTGGCCAACTGGATGTAAAAGGCAAGGTGCTTTGCAGCATACTGTGGGGGAAGAAACTGCCCTCCTACAGCCAGCCCTGCAACATCACTATCCTGTGATATATTCAAAAGTGTTCCATCCAGCCCTGCATTCAGATAAAGTAAAAAAGCCACCTTCTTAAAGAAATTACTTCTGTACACAGTGTCCTGAGAATTCGAGCGCTGTTAGAGATACCTGATCGTGGTCAGCCTTTTTACTTTCATTAATTTCCATCTCATTGATCCTTGTTGTGATCCCTTAATAGGAGTTTCTCTGTGGTAAGGTCATGGATTAGAGTTTGTTTCCACCAAGGAGTATCAGTGTCGTTAGTAAACTCTGCCCTTCTGAGTTTCTGCCTTGTGCCTTTTGAATGTCCTTGTCACCTATTGTTGAGTCCCTCTTTTACTTTTCAGTAGCTTCAAATAGAAGTATTTTTCTTCAGACATATGTTCTGAAGCTTGCAAAGGAAGTCAGGGTGTGTTGCCTGAGTAGGCATTTTTCCTTCCTTCAAAATTTGTTCAGTGAAGACACAAATGTTGCTCGCTTAGCAGCCACTCCTGCCCTTGACCCAAGAAACAAGGAACAGACGTGATGCTGGAGATTGAAAGAGAACGAGTCTCAACTCAGCTTTTACTGCTAACCCAAAAGATTCTGTATTCTAAGAATAAACCTAAATCCTGCTCATCAGTCTCTCCCCCCACAAAAACCCAGCAGAACGGATCCTTCCCAGATTGTCAACAAAAGAAGGGCACAAAAAAACAACAGCTGTCACCTGGGTCCCTCACCCCTAGCTCTCAGCTTCTGCATGCCATGTTGGGTGATCATCAACCACATTTTGTCCCAGGGCTCCAGCACATTCTCCTGAACATTCTGTCACATCACTCCCAAGTGCATCTGTTCAGGGGCATTAATGTCTCACTTTAACTCCAATTATTTTATCCCTCCTTTACTCTGAATAAAAACAGGAAGGAGGTAGATGGAGGGAAAGATGGTGGATTTCTAATAAGAAACATGTTAAGTTAGGGTGTGACTGGCTCAAGGAAGGAGTGGGAAGGAAGAGGGAAGAATTGGCAATGAACCCCAGCAAGCCAATTTGATGAATTATCACACAACATCAGGAGTAAGTCTTGCTTTTACAGAAAGTATAAAGCAAAGAGTGTAAATCCACCTTTTAGGACACTGTTGGGAATTCAAGTCACTGGTCCCCTGTATTTGTTTTTCTATTACTGTGTAACAAATTATTCTAAAAATTAGAGGCTTAAAACAACAAACACTTATTATTTCACAGCTTCACTGGGTCAAATCCAGACCTGTCTTAGATGGGTATATCTGGCTCAAATTTTCTCATGAAGTTGCAGTCATAGGCCAGGGCTGTGGTCTCATCTGCAGGCTTGGCTATGAGGGATCCACTTGCATTTATGTGATTGTTGGCAAGACTCAATCCCTCACACCAAGAATTCTGCTAGGCCCAATGTCCACTAACTTAGTGAGAACCCCTGTGCGGGAGGGGACTCAGCAAATGCCAAAGCTGTCCACTTGTCCTCAGGAAGACCTGGCCTCATGGTTTGGGGAATTTATTATTATTTAAACATAAAAATAATTAATAGTCCAATTATTCAGTCTTCTCTCCAGTCCCAACCTGTTTTTTACAAGATCTTTATATGAAGGTCTCTTCACAAGTATGTGCCTCATAACATGGCAGCTGGCTTTTCCTTGGGTGAGCAATCTGAAAGATCGCAAAAGAGTATTCCCAAAATGGAATCCACAGTCTTTTTCTTTTTTCCTTCTTCTCCCTTATCTCCCCCATCTCTCTGCCTGCCTCCCCTCAGATAACTGGGGAATATATCTAAGAGTCTGTGTCTTGGTTTGTCTCTCTCTTTTTTTTCCTTGCTCATTAGTTTTGTTTCTTAAATTCCACATATGAGTGGGATCACATGGTATTTGTCTTTCTCTGACTTATTTCACTTCACTTTATACTCTCTAACTCCATCCATGTCATTGCAAATGGCAAGATTTTCATTCTTTTTTATGGCTGAATGATATTCCATCATATGTATATACATCTTCTTTATCCATTCATCTGTTGATGGATTTCTTCCATATGTAAATAATGCTGCAATAAACAGGAGTGCAAATATCCCTTTGGTGGTGTTTCTGTATTTGAGGGATAAATACCCAATAATGTGATTACTGGATTGTGAGGTAGTTCTATTTTTAATATTTGGAGGAAACTCCATGCTGTTTTTCACAGTGGCTGTACCACTACACCTAGGTTAGGATGAGTTCAGGCCTTCAGTCTATATCTAAATTGGGAATTGATGTATAGTTTATGGGAAGAAGCAGCCTTATTCATAAGAGTTGCCAGGTAGAATATCAGGGACATCAAGGAAGGCTCTCACCTAGTAAAATACTAATCCCGTTGCTTGATGGAATAGAGCTTAAATTCCTCTAGAAACAGGCAAAATGTTGTTATATATTTAGAGGAAAAACTTAAAGTGCATACACCCCAGGGAAAGGTAACATACTGGTCTAAATTTGCATCAAGGTGTGAATGATTGGTGACAGATCTTTTCCTGAGAAGAAACTTTCATAGAGGTTGGGCAACAAATAGAAAATGGAAAGACTCTACAAAAAATTATGGGAGAGGCTCCCAGGGAAGTGGAAGTCAAATCACTGACATCACCATTTTTCCAGGACCCACACTTAAACTACAGCAGTTTAAAGAGAGAATTGCAGAAAGCAAGATATAGTAGCCAAAGAATAGTAATGGGTCCTAAAATAAAGTGCAGTTAGGAACTAGTAATTGAAAGAAATGTAATTTTTAGGGACTATGTTATTTTTGCATGTTGATGAATGGTTTCCCCATGCATGCTGCTCTGCTGTGTTAAATCTTTAATAGCTCTTACATAAGTCAGTATCACCAGGAGAACAGAGACAGAGCAGATGGCATGGAGTTCTGTAGAGCTGCAGTTGTCAAACCACACTTGGACCACAAATAAGTTACTGCTGCCACACTTCTACTGGTCCTTTATATAACCTGGAAGTGTCCCAAATGGGCAGAAAAAAATATATACCAACCTTGTCATGTATTCCCACAAATGACTCAAAGCTGGCTGAGTAAAAAGTGTTTTTAGGTCAAGTCCCATGACAATGAGCTTCAGGAAGTATAGAGGGGTGTCCGAATGTTCCCAAGGCTCTGCAATTTTGTTGTATCAAATATTACTCAAGATCACTCCCCAATACCTGAAAACCATCCCAAGGAAATAATCCGTACTTGAACTAATTATGACTTAAGATCTATATCTCACAGGCTATAATTTTCAAAAATGTGGATATTGTAATACTTAATTCTTTTGCAATGTCTCCCTTTTCCCTGCCAGAACCAACTATGCTACCATATTCTCTCTTTCTGCTATTAAAAACTGCTTGTTAGCTACTGCCACAGGATATCATTTTTGTCATTACCAGCGAGTGTTCTTGTGGGCCATTTTGCCCACGTGCTACACCATGCAACCAAATGTTCTATATTTTGACTTTAGAGGAAAATCCATTTATATAATTAGGAATTATATACACACACAAAGGAAAAGAAAAGTTCTTAAATGGAATGCTAACCTAGATAAGAGTGTTTTCCTCAGTAGAGCCCTTCACAACGGAGACACTACTTGTAAAATATTTGTTTCTGGCAAGAATGCATTCTAGGGAATGCAGAACTTGATATAGTAACAACGGTGTCCCTTTTTTCTTCAACTAGACTTTAAAGGACCATGTGTTGCTCACGGTTGTGTCTTGGTAAGTAATGAAATACCTAACATATAACAAATACTCAACAAATATTTACAGAATGAATAAAGGTGGATAAATAAAGTAATCAATGGGTTAATGCAATATAGTATGACTCTTCCCCTTAACTGTGACCTGTTACCCCATAAATCCTATGGAAAACCTATTTTCCAAATCCAAAAATCTAGCCCTCTACCCAAGATTCACCTAGATTCGAAGCACTCTTTCCCATATCTTTACTAACTGGACCAGATTTCCAGACACCCAGACACCTCCCTTCTCCCTTCCCAACTTCCTACTAGTCCCTACTGATCCCCACAGATAAGACAGTTTTCTATTTCCAAATGCAGAGCAAAATTAAAACATGTCCAAGAGAAACTACAGCCCAGGGAAAAAATACCTTCTCGCCTTTCTGTGCCCCCACTCAAGCCCTGCTTTCAGTCAGTCATACATTCATGTACTAGTTCATTCATTCTGTCAACAAATAATTGAGTGACTTCTGTGCTATTATCCATATCGATTCAAAGACACATCCAGTACAGAACCTCCAGGAGTGATCACAATCCGGAAAAGAATTTATTCCTAGTGCTAATGTGCCAAGTTACTCCTAGTGCTGAATCCCATTTGCAGTGATGATGATTAAAGAGGAACCAGCATTAGTGAGTTTTTACTGTGTGCCAGGCACTATATTGGACACTTTCCATATGTCATAAAGAACCGTTACTATGGAGCATGGACCATGCCCTTACTTTTATTACATTGGGTCTGCACGTCCTAGAGAGCCCTCTAACTCCTCACACTTTCAGACCCCCTACAGCTGATAGAAACAACTATAACTATCAAGTCACAGATCTTGCCTGTGTTTGCAGAATTGTGGCCCCACCAGAGTAAACACTGGATTGGTATTAATTAATGTTAGAAGATTAGACAAGCAATATTCCCAGGCTTCAACAAAATATCAAACTTCAAGTTAGTCACAGAGGATGACTGAGTATCTGAGAATGAACATTAAAGAAATCAAGAATAAACTCACTGGGATAAGTCGTTGACTTTATTAAACCTTGACCAAATGAGTATATCCATCTCTCTTTTTTTTTTTTTTCTCACCTGACCCTCTGTCTTTCTTCTCTCCCATCCTCAGCACCCCGTCTCCCCATCTCTGTATGTGAATGGTTGTTTTCATGCTTCTTAGATTTGGGCACATTGAACACAGCTTGCCATCCAAAATGCTTGTAGGTTTGGAGACCTCCTTCGGAGCGTCAGGAAAGTCGAGGTGGCTTGCCAGGTGTGTGAGTTCTTAGTGTGTGCCAAAGCAATGTGCCAAGTCACTTGGGAAAGAATATAAGATTTTCCAGTGTCCAGATGAGCCAATGAAATATGTTTTAAATTCCTGAAGTATAAATTGACTATATTTTGTGAAAAGATTCTCTGTTATAACTGAAAACTGGCAGAAGGGGGAGTAACCTGAGGGGACTTTCTCCTCTCTGACTTGAAACCCCTGGGGAAATGAGGTTTCACCTTTAAGCAGGTCTGGTTGCCAATGAATTCAGTATGATTGGACTTCACATTTTAAATTCCATGAAATTTCCTTTAAAAAGAAAACTCTTGAAACTTGACCTTTTATAGTCATAAAATTCCACACCATTTAGCGCATTTACCCGCACCTGAAATGACGAGTGAACATCTTGATTCAGTTTAGCATAATAAGAATCTGATAAAATAGGACCCTGAGGGGCATCGCTGAGGTTTTATAATTAGCTTAAGCTGTCATCAACACATTATCTCTGTTGTCTTCCTGATTAATTATGATTGTTACAGCCAAATTCACTGTGGGTGAAATGGTAAAAATAGAAGTATCTACCAAGTATCCCTTTAAACAGATGAGCAGAACGAAAAAGGACACATAAAGTCAAAATGCTAGGTGTAAGAGGCAGATAATGGTTTAGTTTTAAAATGGAGCCACTCTAAAGTGGTACTATTTCATAAAACCTTCTATCGTCTACCACTTCCCCTTCCAAAAGCACCAAACGGGAATAAGAAAATAAGGATAAAAGAGTGATACGTCAGAAAGTTGTATAATTATACGGGTGTTTGTCTATACTAAATAAAATCACTATTTCAGAGCTTCAAAATATTCTTACCTTGTTTTTATTCCATTCAAGCCCTGATACATAAATACTTACAAAATCATAAAACAGGTCTATTATAGGGGACTGAAGAACTGAAAAAATTCTCCAGATAATTCATTGTAAATCATTATCATCAATAATATGTTCTAGCTCCTCAATTCCTCTTCTATGAAAGAAAGTATATTTGGATGATGATGGAGAGCTTCACAACCCCAATCACCTTCTACCTCCTTATGCCTGGACAGATCACAAATACAGAGGACTTCTCCCTTCCTTCTTTTCTTCATATGCGTGTAAAACCCTACAAAGAAATTTATCCAAATATTGATAACAGTTAACTTTGGATAGTGGAGTAAACTTATTTGTTTTTAATATTTTCGAAAAATTTTTACTAGAATAATGTATCACTTTTCAATTAAGGAAACAGGGTGAAAAAAAGACAGAGGATAGACCAAAAAATACATTAAATTTAAGGAAAGAAAGATCCTAGATCCCAGAGTTCCCATTTAATCATATTTTGTCCATTTAGATATATGAGACCCCTTTCCTGGAATTCATCTACAGTGGTTTATCTTCACACATGATGAAGGACTCCCAAATCTTTCTATCCAGAGCCCTGAAAACTCTTTCCATCAGCTTTCACCAATCAGCCCCATTTATGAACTAAGGGAATGAAATTTGCTTCTGAATTGCTTCTGGACCTACGTACTTCCTGAGTGAGGGTGAATGTAAGTAGCTAGAATCCCCTCTTCTCCATTCCCTACAAATTTACGCAACAAGACCTTGATCATTTGCATTTATTCAACTCTTATGATTGGGAAATACTAGTTTAGAAGGCTAGGTAGATCCCAATCTGGCAGCAACATATTCCAGCTCTGTCTCTTGAAACCATGAAGGGATTAGGATACAGAATTCTTCTTCATTCTCTGTCTTCAAGTGCTGGGAAGTTTCTCGGGGGTGAGCTGCCAATTTCCACATCTCATAGGGACATATGTAGTGGAAGGTGAAATGATTCTAATAATGAGAGTTTGATCACAGTGAAAATGTTAAAGTGCTTTGAGATCTTCCAGGAGAGAAACAGCAGCTATTAATAGCCCCTAGTTGAAAGAGACAGACTTTATTAGATTTGAAACTTGAACATTCTTCTTAATGGCCATACCTACCAGCTAAATGAGGTGGAGAAAAGGAAAGTGAGAGGAATAGATTCAGCAAAGCACTGGATTTCAAAAAACCTGTTCAATTGACTGAAGTTTTTATCTTTTTAATCAGTTTGCTTTGATGATTCCTAAACATATCTCTTCTGGTAGAAAGTAGTAATTAACTTTCTCTGAAGTTGGCTAAGGTCCCCTAGGACTTAATAAAATGATGTGGGTGATACAGCAGTGTTGCTACAGTGGAGCCAAACAGTAAATAATTTTAGAATTAAAATATCTTTCCTTTGTTTGTATCCATATTGGGCATCATGGAATGGATAAGAATATGTGAGAGAGTTCTCCATAATGCCTTCAATCTTTTGTCAGATGCACCTGCTATGATTTTCAAAATATCTCAGAATGCTGACAGATCTTAGAAATTACTATTAACATGGACATTAATTAATTACTATGGACACTAATAAATAAGCCTATGAAAACTAAAACTAACTTTTACATTTAGATGCCATAAAAGGTGCATCTTGGTCTGGGTCAGGATTTCTCACGGATTTAAACCTGTGAACCACAGCAGTATTAAAGACCTGACGGTTATCCTATACTGTGAGAAAAATCCCAATAAAATATAGTGCTGCCTTTGGTGTGACTCAAATAAGATGTTTAGATTTCATTAAACATCAGAAGTAAATCTCTAATTCAGAATAGTAGCATCAAATTTATATTACAAAAAATATAAGGGCACCTGGGTGGCTCAGTCAGTTGGACATCCAACTTAGGCTCAGGTCTTTATCTCGTGGTTAGTGAGTTCGAGCCTTGCGGCAGGCTCTGTGCTGACAGTTCAGAGCCTGGAGCCTGTTTTGGATTCTGCATCTCCCTCTCTCTGCTCCTCTCCCACTCGCAGTCTGTCTCCCTCTCTCTCAAAAATAAATAGACATTTAAAAATATATGTGTATTATATTATTATAATATATATTATATATATATAATTCCTATATATATATATATAATATGCATATAAATGCTACCTGAGACCAACCTCCAGACTACCTGGAAGCATCTCAAGATAGTACTACAAGAATCATAGATCTAAAGGAGGGAATACAAAATGAAAAACCTAGAAAACAGAAGTCTATGCTGGATCTCACCTTGCTTATGATCTCACATGGTCACCTCACTTTAATCAGATAGACCTAACTGTTCATGTAGAGACAAAGGGTTCATACACTTCTACCCTAATGCATGATTCAAGGGGAAGAAAATGGACCTCTGGTCCCAAATTACACACCTTGATCATGTGGACATCCATCCCCACATTTGAAGGGAATGACACAACGCAACACTGGGAAGGATGGGAAAGTAGCTGTTGTATGATTGTTCAGGGTTAGAGTAAATATCAACCCTGATATTTATTCTTTTTTAAATATTTTATCATAAGACTAAATCCTGTAATTTTTCCCTTAAAAAAACTCTTCCTAAGAGTTCCAGCTTCAAGTATTTATTAGATCATAAAGACATGTGTCAGTAGAAATAACTACTCTTTCTCCATAAAGGAAGCTCAGGAAAAAAGACCTCTCTGGAAGTTGTAAAATCTCCAGATGAAGCACCCACTTCAGTAAACATTATTTGAGTGTTACAATTTTATGCATGGAATTTTCCCCCAGATATTTTTTCAACTGAAAGCTACCTCTCCATGGTGAAACGGGAGAAGCCAAGAGTTAAGAGCAGTTAGGGTTAATTCTGACTCCAGATGGATTTCTGGTCTACACTGATAGGTGGGCCATCAACATTGCTCATCTTCCTGCATAAATTACATAGACTTCCACTAGATAGATGTAAACCACACTTAGGTGAAAATTAAATCATTTATAGAAAGGTCTGGGAAAAAACACTAACTGAATACCACAGCCAGGAAGACATCTGAAAGGACTGTACCATAAGGAAAGAATTCCTAATTATCAGCACAGAGCATTCTAGACAACACTTAGCCAGGCGTGTATATAAAACCCTCCCACTCCTGTAGAAAATAACATTTGAACTAACAAAATGGTTCCACATTGAAGGAAAGCTACTTACCACTATTTCTGAATATGTGTAAGTTAGTAGAGCAACTAGTAGGAAAATAAATAACTGGAGCATCGAAGTATGATTCATGAAATCCATGATGTTTTGACAGAAAACTCTGCCTTTGAAAACTGATCTTTGCACTGTCTTGAAGAAAAGAAGGATTTTTCAATGACCTTGATTAGTACATCAGCTATATACAAAAATTAGGCTTGCATAGGGCAGAGATCAACATGAACTAGAATAAAGCATGAAAGTACATCATTAGATGTGCTCTGCTTTTTTTCTAGCTTCATATAACATATAAGTCCTATATGGACATATCTGTATATACCCACACAAAGAATATTTTAATTTTTTTTTTTTACAAAGTAGAATCATACTATATACGTTTTCCCCTACATTTTGTTTCTTTCTTACACAACAATGCTTTATGAAAAACCTTCAAGTAAATTGATACAGCTTTAATTCATTCTTTTTTACAATTTATTATATAACATACCAGTGTATCAATATGCAGCTTAGTTAATCATACCATAAAGATGGTTGTTTGTTTTGTTTCCATACTTTGCTCATACTAAATAAATATAATAAATAAGCATCCTTTATTTTGTTGAGATGGATTTCCAAAACTAAAATTGCTAAAGGAGTTTATCTTTAATTTCCAGTAAAGTCCTAATGCTTCTACTAGAAAAGACTTTTTCCATACATCTCTTCTAGCAATTCTTACTAGTGTTCTTTTTTTTTTTTTTTTTTTAGTGTTTACTTATTTTTGAGAGAGAGAGAGAGAGAGAGAGAAGGAGACACAGAATCCAAAGCAGGCTCCAGGCTCTGAGCTGTCAGCACAGAGCCCGACACGGGGCTCAAACTCACAAACCATGAGATCATAACCTGAGCTGAAGTCAGATGCTCAACGAACTGAGCCACCCAGGCGCCCCATTACTAGAGTTCTTTTAAATTTTGCTTGTCTGATGGATGGTCCCAATTTAATATCTCATTATTACTTGAATTTGTATTTATCTGACTACTACTGAATTTAACATTATTGTAATAATTTTAGCCATTTGGATTTATTCTTAATTATTAGAATTTTTAATTGTAAAAAATGAAAGCAATCAAAAAGTAAAAGCAAAGTTATGTAGCAGACACCAAAATACCCACTCTCCAGACTTAATACATTAACATTTGGCCTGATTGGCTTCTTATTTTTTTAAATAAATAAAATGCTGCAAATGTGGTTGATGAATTCCCCGCCTCCACCTTACTACATGTCATTCCTTTCCCCTCCTTCTAGGAAATAACCAATAACCTAAAGTTGGTATGTGCTCTTTTTCTCAGTGTTTTTATACTTTTACCAAAAATAGAGTAATTTGGATTTCCTTTTTTTTTTTTTTTTAATTTCACTACTGGTCAGGATGTTACTTTATAACTATTCTTTTCATGGGTACCATCTATTTTTAACATGCATGTTTGAGGGGCACGTGGGTAGCTCAGTCAGTTTAAGCATCCGACTTGGGCTCAGGTCCTGATCTCAGTTTGTGGGTTCAAGCCCCACATCAGACTCTAAGCCTGCTTCGGATTCTGTGTCTCCCTCTCTCTCTGCCCCTCCCCTGCTTGTGCGCTCTCTCTCTCTCTCTCTCTCTCTCTCTCAAAAATAAATAAATACTAAAAAAAAATGTGCATTGACATAAAGTCTAAAGTTAATCAATATCTGTGTCCTTCAGAAAAATGCAGGACCCTAAGTGCCTTAACTATGATACCTACCTCCCCTATTTTGCAAGTTTTTTAAATCTACATGTTTACTAATTTGTTTGCCTCATGTTTTTCTTACAACTCTCCCTACCTTCTGAATTCCTTATTTCTAAAAAGTATTTAATATACATGGTCAATACTCTTAAATAAGACTTTAGAATTCTAGGCTGAAACAATTTCTGGGGTTTTTTCCTTAGCTCTTTAAGTGTTGTAATCTATTAACCTTTTATCCGGTTTTTCTTTTAGGCAACTTCTTCAGTCTCTGGTTACATTTAATTGATTCTTTTACTCTTTGTAATATGGTTTTACTGTAGGTAAAACTTGTAAGGTATGGACATATTTTTCTTGGTCCTGCTGAAGTCTCATTGTGCTTTGTCAAACAGGTGTTCACATCTGGAATTTTAGCTATAATTTATCTTTGAATATTACCTTTCCCTAGTCTCTCAATCTTCTCTCTTTCAAACTCCTATTAAATATATATTACCTTTTAATTCTAACCATCACGTTTATTAATCTCCTGCTCATATTTTCTAGCCTTTCGCTGCATCCTGGACAATCTCCTCATCTCTACTCTTCCTATGCAGGGGTTTACACTTCAGGTTTTGCTTTCATGAGTCTACAGTTTTGTCTCATATTGCCTGATGTGTTACCAACACTTCAGCTTCTCATTTCTTGGGCCTGTTTCTGAGTCTAATAGTCCTCTCTAATTCCAAGAAGGCATGCATGTCAGTATGCTCAGACAGGATGAGCCAGGATGGTGACAGACCTTAAAATCAAATCCACTGGAGGAGTTTTTTGGTCTGGAAAAATCTTTGTTTCATTCCCATTCTTGAATAACACTTTTACTAGGTGAGGAGTTCTTGGTTTACATTTTTCCTCCTCAAAATTTTGAGGAATTTGACATGCAGAGAAGACTAAATGTGGAAAATATAGATTGTCTTGAAATATCTGAAGAGTTCTCCTGTAGAATAATTACACTTTCCATGTCACCTTGCAGTAGAACTAGGGATACTAGGTGCCTGTGAAAAGGAAAAGGCTTCTGGTCCACATAGGAAGAATCTTCCAAAATGCAGAACTGTCAAAGATGGCGTGGACATGCTCAAGAGGTACCGAGATCTCCATCTTTGGAAAGATTTTCATGTATAAAGAGGACAATTAAAACAGACAGATATTTGGCCCGGATGTTTTAGAGGGCATTCAAACATCAAATGATTGATGAAATGATTGTGCTTTGAGGTTTCTTTCAGAACTGTAGACCTCTAATCCCTTCACGTGACCTGGGTATAACTCCATAGTATTTGCCATGTACCAACGGTTTTTCAGTGTTTACTGATTAGGTGAAGATTTCTGTGTTCTTCAGACCCCCAAATCTTAGTGCCTTGTAATAACACACATTCATTTCTTTGCTCATATCACACATGGGTTGCAGCTTGCCTGTGCTCTGCCAGGCTCTGCTGACATCAGCTCAACTTAGGTGGCTCCATGTGTCTTCTCATGCTGGGACCCAGGCTGAAGGATCAGCCACTAACTGGGACACATCATTCTCAAAGTAGGGGGCACAAGCTCAAAGGAGGTGGAGATAGCAGTGCCAAACCATACAAGCATATTTAAACCTTTGCTTGGATATGGATTGTGTTATCCACTTATATCCCATTGGCCAACACAAACCATATGGCCAATCACAAAGGCAATGGAAGAGGAGACTAAAAACCTCTTATAAGAAAGCTTAACAGGGCAGGAAAGAACCAATGGTGTGTTGGACCCAGCTCACTCTGGTATGCAACAGCTAATTTTTTAATTTCAGGAATTTGTCCAACTGGTTGTTAAACCATCAGTATCTTGAAATCAGCCATGATGGAAATATTTACAGCATGGAAGCTGGAAAATGCTACAAATCAGACTTTTCTCCCCAACCAGGAGCCAGTTGTTAAACATTTACCAGCACACTGATAGAAGCAACCAAAGCAACCAATAGTTGTAAACAAATAGAATGGTCCACCATTGCTTCTTTGGTACCTAGGGCCTCTAGGAGCCCAACAGTAGCAATGGATGTATAATATCTAAAAATCCTTCAAGGTGTGTCTCTTCTCCATACCAAGAGGTCATAGCACTGGTTTTCTTAGCTCACAAGAAGAATTCAGTGTCATTTATACCCTCTTGAATCACCTTCTGGCACAGCAAGTGGAAGCAAAACCAAGAAGGTAAAAACCCATTCACCCTCCACGATCTTTAACGAGCTCAGTTTAGGATCTTCTGTTTCCTTGGCAACATACCTGACACTAAAACTACTTCCAGTTCCCACTTTTCTCAGCTACTTTGAGTGTTTCCAGTAAAATACTTCCATGCCTTTCTGCTTTCTTGGCACACTCTATTGCTGTCACCCCACATGAGCTCTAGAGATGGTTTCCAGGCTGGGCCCCCCACTTTAGCACACAGTCCCTTCCTTAAGCTGAACTCTAATTGAGTCCAACATTTTCTTTCCTGCAGTGTGGGCTGGACAGTCTAAGTGCTGTCACTTAAGGAACCCCAGGTGCAAAGGCTGGGCCTCCCCCAACCCCACACTGTCATCTGTCCACCTCCCACACTCACCAATTGACCTACACTGTCAAGATCTCCTAAGCCAGCGCCTGAAGTCAGGGGTATTTGCGGGTTCCCCTTGGAGACTATCCCATCCTAAAGATGATGAAAGGATTAAGGCGAAACCAACTTGAAACGATACCAATAGGTTTCAGCAGAAATGCCTCCGGAAAACACCAAGGCTGTGTTTCTGCACAAAATCCGTGGCCATTCACCCCTTTGTTTTTTCTCTATTGCTCCCAATTTCCCTCTCTTGGCCTTCAAGCCCCTGCCCCACCCCCACTGCTCCAGAGGGCTGGTTCCAATTGCAAGGCCATTCCCGCAACAATCTCTGGCAACTGGAGTGAAAGGTGCCGACAAAGAGGCCCTCTCCACAGCTCCCTTTTCACAAGAAGCATGTATCCAATTAAAGGATTTTAATTAAAATGCTTTCTGTAGCATCCTGTTTCTACTCACTGTTATAAATTAAACTTGACATTCTCTGATTTAACAGGTGGGTGAGATTATTCTGAAAGCTGCCAGATGAGAGGAAATAGAAGCTAGGCTGAAGCAAGCTGTGTGCCTGGGAGCATGAGCATGTGTGTGTGAAAATGTGTGTGTGTGTGTGTGTGTGTGTGCGCGCACGTGCTGTGTGCACATGTGCCCTCATACTTGCGTGAGTGCGCAATTAGGTGTGCATGTGTCTATCTTTAAATTGGTTTGAAATTGTTCCATTTTAAATGGAAAAGTCATGACACAACAAGGGGGACACCAAGAGAAAACAGAAGCTCCATCTAAAAAATTCGATTCTCCTGCAACATCCGTAAAATCTCCATCAGCTCCACCCATTGGCACATTTCTTGTGGGTGACATTCTTTTCTAAGTGTCAGCTCAAAAAAATCTGTAACCTCCATTTGTTCTTTCCTATAAATGATGTCTTAATCCACACTATTTCTTTATGCCAAGCGATAAGGAGGGAGGGAGTTTTGGTTACAGGTTACAGGTTACACCTCCACAGTGCCTTATAGTCATTGCTCAAATTAAACGCTCCAAAGAGTCCTTATAGATTGTGCATCACACCTTTGTATGTAAACCGGCCACCTCAAGGACCCTCTTTGTTCCAACCAAAGTAAGTTACCCACAAAACTGTCACAGCATATGTCATCTAAACTCCACACTGTTGTCCCTGTCATTCTCCCTGCCTAGACCTCTTCTCTCCAAAACTGCCTCTTCCTTCCAGACTCAGCTGCTGTTTCTACTCCCCCATGACACTCTTCTTGACCACCATAGCCATACTTTTTGCTTTAAGAACTTACACATTCCTGTATTTATTTAGCAGGACCAAGCAGTGCCATAGATGTGGAAGGTACAGCAGTGAACAATAAGAAAATAAGCAAATATAAAATTTGTTCATCTGGATACAGATTTGGAAGAAAAATAAGGCAAATTGATGTGGACAGAGTGTTGTTTGTGGTTTTATCGAATTCTATCATTTAAAGTTTTATAGGTTTATATCACATTTCCCCAATTGGATTATAATTCCCTTGAGGATGGGAATAATGTCTAATACCTAGGGGTACATTCAAAATGTTTAACAGCTAGTACAATAGAGAAGCTAACCAGTGAGAGTGGACCTCAGCCATCCTAGCATGTCCCAGCCGAACATGATCCCTGGTAAACTTCATTGTATCCTCCAGGTTAAAGTGTTACTCAATATATTTTGATCTGCATATTGATTTCATATGATTTGGTTTCTCATATTATCTAAATGGTTCTCTAGTGACCTGAAAGAGTAAATGTATTTCAATCAGTCTAACTTATTTTTTTATAATGTTTATTTATTTTTTGAGAGAGAGAAAAAGAGAGAGCGCGTGCGCGTGCACACGCGTACAAGTGGGGGAGGGGCAGAGAGAGAAGGAGAGAATCCCAAGCAGGTTCCACGCTGTCAGTGCAGAGCCTGACATCGGGCTGGATCCCATGAACTGTGAGATCATGACCTGGGCAGAAATCAAGTGTCGAACAACTAACCACCTGAGCTGCCCAGACGCCCCTAACATTTTTTTGTAATTTTTTTAACGTTTATTTATTATTTAAAAAAAATTTTTTTAATGTTTATTTATTTTTAACAGAGAGAGAGAGAGAGAGAGAGCATGAGCGGGGCAGGGGCAGAGAGAGAGGGAGACACAGAATCCGAAGCAGGCTCCAGGCTCTGAGCTGTCAGCACAGAGCCCAACACAGGGCTTGAACTCACAAACCGCGAGATCACGACCTGAGCCAAAGTCGGACACTTAACCGACTGAGCCTCCCAGGTGCCCAGCCCCTAACTTATTTTTAAAGAATATGCAGGTTGGGGGGTGCCTGGGGGGCTCAGTCAGTTAAGCCTCCAACTTCGGCTCTGTCTCCATCTCTCTGTCTCTGCCCCTACCACCCCCTCAAAAATAAATAAACCTTTAAAAAAGTAAAAAAAAAAAAAAAAAAAGAATATGCAGGCTGAGCACTCCTCAAGCAGGGCCAGACAGTTACCACTGATCAGGATGAGTGAATTTCCTTTCAGTCTTGACAACTCATCTGATGTCCTGCTCATCTAGGAAAGATTTTTCAGGAAAAACAGGCCCTTCAAAGCCTTATGTCTGCTGGAAAAGTCCTCATTTGCAGCTTTCCCATTTTAGTTCCCAAGGATAAATGTTTTATTGTGTATTAGAAAGATTGTGGACTTTGGTTTAAAATTTTTTTTTAAGTTTATTTATTTTAAGAGAGAGAGCATGGGAGGGACAGAGAGATAGGGAGAGAGAGAATCCCACACAGGGTTCAATGCCATAAACCATGAGACCATGACCCAAACTGAAAGCAAGAGTCAGATGCCCAACTGACTGGGCCACCCAGGTACCCCTGGACTTTGGATTTAAAACAGATCTGAGTTTGGGGAGCCTGGGTGGCTCAGTCTGTTGAGCATCAGATTCTTGATTTCAGCTCAGGTCATGATCCCAGAGTCGTGGGATCAAGCCCCACATTGGGCTCCTCACTGGGCATGGAGCCTGCTTAAGATTCACTCTCTTTCTCCCTCTGCCCCTCTTCTGCTTTCTCTCTCTCTCAAATTAAAAAGCAAACAAAAAACAAAAACAAAAAACCAGACCTGAGTTTAAATCATGGCTTCGCCTGCCATTTGTTTCAGGTACTAAGTTAGCCTGGTTAATGAACTTTTCTGAGGATTGGTAATGTTTACTGTAAAACAGAAAGCGTAATACCAACCTTGCAGTGTTTTTGTAGCAAATTTAATGAAACAAACTGAAAAAGTGCATGGTACTTACCTGATACAAAATCCATGATTTGTGAATGATTGCTATTGTAGGTGTTGTCATTATCAAAAGTGGTACAATCATACATGTGGTCAGATAGTACATTATACAGATACAGATCACCCTCACATGTTGGTGATATAAAAAATGAAATTCAAATGAGTAAGTTTGAAATCTAATTTGTGTGTGTGTGTGTGTGTGAGAGAGAGAGAGAGAGCGCACACAGGAGCAGGGGAGGGGCAGAGAGAAAGAGAGAGAATCTTAAGTAGGCTCTACACTCAGCACAGAGCCCAATGTAGGGCTCCATCCCATGACCCTGGGATCATGACCTGAGCTAAAATCAAGAGTCTGATGCTCAACCAATTGAGCCACCCAGGCGCCCCCCAAAAATCTAATTGGTTTAATTAAGCAATTCATGAATCTGGAAGCATCCCATCTATCAAGTGGATGCTCCGAGTAGTTATACCTTAATGGAAGGTTTTTATAGGAAGGAGGGTGGGACAAGGAAGTCGACAGCAAAAGAGAAGAAAGGCTTGTTTTAGGCCACGACAGCTTTTGTGGGGGAAAGGACTGACAGGATTTTTATCATGCAGACTACCTCACTGGTGCTGATCAGGACATTTAAGATTGTTAAAAAGCTGCATTCCCAGGATAGGCTGAAACTATACTTAAGTCTTGGTTTGCTATTGTAGGGGCAAATGACTCCATTTTGGGTTTGTTTCTTTTTTTAACAGTGGACACCTATGTATGGCTTATACTCCAAAATGCTCAGAGTTCCACTTTTACTCTGCTTCCACGACCTCATATCCAGGAAAGAGAAGAGGCATGTTCAGCTCAAATACACAGCGTCCTGCAAGCTCCTTGAGGACACGTCATCCCAGCTTCCATCTAATCTGTATCCCACCTCTTCCCACCCTATTTCTGTGCCATTATTGGCATAAGGCTCCACCCACAAGCTGAAACAGGACAGGAAGCTGCAGAACTGGAGAAGAGTAATCGAAACGATTGAAGAGCTGTGGGTCAGGTAATCGGATGACTTAAGACTTCTGAGCAAGACTGAAGGAGAGCATTCTAGAGTCTACTGAATCATAAGCCTGCCCATCCAGTGAACACACTCTTTCATTAGGAGACCCTGGCTCGAGCTGGAAAGAGGCAAACCTAGAGGGAATAAATAAATATGTCATTTTCCATGACAGATTTTATGATTATGGAACTCATTACTCCCGTGAAGTGATGCGAGCCAAAACTATAAATGGCTGCAAAAAACGAACGAGAAAAGCCCACGGAAAACCAACCTATCTCAGGGTACATTAAAGGGAATTAGACCATTTGAGGCATAGTGGCAACAAGCACTTGCAACAAGCACTTGCTGGAGCCCCTCGGTGCCAGGACTTGTGCCAAGTGCAGTTAGAGAAGCAAAGGAATAGAGACAAGGCCCCAGGCCTGAAGGCTCTCACAAAACAGGGGAGGTGGGCTGTGCCGGCAAACGGCTACAGGGCGAGTTAGACTCGATCAACAGCAATGAAGCGCTATGCAAAACAAAAAAGGGAGAGCTGTGGCTTCTAATTTGAAGGCTTCAGTGAAGAGGTAGCATTCGGATATGCACTGAAGAGGAGGTGAAGGGTCACCTGGGGGCTCCGTCGGCGCCGACTTCAGCTCAGGTCATGATCTCACAGTTCGTGAGTTCGAGCCCTGCGTCGGACTCTGCGTTGACTGACCGCTCAGAGCCCGGAGCCTGCTTCGGATTCTGTGTCTCCCTCACTCCCTGCCCCTCCCCCACTCACCCAATCTTTTGCACACGCGTGCTCTCTCTCTCAAAAATAAATAATTAAAAAAAAAAAAAAAGAGGTGGAACAGGGGCAATGGGAATTAGAGGCAGAGCCACTGACAGGGGATATGGGAGGTGGGCTGAGGGAGGATGGACTGAGAGTGATCTTCAGTGTAATGGCCCAACAATCCCCCCTCCCTTCCCTGCTTGGCCGAGGCAGGGAAGGGTCTGAAGAAGCAGAAAAGTTCAGGCAAAGAGAAGAAAAGGAAAATGACAAGAAGGTTATGTGTCTATTGAATAATAGGGGGAGGGATGTTTGAAAAGATGACATCTAAAATCTCTGGCAGCTCCCGAAGAGCCTTGATTTATTTTATATCTAACTCTTGCCCCAAAGGAGTTAACACCCTGCCCACACCACCCCACTCCCTCAACATGCTTACACAATAAACTCTAAGGGGCTTAATAAATTCCATTTCTTAAATAAACTTATAGTCTCATTTTGGGGAGATTGGTATATGGTCTCACAAACATGAAGAAACTAAGCAACTAGCACACTGGAGAAGGACAGCCAGCACTGGGACCAGATCAGAGGGGGCAAGTAAGGACTGAATACTAAACAGATGGAGACACAAATAAATGCATGCTTTCAGTCCGTGACACAAACCTTACAGAAAGAGATTGTGTCAGGATGGGAGAGGGTGTCTGAGGGGTGACAGTAAGGATTTCTGTCCCTCTTCATGGGAGATGTCTAAATTTACCTCAGATGTCACATTTAGCTTCTCAGACGATTTCCCATCCCTATCTCCCAGCTCATTTTCAGCCCCTTACCATTTAAATACTACTTTCACATACATCACCTCTTTACAGCATATATAAAAGAACATATAGAAGCATGGTTGAGAAAACCATCATTGTAAAGCCGAAAGCCAAGTTTTAGAGCATAGCTGGGCACGCACTAAGCATCTACCCTTTAAGTCCCTGGGGTGGAATCTATATATGGGTCAAAACATTTTCCCCAAAGCACCCAAGGAGATGAACTTTCCCAAGAACTCTCCCCCAAGATGCACCGCACTTTTCATCCCAGGAGGAAGCCTCCTTACAGACGAGTCCACGTTTGACTTGCTGGTAAAAGAGGAATTTGTTGAGCAGTTACGTGGGACACCCTGTCAATTCTTCTGGCATTGAGTAAGAAAGGCATAAAATCTTGTGTTTCCTCATGCAGGGACTCAGTTATTACCCATCAAATTCTTGCTGCGAAAATACGGGCAGCAAAGGCCAGAAACCTAGGCCCAGACTATCAAGATTAAACAGGGGAGCGTTCAGGCACCCTACGAAACATTTGCCCATCTTCTGTGAAAGATGAATCAGCTGTTAAAATGCTCAAGGAACCAGGGCGCCTGCCTAGCTGAATCGGAAGAGCACATGACTCTTGATCTCAGGATCATGAGTTCAAGCCCCATGCTGGGTGTAGAGCTTACATTAAGGGGGAAAAAAATGCTTAAGGGAACTATGGGAATGCCCTGAAGTTAAAACAGAAAAGGTTTGACCAGACCTTTCCTATGGATACACACCAAGAAACTGCATTTTATTTCTCAGTAGAAGTAACAAAGAGGGTCCTTTCAGGATAATTTCTTCAGTTCTCAACTGCCTTTTGCCCCAGCAGGCCCACCCAAACAGTGGTTTGGCCAAGCATAGATTTAACAACTGCTGTCTTTCAGACATAGAATGTAAGCCTGTTCTTACTCTGGAATACTTGCTGATGGCATCTCAGAGCCACGGAAGAGAACGGTAATCCTTTCTTCTGCTGGTCCTCTTACAGGCACAGTAACTGCTGTGGCCCTCCCTGGGACTGACCTCCTAGCACTGAAGATTCTAGCACCTAGCACTGAAAATCTCACATCCCAGGGAACCCCTTGGTCCCAGGTAAGTCAAGGTTGGTGATCCTTTTAGAGCACACCAAGTCAAGTCCTGACCCACCACTGAGGCACAGGCCTGGGGAGTAGCATGGAAATGCTGACTGAAACAACATAATAGACACTCCCAGACTCCTCCTGGGGCCCGGGTCTTGACTGAAGAGAAGCTTTAACTGTTACATTCTTTGGCACTAAACAGTGTAAAAATTACGAAATGGGAGCAATATCCAAAACTTTTCCTTATTCTGGATAAATTAAGATGCTCATGACAAGAAAATATAAAATGAAAATTTTATTCTTCATATTAATTGTTTTAAATGGAAAACAACTAGCCATTTGTGGTGAAACAGTGGAGCCATTGAAAATATCTCAGAGAAGTCTTGGCTTTCTGTTTCATGAGTAGCAGAAAGTAAAAATACAATCCCTCAACTATAAATTGTACCTTGAATAAGTGGAGAGGTTGAAAAACAGTCTGAAATGAATGCAGAAAGAAAATTATTAGTTCCTGTTGAGCTTCTGTCTTATAATCAAGGAGAATGTTCTGAAAACTGGGAAGAATAGAACAAGCACCATTAAGAAGGAAATCGGGGGTGGGGGGGGGACATCTGGGTGGCTCAGTCAGCTGAGTGTCTGACTTCGGCTCAGGTCATGATCTCTCAGTTCGTGAGTTCAAGCCCCGCCTCGGGCTGCTATCAGCGCAGAGCCCACTTCAGATCCTCTGTCCCCCTCCCTCTCTGCTCCTTCCCCACTCACGCTCTCTGTATCAAAAATAAATGAATATTTTAAAAAAAGAAGAAGAAGGAAGAAATCTGTTCTCAGGAGAGAAGGCAATAAAAGATAACTTATATCTCTCATTCCCAAATGTTCTACCATAGATTGGCTATAATAAAATCGCTTGGAAAACTTGTTAAAGGCACAGATTCCAAGCCCCAAGTCTAACAGTGATTTGGGTCTGGGTGGACCAGGGAATCTGACTTTAACAAGCTCTCTAGGCGATTCTGATGAACAGCTAGTTTTGGAATCATTGACTCAGATGATTAAAACGGTTTAATGGCAAATTCACATGGATTGTTCTCCAGACATCTCCTCAGCAAGCAATATAGTTTGATGGTTAAGAGTTTGGGATCTCTTAGGGTATAAAAGGTCCTAAACAACCTAGGATAGAATTCTGGCTCTGTAACTTGTTAGCTACATGAACTTGGAAAAGTAAATAAGTGTCTTTGTTTCTCAATTTCCCCTTCTAAATATGGGGATAATAATAGTAACCTCCCAGAGTTGTTGTAAGGTTGAAATACAGGCATACTTCATTTTATTATGCTTTGCTTTATCTTGCATTGCCAACGTGGCATTTTTTTACAAATTGGAAGTTTGAGGACAACCCTGCATTGAGCAAGTCCATAGGTGCCATTTTTCCAACAGCATTTCCTCACTTGATGTTTCTGTGTCACATCTTGGTAATTCTCACACTCACTCCAACTTTTAAACTATTTACATTTGTTATGGTGATCTGTGATCAGTGATTATGACTTGCTGAAATCTCAGGCGATAGTTTGCATTCTTTAGCTACAAAGTATTTTTCAATTAAGGTAGGTACACTGGTTTTTTTTAGACATACTACTATACATGTGTAATCGACTCCTATTGGAGTCATGCATACATAACTTTTGTATGCAGAAGGAAACAAAAAAAATTCTTGACTTGCTTTATTGCAGTATGTACTTTATTACAATGATCTAGAAGCAAACCCACAATATTTTCAATGTATGCCTGTGAGTGACACATGTCACACTCTTAGAAAAGTGTGCCACATGGTAAGCTCAGTGCATGTGAGGAGTTCTTATTATTGTTGAAAGAAATGATACATGAGGGCTCAGAATCACCACTGGTGATTCTATATGCATTCACAATACAAGAAAAATGGCAAAGAGTAAAGACAGTCATACTAACTAATCTTCAAAGAGAGCAAAATGATTTCTAACAAAATTCTAGAGCAGAAGAGTGTGTTCGATTATTATGAGTACTCACGTGAAACACAATCACTAGAAGCCAGTCTGAGTTCACCCACGATATATAACGCACGTACTTCAATTCAGACATTTCGATTGTCTTTAAAAGCTGCTCTTTTATTTTTATTCCAGGAACTCTTTCCCAATATTTTCAGGGCATGGCATGAGGACTTTGGAGCTCAGGTAAGAGGAATCTCCAGGTGAACATATTCAGAACAGCACTCAATTCTCCCTTGTGCCTCCTAAGTGAACTCTACCCAGCTTTCCCCCATCTCAGAAACGGTACCACCATTTACACAGAAACTTGGGAATCATCCTGAGTTTTAATCCCCACATAGACACAAACAATTCATCAAATAAGTCACATAAATTCTATCTCCAAAAAGAATCTTGAATCTATCCACCTGTCTTCGTCCTCACAGCTATCACCATGGTGCATCTCACCATCCTCTTTCATCTAGAAGCTCCCAACAATCCCCTAACTGACCATCTTATCTCTGCTCCGGGTCCCTACAGGGCATTCTCTATACAGCAGCCAGAGTGGACTTTTTAAAAAATATTCTTTGGGTGCCTGGGTGGCTCAGTTGGTTGAGGGTCCGACCTTTGATTTCAGCTCAGGTCAGGATCCCTGGGTCATGGTGATCAAGCCCCACATTGGGATTTTCACTGAGCTTGGAGCCTGCTTGGGATTCTGTCTCTCCCTTTCTTTCTGCCTCCCTGTCCCCGCTCACGTGCACATGCATGGTCTCTCTCTCTCAAAATAAACAAATAAGCATTTAAAAATACACCTCATGTCACTCCCCTGCTTAAAATTCTTCAATGCTTGGGTGGCTCAGTCAGTTAAGCATCCGACTTTGGCCTAGGTCATGATCTCATAGTTCATGACTTTGAGCCCTGCATTGGGCTGACAGTGCAGAGCCAGCTTGGGATTCTCTCTCTCTCTCTCTCTCTCTCTCTCTCTCTGCCCCTCCTCCCTCCTTTCAAAAAAAAGAAAAGAAAAGAAAAGAAAAGAAAAGAAAAGAAAAGAAAAAAGAAACCACATCAATGCCTTCCCATTTCAAATACTAAGTCAAAATTCCTTGCCATGGTCTATGAAGCCCTGCATAACCTGCCCCCACCCCACCCTTGTCCACATTTACTTCTCCACTAGAGTCGCCTGCCACTCCCCCTTCCTGATACACACTGGCCTTCTTTCAGCTCCTCAGCAGATAAAACTCCCCCCTGAGTCTCTGCGCTTACAGCTTCCCCAGTCTTCATGCTCTTCCCCAGCTTCTCACTTTCCTCAAGTCTCAGTTTAAATGTCTCTTCACAGAGAAAGCTTCATTATTCTACATAGCCGCACCCTATTTCTTAGCTTTCTACTGCTTAACACAACTTGTCATTACCTTTATTTAGCTTATTTGCTTGATTATCTTCCCCAGAAGAATGCAAGCAGTGTGAGAACAGAGACCATGTCTGTTTTATTCAGCAATACATCCCTAGTACTGTATCTGGCTTATATTAGATACTCAAATATATTTGATAAGTGAATACATTCATGAAAGAGGTAAATTCATAGCCAAGTAAATAGCCATACTCAAAGACTTGGCTAATGGGCATGTGTTTTATAAATTTATATGTAAGTAATTGATAATATTTATGTTATTTATAAATAATGATATACACGGAGTGGGGAATGCTATATGATAAAACTATGTGATCCTTAGAGTACAATTTCAGAAAGCATTAAGGGGCAGCACCTAATGAGTTGTCCTGAAATCTTGCATAGTTGTCTTTTACTTACCCTAAGGCCAACCCTGTGAACATTGTTTAATCTGAATCTTCACTCTGACCTTGCACAATGCTTGGCCAGATCCAGTTAATGGAATTAACTAAATTGGCCACCAGTGAAATGTATTAAAGTGCCACAGAGCAGGACAACAGTTAATGCAACTAACACTTAATGATGAGTGGCATCCGTTTAAGGGGGTGTTGGGAGTGGGAGAGGCAGAGCTGGGGAGCTCAGCTGAGCAAAATCCACATTTGCTAGGGATTCGCTACCTTGTCTCTAAACTACTCCTCCCAAGGAAACCTACATAAGAGCTGTTGGCAAGGAGCCAGAAGGGCTGATGAGAGTTCCACACCCACTCACTCCTTTCCCCAGCCCAGGTCTCTGGAAGAGGTGCTAATGAGCAGTAAAAAGGCCAGAAGGTGAGGAGGAGGAGGGGGTAAGAGAGCCTGGATTATCCATGACCTGTATAATCAGTCCCTGAAGATTTGGTTTAACTAGATTTGCAGAATCCCCTTTCTACCCATGAATGTGTGAGAAACCCAGAGGAGATGGTAAAGAACCAGGAGTCGAGACACTGCCTTGTTAAGTGTGTGCAAACATTGACACAACTTCTATAAGAAGTGCTTTATGGGGGACAGAGGATAGATGTTGAGTGCTTGTCAATGGGAGCTCTCTAGCTGTAGAATTTTTATAGCTCATTCAGTCACAAAAAAATACTATGACATATTTGGGTAAAGGTTTCTGGAAACTATTTCCCTTCACCACTCCCATGGCTTAATTCTATGGGCTTCCTCTTCAGAGGAGTAGTTTGTCAAAGTACAACATAGAGAGTGGTAAAATCAGGTCTCCAAAGGGAGCAGAAACATCAGTGGGTAGAATTTGCAGATTTTCCACGGTGAAATATTACCAACATGATATCACTGAAGACAGAGTTGGGAAGAAGTAATCAGAATCAATGGTCACAAGCTAGTAGAAGCTGGCTTCATCATACGACTGATCTGCACACTGATTTTAGGAGCCAAACAGATTAAGCCCCAGTGCTGGGTCTGTCCCTTTCTAAGTATGTGACCTTGGCAAATTACTTAACCTCTCAAAGCCTTATATTCCTCGTCTTTTAAACGTGGGTAATGCAAATAAAACTTAGTTTAAAATATATGTTTAAAGAAAATAGTGTTGAGCATATGATAGGCACTCATTAAATGGTGGAAGATGGTGGTATTACTGATGAGTTACTTCAGCTAAAAGATCAATAATTACTGTAAAGACCCAATGAGTAGCCAAGGGTTCCTATATTGGAAATCCTCACAATAACTCCAACAAGTCAAATAAACGTAACTATTTAGGCACAAGGGCCTCTAGAAGTATGTATCTTGATCAGGAACACGACAGGGATGCCCACTCTCACTGCTGTTGTTTAACATAGTGCTGGAAGTTCTAGCATCAGCAATCAGACAACAAAAGGAAATCAAAGGCATCAAAACTGGCAAAGATGAAGTCAAGCTTTCGCTTTTTGCAGATGACATGATATTATACATGGAAAATCTGACAGACTCCACCAAAAGTCTGCTAGAACTGATACATGAATTCAGCAAAGTTGCAGGATACAAAATCAATGTACAGAAATCAGTTGCATTCTTATACACTAACAATGAAGCAACAGAAAGACAAATAAAGAAACTGATCCCATTCACAATTGCACCAAGAAGCATAAAATACCTAGGAATAAATCTAACCAAAGATGTAAAAGATCTGTATGCTGAAAACTATAGAAAGCTTATGAAGGTAATTGAAGAAGATTTAAAGAAATGGAAAGACATTCCCTGCTCATGGATTGGAAGAATCAATATTGTCAAAATGTCAATACTACCCAAAGCTATCTACACATTCAATGCAATCCCAATCAAAATTGCACCAGCATTCTTCTCGAAACTAGAACAAGCCATCCTAAAATTCATATGGAACCACAAAAGGCCCCGAATAGCCAAAGTAATTTTGAAGAAGAAGACCAAAGCAGGAGGTATCACAATCCCAGACTTTAGCCTCTACTACAAAGCTGTAATCATCAAGACAGCATGGTATTGGCACAAAAACAGACACATAGACCAATGGAATAGAATAGAAACCCCAGAACTAGACCCACAAACGTATGGCCAACTCATCTTTGACAAAGCAGGAAAGAACATCCAATGGAAAAAAGACAGTCTCTTTAACAAATGGTGCTAGGAGAACTGGACAGCAACATGCAGAAGGTTGAAACTAGACCACTTTCTCACACCATTCACAAAAATAAACTCAAAATGGATAAAGGACCTGAATGTGAGACAGGAAACCATCAAAACCCTAGAGGAGAAAGCAGGAAAAGACCTCTCTGACCTCAGCCGTAGCAATCTCTTACTCGACACATCCCCAAAGGCAAGGGAATTAAAAGCAAAAGTGAATTACTGGGACCTTATGAAGATAAAAAGCTTCTGCACAGCAAAGGAAACAACCAACAAAACTAAAAGGCAACCAACGGAATGGGAAAAGATATTTGCAAATGACATATCAGACAAAGGGCTAGTATCCAAAATCTATAAAGAGCTCACCAAACTCCACACCCGAAAAACAAATAACCCAGTGAAGAAATGGGCAGAAAACATGAATAGACACTTTTCTAAAGAAGACATCTGGATGGCCAACAGGCACATGAAAAGATGTTCAACGTCGCTCCTTATCAGGGAAATACAAATCAAAACCACACTCAGGTATCACCTCACGCCAATCAGAGTGGCCAAAATGAACAAATCAGGAGACTATAGATGCTGGAGAGGATGTGGAGAAACGGGAACCCTCTTGCACTGTTGGTGGGAATGCAAATTGGTGCAGCCGCTCTGGAAAGCAGTGTGGAGGTTCCTCAGAAAATTAAAAATAGACCTACCCTATGACCCAGCAATAGCACTGCTAGGAATTTATCCAAGGGATACAGGAGTACTGATGCATAGGGGCACTTGTACCCCAATGTTTATAGCAGCACTGTCAACAATAGCCAAATGATGGAAAGAGCCTAAATGTCCATCAACTGATGAATGGATAAAGAAATTGTGGTTTATATACACAATGGAATACTACGTGGCAATGAGAAAAAATGAAATATGGCCTTTTGTAGCAACGTGGATGGAACTGGAGAGTGTGATGCTAAGTGAAATAAGCCATACAGAGAAAGACAGATACCATATGGTTTCATTCTTATGTGGATCCTGAGAAACTTAACAGAAACCCATGGGGGAGGGGAAGGAAAAAAAAAAAGAAAAAAGAGGTTAGAGTAGGAGAGAGCCAAAACGTAAGAGACTGTTAAAAACTGAGAACAAACTGAGGGTTGATGGGGGGTGGGAGGGAGGAGAGGGTGGGTGATGGGTATTGAGGAGGGCACCTTTTGGGATGAGCACTGGGTGTTGTATGGAAACCAATTTGACAATAAATTTCATATATTAAAAAAAAAAAAGAAGTATGTATCTTGAGAAGGAATTGAAGAAAGAAGGAATACTATAACTTTTTATTAAAGGTACAGTTTGAATTTTTAACAGCAAGAATTTTTTAAATATTTTAAGTGCATAGTTATTTTTAACTTTTAAGCAAACCATGGAGAAAAAAATTCCAGAACTAATGCTTTCAGCATAGTAGAAATAAGCATTGAACATTAAGATTGCCTGAAAGTTGGCAATTATATACAGTTCACTCACTGTGATCCTCTAGTGTAGACCCAGAAAAAATTCCTGGGGAAATCTTATCAGAAACTATGAATTTGGACAGTGGGATACAGCAAAGAAGTAGGTTCAGCAGAATTCCTGGAGTGAATTTTTACAGATGAATTGAGGACATACATTCTAATGGAAATTGTTTTAAAAGAAATGTAATGATCATGTGAAAATTAATAAAAGGAAATCTTCCTGGAGTCAGAAGAAGTCCGGAAGAAGTCAGGAGCTCTTATTCCCTACCACTCATAGTCAACTGCAGACCCCAACCAGAACAAAGTAATTTACATTCCCAACAGGAAGCAGCTTACTTTACTACTCCAGCAAGAGGAAGAAAGATTTTCTCCTTGCCTGGCAACAGCCCAGCCAATAAGAGACTGTCACGACTCAGCCAATGAAAACCCACTACCCTTCAGACTTCTAGTATACTCCAATGGACTTTTTGCATGTAGCAGCCCCTCCCAACTCTGCCTTTCCTCTATAATAGAGCATTCCTCTGCTTTTTTCTCCCAACTTGCCCATGGTTTTACTGCAGCTTGCATGTCCTGGACTGTTAGTCCCAATTACACCCATGTTTACTGATAAAATACCTGAGTTTTGTTTTTAAGGTTACAATCACAAAACAAATAAAAAATTCAGTTTGAAAACTATTCATGGTGGAAAAAAAGTGTCTAGATAGTACGGAGTGAAAAACACATTAACCTCATGAAATTACAGTTGACAGATATTATGTAACAACAACTCACAAAGTTTAGAAAATAGCCTGTGGGGGGGGGGAGTCTTAAGAAAGGAAGGGTCAGGATGGTGAATTTCAGTGATTGAGCAATGTGATTAGAAAAGGCATATATTTCATAGTTCCATTGTCCCCGAGATCTATGAACAGACATTTCTCAGTGGGGCAGTCAGATCATCTACTCACTTGTATATGATTCACTGAAAGCTGACCAGGAGCCAGAAATCAACTCTGTGTGTGATGTAATACTACCAGCAGTCTCTGGGGTGTCCTGGGATGAGCCTGAATACCACAATCATCCAACTATTTCTCAAAGTCCTGCCTCAGCTCCCTTTGGATCAGGGCTGGAGGCAATACCACCAGTATGGTATTTGAACATTTTTTAGCTCACATCTTGAGAACAGTGACATCATGGTCCAAGACTCAGGTGGCTGTGCTATCCCCGACACCTCAACTAGAACCTGGACAGAGGGCCATACTTGTGAAAACTCTTTGGACTTGGCTTTGTAAAGTACGTCAAAGCATGAGTGCAATAACAAGGGAGGCTGCATGGAATGATGGAAACCAAGACTCAGCCTGATTCAGATGTTGAAATGTAGCTACATGTGTATGCTGGTGGGGTCACTTTAAGAAAAGTCAAGGTATGGAAATCTAAATTGATTTAAAATATAAACCAGCAGCCAATTCCTCTTGTCACAAATGGAATCTTTCTCTATAAAACTGCTCAAAATATGATTATCCTATTCCCTACTACTGTTAAAAATATGCTTGGTTCACAAAAACTAGATCCATCCATCTTTCACTGAATGTACCTTTTACATAAAATACAGCGTAGCTGTATTTAAATGAATTTAAATGAATGAAATATGAGTTTGGTTAATGTGATCTAGGGGATCAACAGTTTTTATAAATATGAGAGTCAGTTCTAGTTCAAACTGTTTCATTAGGAGTATTTTGATTTCTTTGCTCTGTGCGTGTGTGTGTGTGTGTGTGTGTGTGTGTGTGTGTGTGTGTGTTGGGGAGTTTTTGATCATTATTATTAGAGAAGAAGCTTCAATCCAGTTCAAGGTTCAGAAAGAGATTCATAGGTGGTTTCTGTTTAAATTCAGCAATTCTGCCAGGGATTTCTGATTTCGTTCAGTTAAAGCTCATAGATTTGTGTGTGTTGTATGTGTGGATGTGTATGCATCAAGTACGATATAATACCTTGATTTTTATTCAAGCTCATTTCACCAGTCACCAGTCACTTGGCTCTTGGTTATGGAAAGAGACCTCTGGGTGCACAATAAAGTCTGAAAATTCATAAAGAGAGAAACAGCTCCCTGTGGCGGAGTAGGAAGGCCACCAGGGTCAGCAGCCTGGGATGAACGCCTCCTCGACAGCACTGCTCAGGCAGTGTCCTACTGCTCTGACCCCAGCTCTGACCCCATCCTGAGCCCCCATTTCTAGCTGGAAGGGGAGGACAGGACAATGACCTCTACTACGTTCATCCATTTAGTAGATATTTGAGCGTGTTATAAGCCAGGCTCTATTCTAGGCTCCAGCGATTCAACACTGAACCAGATAGACACATTTCTTGCTCTCATAGAGCTTGTAGTGGTCTTCACTGAGATACTGGCTTCTTGAGTTCTAATAATTTTCAGCAAATGTATATTTAACTTTTTGAATGATAATATTCACTAACACTTGGGGTACACAGTTTCAGTCTTGCCTCTCTCTAGTCAGAAGTCTATAAATGGCCACCTTACCTGGCATTCGCTATTAAGTGAGATGATTTCAAGGGCTCTGAAATGCATCTGAAATGCAGATGATCCTTGAGAGATGTTTAGGTTTATGCTACTTTTATATCAAGTGTGGGGCTTGCCTTCAAGAGTTATCTGTTAAAAGACCTGGTGTGAATAGACACCATAGTAAATTTGGGGAGAACGTCACTTACTATAAATCCATTATTCAGTTTGCTACCCCAAAAATATTTATTGAGCCATTATTCTGAGCCAGGCACCTGTGTCTCAGGGCTTATTATAAATGTTGTCATATTCATCACCTGCGATGATTCAGAAAATTGTCCTACGACATAGATATGATAAATTAATCATTGTTATTGTTGTTGTTATTATTATTATTATTATTATTATTATTCCCATTGTAGCCCTGAGTACTGAGGGCCAAAGGGTTCAAAATGCCTCCTCAATATTGCTTAGCTCAGAAGCAGTGCAGGCAACTAATCAGGGGTTATGAACACAGTCTGAAGTTCTGCTACTTGGGATCAAATTCTGCCTCTGCTGTGTGACCTCAGGCAAGTGACATCTCTGTGCCTTGGTTTCCTCATTGGTACATGGAAAAAGTAATGGTTCCTCATAGAGTTGTTGTGAGAATTAAATTAAATTAAATTAAATTAAATTACAAATTAGACACTTAGGACTGTGTCTGGCAGCTGGCAAGTGCTTAATAAGAGTTTGCCATTATCATCAAACTCAGTCTTATGGGGCAGACACCTCTATCTGCTGCCTCTGTCCATAACTCCTGCCTGATTTTACTTTGCTCAGTGTTTTACTCCCTCAGATCAGAAGCATTTATATTTCAAAGTCTCAAATTCCCCTGGAAGTTCTGAGTAAGCCAATCAAAACCATAATGACAAAAAGCCTTAAGACTGGTGGCCATGAACCAATACAGCCTAACAAGTTTTTCACTTTCCATAGGAAAAAAAAATAGTTAGATTTTCCAATTCTCTCTATCTTTCCTTATAGAAACTAAACCGCCTGGAATTCTGGGAAGCATGTATTCTTTTCCTTGAAGCACTGAGTATTTTCTTTATATAGCAGAAGTAAAATTTGCCTCTAAGAACTGATACATGCTTTAATATCCTACACCAAGGATCCCTTGAGAATTAAAAAAGAAGATTTAGTTTAGTTCAGTTGAAGAGAACTTCTATGATTTTTGTTCTCACACAATGACCCCTTAGCCAGCAGTTAGCACACATTTCCTGAACACTTATCTTATGCTGAGCCCTGCGATAAATACTGGACATTCAAAGATAAGTAAGAAGTGGTTCCTGACATCATGGCCAAAAGGAAATTGGAGAGGCAGCTGCCCTCTAAATGGGTATCCACATGTTGCTATGAGTTACCTTGTTTGAAGAAATCTGACTTGGAAGGAGCATTTGAAAATTGCATGCTGAGCTCACTTCCTTTGGTGCTTTAAGCAAGTTGAAGGTGCCAAGAAACTGATCAATCTCTTAGGTGCTGTGACCTCCATAGCAAACACAGAAAATATTGGATCCATTCTGCCTATAAAGTCACAACTGGGGGAAACCCTGCAGCCTCATGTCCAGAATGGGCAGACACTTTGGCCAGGTGGGGAACCCGATGAGGTGGGCAAACGTCCTACAGTAGGGCTCTCAGGCCCAAGATCCATGTTCTCTTGGCAAAACAGCAACTTCCTGCTTCAAAGTAAATAGGTTTAAAGGCTTATGGAAATGGTTCTGAAAGATGCTTGGCTATCCAAAAGTTCTTACAAAATAACATTTCAAAAAGTCAAGTGTAAAAGAATCAGAAACAGATGGATTAAGTTTCCTACAGAATACCCAGGGCTTAACAATTAACAAGGAAAAAAAAAAGTTTTAAAAAGGGAAGAAGGAAGCTGTGTTTGGCAATTGTCCAAGTCAGAATCCTTGAAGGAGGATTTGGGACGGTCTGTCAAACACCTAGCTTTGTGAGGTCCTTTATTTTCTACCACTCCACAACTGTGGAGCCTCAAATGAAGTTGAGTTTGTATATAGCTGCAGCCTTCACCAAAATCTGAACCATGAAAGATCCAGTCAGATGCCCCTTAGTTGTGGAGATCCATTTCCCAGTATATGTTCCACAAACCTCTGGTTCCACGAGATTCAGACCTCCATGCCTTGCTCATGCCATCCTCTCTGCCAAGGAGGCCCTTCACTGCTGAATTAAACCTTCACGTCTTTCAAGGTGCACCTCAAATGCCAACTTCCTGGAGACATTTTCTTCGATTGTTTTTCAGCTGGGTCTCCCACACAGCACGACAACTGTGATTCCTGTTGGGTGGCTCCAGACAGCCGCCACCAAAGAGAGAGATCCTAGTTGTCCACAAACCAGAGAAAGAGCAAGAACAAGTGAGCACCTCTGAGAACTAAGTCTGCACTCCATCCCCACTGCACAACTCCAGGGGACACTCGTAACCTTGTATTCTGTGAGAATGGCACCTTCTATAGCGAAGTGCGATTGCATGATGCCTCTTGAGGTATGCAAAAAGGCAGCCATGCTGTACTCATTCATGGCCCTACCTCCTCACACTTAGCCATGTACATAGATGACCATGCTACCCAGGATACAGCAGGAGCAGGAGACACACCGTAGTTTGAAGTGGAGAGAAAAATAGGACCTAGGAATTTGGTTTCCTAGGAAACCAAAATGTGGAGTGGTCTACACATTGATCCTGATTTAATAATGTTGGCCAGTATTTTCCACACTATATTCTGTGAGACATTTAAGGTGTTAAAAATATAAGATTCCCTGGTCAAATTAATCTGGGATTTCTCCAGGCTTTCTGAGAGCATGTTATTTTGCATTGTGAATTTCCAAAGTTGGAGTGGAGACAGGACCAGGTACAGTGTTTCCCAAACTCATTTTACCAAGGAACCTATTTTTGTAAAGCATAGTTGAGGCTTTCTGAGAAATGCATAAAATAAGAAAAAGAAATGGTTTCCTGCCTTTTTATAGTACTCTACCTCAATCTGACTGTCTCACTTCGATCCCATAATAGTTATTCGGCACCGTTTGTCATCAATGTGGGATCCATGGATTGGTTACAGGAGGTCTATGAAGGCCCTGAAATCGCATGCAACATTGTGTTCTTGTATGTATTCTCGGCAGAGAGATCCTCAGATGTGAGGAAGTGTTCAAGACTCAAAGTAAGGCAAATTCTCAAGCCCTCTTTAATACCTTAGTTCTAGGTGGACGGTGAAAGAGAAGAGTTCCTTTTATGCCCAGGTAGATAAGCATGCCAGAAACAAGCTCGAGAACATAAATGCCTACCTTAATAGTATCCCCCTAGTCTGTGACAAGGCAAATGATGTTCCTCATTTGGCCCAGAGTCCTTCTCTAGGCATGATATGGAATTTCCACTTTGAAAGGCCTGATTTGGCATTTAACCTCATGATGAGAATTCTGGTTTCCAAGGCCTTCACCTCACCCTCTGCCATTCCAACGACAGGCCGGCTGGCAAAGGCATGGATGGCAAATCCATTGGAGGGGCCCCCAGATGCCTTCAGGCATCACAGAAATGGGCCTCATTGTACAGGAAAAGGATCTAAGGAAAAACGAAGGAGTTCAAAAGATCAAGATGCACTTTCATTGATCTTGGACTTGTAAGAGCCACACCATCAATCACAGTCATTTAAAAATTCCTATTAATGGCCCAGAGTGCCGGGGCTCCCATATGGTTTGTCTTTGTAACATTTGGTTTGAGCATCTCTTTGGAATCAGCATGAGAATCCGTCAGTGTCAGATTCAGACTTGTGCCTGCTGCCTCACTCCCAGGCAACAGTGTAAGGGAGGGAAGGAAGAACCTGTGCTTAAATACAGTAGATGCTTCAAGACGATGGATATTCAGGGCTCAAAGAAGAAGCCAGAAGCCTGAGAATTCCATGTCCCTGGGAGACAGCAGAAAGCTGAAGCAAGATTCAGCCAAGCCAAGGAGAAGGTCCTAGGACATGTCTGGAACAATAGTGAGGAAGCAGCATGTCTGGAAAGGAATTCTGCCCCATCCCATCTATCTCAGATGTATTAGTGGCACCAGGGGCAGGCCTGGACCTGATGCTCCCTGGTAAAGAAGCAGTGGGCCCTTGCAAGGCTTTGTGCTTAGGACAAATCAGAAGGAATTGGGAGAGCACCAGAAGGCACAGTGCAAAGGGCAAAGGCCTTCTTTTCTAGCTCCCTCTCCTGCCGCCACCAAAGCAGTGCAATACAATGCTCACCGACTTGGCGCAGGGAGGGGAGAGCCCAGCACTGTGCTATCCAAGATGGAGTACGTGACAGCTGGTCATGCGTGACAGCTGAAGACCTGAAATGGCTGGTCTGTACTTGAGATATGCTATACATGTAAAATACACATCAAATTCAGACTTGATGTGAAAAAAGGATTGTAAAACAAATAGCATTAATAATTCTATATTGATTACATGTTTAAATAATTGTTTTCATTTTTTTTAGCCTGATCTTTTTTTACAGTTTTATTAAGGTATAATTGATATACAAAAACTATACATGTTTAAGTATTTGATGAGTTTGGACATAGGCAAACACCTATGTGTAATCCTTACCACAATCAATGTAACAGACCTACTCATCACCTCCAAAAGTTTCCTCATGCCCCTTTGTTTTGCTGTTGTTTTGTTTGCTTTGTGATAAGACCACCTAACATGAGACCTACCCTCTTAACAAAAATTGTAAATGTATAATACAGCATTGGTAATTATAGGCACAATGTTGTACAACAGATCTCTATAATTTACTCTTCTTGCGTAATTGAAACTTGGGTTAAATAAAATATATTGTTGAAATTAATTTATCTCTTTAACTTTTTATGCAGCTACTAAAATATTTAAAATTGCACATATGAGTCACATACATCTATTGGACAACACTTTTCCAGAACATAACTATATTAATTCCCTAGGGCTGCTGTAACAAAGTGCCACAAACAAGGTTGCCTAAAACAACAGAAATTTATTTTCTCATAATTCTGGAGGCCAGAGGTCTAAAATCAAGGTGTCAACCAAGCTGTTGCCTTCTGGAGGTTTCTGAGGGAGAGTCTGTTCCATGCCTTTCTCCTTGCTTTCAGTGGTTGGGCAGTCTTTGGCATTTCTGGACTTGTACAAGCATTGCTCCCATCTCCACCTCCGTTGTCATATGGCCTTCTTCCTGATGTGTCTCTGTGTCTGTGTCTTTTCTTCTCACAAGAACACTCATCATATTTGGGACCCACCTTACTCCAGTATGGCCTCATCTTAACTTACTAATTGCATCTGCAAAAACTCCATTTCCAAATGAGATTATATGCTAAGGTTTCAAGAATGACATGAATTTGGGGAGAGGGTACAATGTTCAACCCGATGTAATGGCTAAACTTGTCATTTTAAGGAAAAAGGAGCCTGTGCCTCCCTACCACGAAGAACACACATTTTCTCATCATGGAGTGGTGAGGTATGTCTGCTGTATCCCTTTCCAAACTCATACCAAGAACCCCCAAACAACTACTGCCTGATAAGGAGCTTGCTCAGGTAAAACACACTCGGGCTGGAAATGAGGAGATGTAGATTCTAGCCCTGGCTCTATCATCAGCCATCAGCAGCATTTCCCTGTCTCTGCAGTGGAGGTACTGTCCCCTTCACCTCCAAATTTGCAAGATAGTTGTGAAGATCACATTGGATAACTATGAAAGTGCTTTTAATCTACATGCAAATGTAAGCCTGTGTTACAGGATGCCAACTCTGGTCCTTTCTCTCTAGCTTTGAGAGAAACTGGAGAATCACTCTGAATGCTAGAGGATCTGGGATCTCTCAACCTCTGGCACAGTTGGGATGGACTCCTGCAAAATTCTCCCTACTGAACTCCCTACCCCAGAACTGTCCATTTCTTTTTTTTTTTTTTTTTTTTTTTTTGGTGTTTTATTTAGTTTTGAGAGAGAGAGAGCACAAGCGGAGGAGGAGCAGAGAGAGAGGGAGACACAGAATCTGAAGCAGGCTCCAGGCTCTGAACTGTCAGCACAGAGCCCGACGCGGGCTCGAACTCATGGAGTGTGAGGTCATGGCCCAAGCCGAAGTTGGACCCTCAACCAACTGAGCCACCCAGGCGCCCCAAGAACTTTCCCTTTCAATCCAACCTTTCCACTCCAGCTTGAGGGTTATTCAGAAATTTTTTTAAAAATCAAGTATGTCCCTTGCTCCCTGATATATATAGAGAGAGATAGAAAGATGTATTTAAATAATGAATTAATGAACGACACAGAGCTTGCCTATTTCTGATCCAGGGACAGAGGGAGGTTGAGATGGTCTTCTGCTAATCTTCCTCTCACTGAGGCTCCAGGATTAGAGTCAGGCAAAATAAACAGAAGAACTTAACTGATGAAAGATTTGAAAAATTGATGTCTGGAGAAGGAAGTGGACACTGTGCTGCATGGAATACATGAAGCTATTCAGAGGAAACCCAGGACAACTAAGCCAACTGTGAAGGAGGCCCAATCGGCTGGGCAAAGAGCAGCAACTTTTGCAAGACCAGGTTCCAATGGCACATCAGAGAGAGGAGGCCCAGAGGAAGCCTGAATTAGAAACACTTGCTGTTTCTCATTAGGCCTGAGAAATCTATTTATTTTGTTTTTCCCAGACTGTTTTATTTGGCAGATCCTGGGTGAAATGGCATCCTCTTTTCCCAGGGTCCTCGAAGCTGCTTGTTTGTTTTTGCAATTGGCCATTTTACAAGTAGGAGTAATAGGCACTCACGCGGAGACCTGATGCCACCGGCGAGCACATTACTCCGCTGAAATACAGGGCGCGGGTAGGGTCAGCTGAGTGGCAGAAAGTCCTGGCCCGAGGATGGCAACGTACTTCCCACCTCCATTACTGATGGCTACTGTTTGCGGCTCTGCCAAGGAGCCTCCCAAAGTCCTCCTCCCTCACTGTGCGCTGAGAATCTCTAAGTCAACTGTGAATTTGCTGTTGATGCTCCCTGCATTGCCAGCCACTGTCTCTCTCAGTACCACCTCCTCCCTGAGAAAATCCCAAGGCTCCGGAGCCGCCCCAGTCAGCCGATTCTGCGAAAGGCTCGCCTCCGACAGTTCTAGTATACACTTGTTCTACAGACACGGTGGGGCCCCCTTTCTCTCCAAATTCCCCTGGCCTGGATGACAAATGAGAAGAGCATTCTGTTTCCAAACTGTGTTTCCTGAAGAGTGTTCTTGTAAATGATTGTACCAGCAGGTGTCCAGAGCAGTAAGTTTGGAAAATATCATACACCTTGTCTTAGTTCCAGTTCATGTTAAGCTCTCAGAAGTCCCTGAGTAGAGATGTTCCCAATATGTATTAAACCACACTCTGGTTAGAAAAAAACAAACAAACAAACAAACAAACACTTATTAATAGTTTCTTGGAAAGGAGTTGGGAAATGCTTGTCTGCGGTGTTAGAGACCTAATGTGTTGTTCCTCTCAGATACCAGATTTCAAAGATAATCCTCATAGAGAAGCACGCATTCGTCTGAGGGGTAGACGGTGCCCTTTGCAATCATCCACATTGGTCATAACCATATTTTTTGAACTAAAAACCTGGCAGTGTGAGCTGACACATAGTCTAAAAATGAGACAAGAGATTTGAAGAAGGGACAGACCTACACAAATCTGAGTCTTCTATACACAGCCCTGCCTCCATTCTCCCTCAGGTCAGCCTCAGGACAGATTTTCAGCCTCTTACCAGAAACCTGTGTGACTGGTGCCACTGCTATGCCCCAGCCTCCCAGAGCCTTGCTTGCTATACGGCACAGAAGTCATCCACTAAGAGGCCAACTGCTCAGGCATGAAGGGAGCTCACACATCCCTGCAGGAGGCCTCCCTGCACGGTGTCACAGTGGTCTCCTCTCCTCTCTTTACAGTGGTAAAGATAGAAATAACTAGAACTTGCCCACCCACCCTATAATTGTTGTCATGGGACCAAACGAAAGCCTTCTATACTGACAAATCTGGATGTCTAAAAGAGTTAAAGCCTTATTGTGCAGTGCCCTAGACATAGGAGGCATCTGCACATACAAGCTGAAGACACTTACAGCCTGGAGAAGCGGACATCTATGTTTTCTTAGTCATCAATTTAGGGGTTTTCTCCTCCTTTGTTTCCATCATAATCTCCTATTTCTCCATTCAGAATATCCATAAGTAAAATGTTTCTGGCTTTGAAGCCCTTTTTCCATTTGTGACAGGTTTGTTCATAGTTTTACATATCATCTTTAATGTTCCTCTGAAGTCTTAAATGGTACATAGGTGATGTGCCAGCACCCCCTCTTATAAAATGACTTCCCCTGATCCTCAGCAGAGAGAGTGAGATAGTATGGACTCTGAACATTTCTGGGTATAAGTAGGGGATGATATAAGAACACAATCTGGAGGTGGGCTTCTGGCAATCCATAAGCTATTATAACCTCTTTATAATATACTATCAACTATCATAGTCCATTATAATAGGTATTATTTTTTAAAATAAATTATTATAATCTATAACTGTGATAATCATAAATCACTGTAACATATTATATTTAAAACTATTTTAAACTATTATTATATTGACATTGACTATTATTATAATTGACATACAATATGTGTCATATTATTTGATAACACCGAATCACCTTAGTCTAAGTTTTAAGATATAGATCCCCTTTAATCTTCTGGGGAATTTTTTTTCTGGGCCAAGGTGAACACTAAATTACATAATACTAGGAGAACTTATACAGCTGGACTCTCCTTGCCCTGTCACGCCATGCTGACTGCATCCTGGCCTCCTGAATATTGAGGACTAAACTGGAAGAAAGAACCCTGCTATTTGGTATGACTCCATCCTATAGAAGTTTCTGGGAAGAGCATTGGATGTAGCTGAATGGTTGAAAACTTAAGGCTTGCATGACTTTATTAAAGAGACAAGGATTGTTTCTCTGTGAAGGTGAAGGATGAGGATAGTCTACAGCTTGTTATACAGAAATGACGTCTACATTTCCACTGAAACCAGCGTAAGAGGAAGTTGGGAGTAGGAAGCAATTTTGTTCTGTGGCAGGATGCTGGGAAAGACACTCTGGACGGGGGGATAATTCACTCATTTACTTCTTGTTCATCAGTGAGTTAATGAAAACTTACCATGGTTTGGACACTGTAGTCCTCTACAAGTCCAAGCTTATAGAGGCCAAGAAGAACAACTCCAGTTCTTTAGGTACACACCAACTAGTTGGGAGGGCAGTATGCAAGTGAATGGTGGCCATATGTGAGTTAGTACACACGTGCATAGTACTAAGAGAAGGAGTGGGAGCCCAGAGGACGGAGCAAGCAACTGAGATTCTGAACAACATCTTCAAAAAGTACGCGTTCTTCTTGTGGGCAAACAAGGGCATTCCAGCCCAATTAAATGAATTCCACAAAAGTAAACAAGAGTAGAACAGTATGGCAATAGCACAAAGAACAAATGGGGGAAGTGGTGAGAGAAGAGGCTGGTGCTAGATTGCCCAAAGGCACAGGGGTGGACTACTGAGGTCCCCACAATTCAATAACTCTAAGATTCATGACTGTTTTCCTCCAGGCTGTCACCAGCTTTTATGCCATGAAATGATAGAGTAGCTCTTCGTAACCATGTCAAAAGCTCAAAGTGGAAGGTCAGACCCAAGCAGGAATGAGGACAATGCTGATGGATTTCCCTGCCCAGTTTAAGAGGATCCGTATGTTCACTGGAAACTAACTGCACCAAGGGCTAGGATAATGTGCGTATACACCTCATACTGCCTTACAAAGAAGCTCATGTAGGTTTTTCCCGATAATAGATATTTGACCCAACCAACAATATCCCCAGCCGCAGGGGAAATCATACTAGCTTGTGCCTACCTTAAAATTTCATAATCATACCATAGCCAGCCATCCTTAATGAGGCTGCATGAATCTGAAGTCTCCACAGAACCACAATGCCTCCCATTTGGTTAAGCAAAGTGGGTGTGAATTTCTGCTAGACGAGAATTAGGATTTGCCCCACACTTGAAGAAAGCAACACTGCCCTCAAGAAAGCAAGCTGCCCCCAAAACCGAACCCAGAACTAATTTAGCAGGCATGGCTTTATGGAGTTCAGTGGGGGAGATGGCAGGGCCCAGTGCTTTTCCATGAGCTGTAGCTTGGAGTGGAGGCCCCTGGATGTCTTCAGAAGAAACCTAGGCATCCAGCACCAGAAACACTGGAGCTGGTAAAAAAAAATTACTACAGGCACATCCTGCCCTCTGGCCCATATGTTGTCGTAAACATTACTGAATCCCTCCAGCTCAGAATTCTGTTTTTGTTTGAAATGTATGTGACTTCTCCTAAAGACAACCGGAGATCATTTCTGTGGCACTGAGAGTCCCAGGGATCCATGTGGGGCTTTCTTTTCTACATGATCTCGATGAACAATTAAATGTTTGAATGATTCTTCTAGGAAGTTTACTACAAGCTCAATTCAAATTTCCCTGTATTGACAATTCATCTGTTACCAGGGCTGGCTTCATAGGTCCCACACTCAGAAGGGCCCACACTTGGTTTAATGCTCTGCCATGCCATCTTAAAATTCTCAATAAAGTTTGAACAAGGAGCCCCACATTTTCATTTTGCACTTGCCTGTATATCATGTAGTGATCCTGACTGCAGCCAAAGAAAGACTAATCTCTGGTTTTGGAGTAACACAACTTTACAGTTTCAGAGTGCTTTCACATCCATTATCTCATGTGAGCCTCACAACTAAGCAGTCAGAAAAGAAGAACAAGTGTGGAGGAAACATAATGTTGAAGTTAGAAGAGATCTGGGGTCAAGTCTAGACTCTGCAGTAATCTTAGGCTAATGAGTTAATTCCTGTGATCCTCAGCTTCTTCTGTAAAACAGTGCTACCGGCCACATTGAAGTTGATGTGGTAATTATGTTTAAAAAAATGCATGATGTTGTCTGGCACAATGTAGTCACTGAGTCTTTTCCCTTCTTCTCTTCTAGATCTTCTCTCTGTCCCCCAACTCACTCAATTTGCAGGGTATAAAAACTGAAACTGAGAGGTTTACATGATCTGCCAAGTGTGTTATTCTGGGTCCTCTGAAAAGCAGAAGTCAAGCTGGGACTATGTGTCCAAAGATTTTATTAGGGGGAATGCCTGTGTGAGCGAAATGGAAAGGGAGCCAGAAAAAAAGACGGAAGAACTGTCAGACCAGGAAAACCTCAGAGCAAGACGTGAATCTAATCCTGAGGGAAAGGAAAAGTGAGAAAAAGTTGAATGGGAGTGTCCTAGAGTCCTGTACCATCTAAGGAAGGTCATTTAAGACCACTGGGGAGTCCTTGAGCCAGCAAGAGTCATTTGTCATCAGAGTCCCACGCCTCACAGAAATGGGCTTGCCTTAATATCCTAGCAGCAGCTTGTGGGAAGTGTGGCCTCCATGTGAATGGCGTGGTGGGTTTCAGGGTGCAACATTTAGGCCCTTGGTCAATTAGTCTCCCTGTATTTGGAGGGTTGTACATTTTCATAGTTTCCACATCAGACTTGATGTTGAGTTGGTGCCAAAGCCAGATCCCCCTTGACTCTTACCTGCAAGGAATTCAATTAGTCTAGTATCTTCCTGGAACGTGAAAGAAGTGATTCTTGAGCCACTGCTTTCTGGAAGATCAGAAGAGCTTTCTGAATTTGCGACTCTGCCTGGTCCTGGACCCAGAGGATCTATCTGCTTGAAGATGCCTTTGTCCAGTCTCTGAGGAAGCAAAATATTTCCACAGAATGCCTCCATTGACGCTCAACTTATCTCCTGAGCCCAGAAGAGGAGACTCCTTCAGCCATGGAGACAACTCCTTCCATACATTAAGGGTCATTCAGGGAAAAAAAAAATGCTCAAAAGTGAAATATTTGGCTGTAAGTGTCCACGAAATGATTTTTAAATAAAAGAAGGGAAAATAAAGAAGGACACAAGGGTGAGGGAGAAGGAAAGCAACTTCTTACTTACAAAGAATGTTCACATGTGTTACAATGTTGACCCATTACTCTGACAAGTGGGTGAAGATAAGTTGGGTGATCTTATTATTCCCATTCTTAAAATGTGAGATTCTTAAACACTGAGATTCACGAACAGTAAGCCATGTTCCCAGATTTTCATAGTTTATGAAAGACCAGCTAGAACTTCCGCCCATGCCTTCTGCCCTCTTCCAGTAAGACTGGATCACCGACAAACACCAGTAAAGTCCTTCAAATGATTCATAGAAAATGTTAGTCATTTCAGCAGATCATTATTCTAGCAGTGTGATGTCCTCCCCCAGCTCCATACACTTCCTCTCACCTCTCTTAGGCTCTAGAGCCCATTCATGGGAGGGAGAAGGGAGAAATCACACACCAAAAAACAAAGTCAAACAAGCAGTGGTGGGCAGAGCAGAAGAGGGAGGAAGGAGAGGACAAGGCTCTGGCCCTAACTAGGCATGAATCTAAATAATCTAAAGTAATGTTTTCAAAGTAAATTCTGTTTTACTTTGTTCTTCTCACCTAAATGAGGTTTTAGCAGAAATTCTTCAAAGAGTTACCTTAAGGAAAAAAATTAATTGTAATATATGTTTCTCATTCACTCAAATGTAACTAATTCAGAGCTTTTGATGTTTAGAACAGGGCCTGAAACATAGTTGGCATTTCTAGTACATGTTAAGAAACATAGTCTAAAGCAGTTAGTTTGGGGGAGTGGGGGTGAGTAGGAAACAAGAATAAGAGGGAATTTGTCATTAACCCACTTGAATGAAAACTAAAAGCCATTTACTCATTTAGAAGCTTGATTTATTTGTCAGAGAAGAAACATACACAATAAGTTAGGCTTATTCACCAAAAGCATACCTAAAATGAGGTAAGATTTAATCAGGTTGAAAATCATAGAATGAAACCATTTTTTTAAAATATTATTTTATTCATTCTTAGTACCTCATTCAGACCAGCCTTCTTCTATCCTCCTTCCTCTTCATCACCACCCCCCACAACTTCACACATACACACCCTGCTCAGTTAACCAGAATTAGAGACATTTTACTGTGTTTGCATGGCAAATTTGTAGGAGCCTGTTTCCGTCCATGATGCCAACTGAGAAATTGGAGGCCCATGGCAAAAATTTTAAATGGGCATAGTGTCTTTTTTTTCTCCCCACAGAATCATAGAACCAAACCTTCTACCCAATCTGGAGTCACTGCAACAATATTTTTCAAAGTTACCCCTTCTGCCTCCACAGGAACTCTCTGGGGACAGACAGCTCTTAGCAATGCCAGGAATTGTGGCTTTACAGAATGAGTCCAACTTCTAAAAAATCATTTCTTCTACCTCAAGTTTAAATCAACTCTTTAACTATTTGAAGGTATTTATCCTCCCATCCATTTGGCTTCTCCTTTCCAAGTTATACATAAACAATTCTGTCAAGCTCACAGGACATCTATAAAGAGGTTGGTCCTGTTTCTTCGAAATATATCACTTGTCATTATTCTTCTTTAAGATTAATACATAGATCTGAATGGTGCCACCACTGAATCTGTTTCTTCTTTAAAATGAGATTAACAGTAGTATCTACCTCTTAGGTGTGTGTTGAATATTTAAAGAAATAATCCAGACTTTTAGTGTTACCGGTGTGTGTGTTGTTCATCCTCTTGGGCACACAGTGGGAGTACACGTTCCAGTCTTCCTTGAAGTTAGGCAAGGCCGTGTGACTGAGTCTCAGGCAATGGAAAGTGGACAGAAGTGATATCTACCACTTTTAGATATTCTCTTCCCCCGACACACACACAAATTTCTTGCGTGGGACCTTCCTTCTCTTTTTCCACCTGCCTACTGAATGAGGATTATTTCAAGGGCTTAGAAGAAGATGGGGCCATAAGATCGAAAGAACCTGAGTCTCTGCATGACTGCATCCCCTCACCCCAGACTCTCCCCTGTCCCTGTGAGACATAGGCAAGAATAACACTGTATTATATTAAGTCACTATGATTTTAGAGTTATTTCAGCCATTCGCCTAATACTGCTATGTGTATTAGGCTAATGTATTCATGTGAAACCACAGTACCAGGTATAGAGAAAGTGCTTGATAAATATTAGCTACCATTACCACAGGCAAACCCCTCCATCACTACTACCTCTGCAATTACTCCTACTGCAGACATAGTCTGACTGGAGTCCAAGGTCTTATCTCACTTGATCTAGTCACTGCAGCCTGAAATTGAATCTACGACTCGAGGAGTCACAACAGACTTGGACTTATGTTGAAATTCCAATCGCCAACTCTGAAAAGAAAGAGAAACTGATTTATTATTATTATTATTATTGTTTGTGTGTGTGTGTGTGTGTGTGTGTGTGTGCGCACGCACGCTTCTTGTGACATAGTCCTCCCCCTTCCTGTACTTTGAAGAACTGAAAACTTTGGAATTTAGAAGTACAAATAAACAAGCACCTCTGATGAGTTGGCTGATTTTCATTATTGGCCCATTTTCAAGATTGGCAATATATATGTGTATACATTTTTATTAAGTTTTTTATTGTAATACCAAATTTTCATTATTAGCCCATGTTGAAGATTGGCAATTATTTTTCTTTTTTTTTTTTTTAATTTTTTTTTTCAACGTTTATTTATTTTTGGGACAGAGAGAGACAGAGCATGAACGGGGGAGGGGCAGAGAGAGAGGGAGACACAGAATCGGAAACAGGCTCCAGGCTCTGAGCCATCAGCCCAGAGCCCGACGCGGGGCTCGAACTCACGGACCGCGAGATCGTGACCTGGCTGAAGTCGGACGCTCAACCGACTGCGCCACCCAGGCGCCCCTGGCAATTATTTTTCAATCTTGATCCTCTTGTTCACTATATTATTTTCCTCTCTGAGTTTTCATATGAACTACACATCTTCCTGACATGTACTCTATTTTCATACAAATTGCTGATGAAGATGTCACGAGGAGAAGGCCAAATAGAGACCCCTGTGGTGCGGCCCTGGGGGCTCCCTCAAGAATTGAGAGTAGTCCACACACTTGGACTATATTGTCATTCAATCCAGTCTCACCATCTCGTTCACAAAATATCTTGCAAGCTTTGTCAAATGTTACATCAATAGTGTGATTAATCCATAGCATTCTCCTACTCAATTAGTAATTTTGACAAAAAGTTAAAGTGGTATTTACTTGCAATCATTTTTTTCCTTAGCAATTCTAGCTGACTCCTACTAATCATTGCTGTCCTTTCTAAACTATCTGTTGTCTTTTCTAAACCATTTGCTGTCTTTCTCTAAAACTTTCTGCTAGTTAACATATGCCAAAATTTTGCCTGGGTTGGACACCAAGTGTGTGCCTTTGAAACCCTCTTCCTTCCAACTCCCCTTTCAAAATAATGACATTTGCCCTTCTCCAGTTTTTCTAGGAATCCTCTCGGTAACCATGATTTCTTAACCATTACCAATGACAGTTGCTTAATCTCATCTGTAAATTCTTCCAGTACCCAGGGTACAATTCACTTGTATCTAAAGAATTGAACTTACTGAAGTCTGAAGTCCCCCCCAACCCCCCAGCCTCCCTGGTCACAGAAAGTTCTTACAGCTACCAAATACTGTAACCATGACTACAAATAGTCCCAGAGATAGGTCAGGAAACTATATCTTACTTATGGAGCACCTCCAGTCTGGGAAACCTGCGTATCCACTCAGCTATGTGATGAGGGTCTGCCATGTGCCAGGCATTTAACACACATACCTCATTTAATCCCAACCATGAAAACAGAAGTTCAGAGAAGAAAGTTGACCAAGGTTACACAACCAGAGTCAGGCGGAGTCAGGAGCCAGACCCAAGTCTGTTCAATTCCAAAACCCAGGTTCTTCCCACTGAGCCATACCTACCTTCTCACTGGGACTCTCATTCTGTCTTCCCACCTACCTTGGCCTTCAGTTCCCTTTTGATTCTATCTGTTCTGCACTTCACAGTATTAACACCTCTCCTTGGTGAAAAAAATGAGAACTTGTCAGAAACAGAGATGCTTTCTTCCCTCTCATGTCTGTCCTTACCTTTTAAGCATTCATCAGATAGTTGAGCGTGTTCTAGCTGAAGGAGCTTTATCATTTTTTCGCCATTTCAACTTCCACTTTTATGTTGACCCCAACCTCACCCCCCATATTTCATCAAAAATTCCCTTGATCATGCTGGTGAGCCTTGGTTCCTCTGGATCCTAAGGATATGCATTCTACTCTTTATCAGAAGTCCATATTTCTTATATCAACACTGTTCTTTGACTCTATCCTCCTAACATTGGGGCCCTTTCCATGCTCTTCTTTCTGTGCAGAGCAAATCTACAAATGGAACTTTCCTCTTCCTTTCTTTGCAATGCCTCATCCACCTTCTTTCAGGCCCATTCTGTGCCCTCATGGACTTATAATCTAAAAACATGGCTTTCAACCAACTGTCCTTTGGTATCAGCTGATGAGCACTCCAAATCTCCCTTTACTGGGAGACATTTTCGTCTTTGGAAGGGACTGATGAAGTGAGGTATAATGATTCTCACCACAACATCTGGAGAATGATGCAAATACCAACTTTACTACCTACTACCTATGTGACCTTGGCATTTACTTAACCTCTCTGGGCCTCCATTTATTTCTAGGATGGGGATAATGGTTTTATAAGGATAAATGTTGGCTATTAATTATCATCAGGTGAATCTTAATGTTGGCATTTTGGGCCTCTAGGTAAATGAAAAAAGAAATATTGAAGAGTTGGGAGCTTTGAAGTCAAATGAATGCCACTGCATTCATACTGTGCGAGTGGTTAGCTCTTCTGCTTAGCAATGGGTAGCAACAGAATTTCTGAGCTATAAATGTCATCACATCGAAGCCAGAGGCCAGAAGTTACAGACTCAAATACCAATGGAGCAGACCAGTTAAAGACCCTGCTCATGACCCTTCGGAGAGGATGGCCCTACTTGGCACCCACATGAAACTGAGGCCTCAGTGTTCCAAATCTTTCTTTGGTTTTTCCCAAGAGATACCAAATATCTAGACTTTTATGTAAAATCTCCCAATTTTTAAATATTGGCAAATTATTTTCTAAAAAGTTAGCATTTTATATGTTTGAGAACAACATACGAGCAGTTTGCAGTCTCTGGCCTAAAGCCTGAAGTCTGAAGCCCCACACCTCTAGTCACAGAAAGGACTTGTAGTTACTACATGCTGTAACCATGACTACAAATAATCCCAGAGATAGGTCAGGAAACTTTATCTTATTTATGGAGTACCTCCAGGATGGGAAACCTGCGTGTCCACTCAGCTATGTGCTAGAGTCACCCTTTTTTTGCCACAGATATTAATTTACCACAAGACTGCTCTTGTCGGATCCCCCAGAATCTCCAGGTCAAATTCCTGGCCCATCCCAAGATTCCAGGCACTCACCGGTGATCTTATTTATGGTGTCAGTTACTAATGGTGCTGAGATTAAGAACCTGGTGAAACAGATGCCAGACAAGCTGTTGCTAAAATTGTCTATGTATGGTTAGAGACAGAACCCTGCCCTGGGCCTGAGCATCTGTGGAAGAGAGGGGGGTGGTCATTGGAGCCAGCACTCAATGTGTTCACGGTCAGGCCTGCTGAAGCCCACAAGATGATCCATTTGGGGAAACCAGGGCTGGTAGCAGCTGTTGGGTAAGCCTTACTCATTTGAGGATTATGAGAGAGTTGAAGAAGCCTTGATAAGTTGCTAAGAGCCAAGTCTATCTTTGGAATCCAACATAATTTTCCAGCAGACTGAACCCATAAAGGCTAGAGCTAGGATTAGCTAAGGTTTAATGCCTACAAGTGGCCAAAATATATATTTAAAATTTTTATTTTGGCATTGTTTGTGTTGGCTAAATAAATAAATAAATAAAATAGAAGCGAACTAAATATCTGGAGAGAACTGGATATAAATTATAGTGCATTCATCTAATGAAATAGTATACAGCCAGTTATGGGATAAATTAAATTAGTTTTTAACAGCCATTTATAGAATAATATGTATGGTATTATCACTATTGGGTTAAAAACAGTTGAAGAAAAGAAGGAAATAAAAACCTATGTGAATGCATGTGTAAGTGTGAGCGGACATGTGAGTGTGTGGGCTAAAGAGTCTCAGGAAAAGACTCTAGAAAGATCCATACCAAACAATTAATAACAGCATGCCAGGGGAAAAATAATTTTATTGAATATATGCTTTTCATTTTACTTTGTTACAGCAAGCAAGAATACTTTTGTAAATTAAAAAGGTGCATATGTAAAGAAAGTATTTAATTCTTAAGAAAGAAAGAAAATATTTAATTCTTTTTTTTTATTTTAAATTTTTTTTTCAACGTTTATTTATTTTTGGGACAGAGAGAGACACAGCATGAACGGGGGAGGGGCAGAGAGAGAGGGAGACACAGAATCAGAAACAGGCTCCAGGCTCTGAGCCATCAGCCCAGAGCCCGACGTGGGGCTCGAACTCACGGACCGCGAGATCGTGACCTGGCTGAAGTCGGATGCTTAACCGACTGCGCCACCCAGGCGCCCCAGAAAATATTTAATTCTTATCAAGTCAATTAATAATTACTACAGCATCCATTGTGACTCCAGTACTGTGCTATATGCCATCAAGAACATAAAAGAAAAAGTCCTCCTATCCTTGAATATTATGATTTACTAGGAGAGCCTATCTAATGTATGTATAGTTTATAAACACTAGTCAAGCCCAAGTAATTGAGTCCTTCCCATTTTATGCATAAAAGAGTTTATTATTCCTTTTTCATAGATGAAGGAAACTGAGATTCAGGGAAACTCAGTACCAGCAAGGGAGGGAACTGAGTGCTGGTTCTAAACCCAGGGATCTTTGCTACTGAATGCCTTTAAGTAAAGTAAATGTCTTCTTTGTGAAAAAGAAAAAAATATTTCAATAAAAACTGATCAGGAAACATTTAGAAGTGCTTGGGGAAGAGGAGATACCCGAGTTGTCAAGTATGACTTTCTACACAAGTTAAATCTGTCAGTTTATGGTTGATCTTGATTTTCACTTATTTCTTTAAACAGAATCCACTGCAAAGATTGACCACAAATCATGGACGAGATCCAGTTATGTTTCATGGGCCATTAGAGATGGCAGAGACCCTAAAAATCACCTCTTGCGATATCTCTATTTTTAAGACAGGAAACTGAGGCCCAGAAAGGCCTGAAGACTGTCATACAGCTGACCAGAGGCAGGACTAGAACTTGAATCTACTACCTTTTCAACCCATTCATGCCTTGCTCATCCTCATGAATGACCCAGTGACTCATCACTCTTAGGTATCCCAGTTGACAAAGCAGGTACTCCAGTTGCTGTCAGACCTTGGCAAGATCCTCACTGGTTCAAAGTCCCCCAGACCAGCTTTGATGGAGCAAGAAGTCACTCACTTTTAATCATGTCTTTCTTGAAACAGCCTTTGATATCATGTTATTTTCTATCAGGAAGACAGAAGGACCACCGCTAGCCCAGCTAGCATTTATTAACAAGTGGCTGTCCTACAGCCCTCACTGAGAGTAGGGTTTTTGATTACATTATCTTTTAACAATCTAGGAAGTAGATTATGATCTCTATTTTACAGCTAATAAATGACAGAACCAAAGGCTCAAATCCAGGTTTTTTTAAAAATATGCCCAGGTCATGTTCCCTGTGTGCTGCCTTCCATGTAGCAGGGGAGAAAAGAAAAGAAGAAGAAGAAGAAGAAGAAGAAGAAGAAGAAGAAGAAGAAGAAACATTGGATATGGCCCAAAGACTGTAGCTTCTTTAGAAGCAAAACATGCTAATAAAATCTCTGCTTCCAGGAGGGAGTCAATGGAAATCAAATAAGAGTGCATTTCATTCTGTCATCTCCTGACCTATAAAAGTGAGTTAGAAGACTAGACTCCTGGAGAGTCATTGCCTCCAGGCTCTACAAGAGTCTCTGCTCATTTCTCAATGTTCCAGATTTCTGGGTCTTGTCTTCAGGCCAGCTTCCTGCTCTCTTCTAATCACAGCGGCACTCCATTCTGTGCTTGGACAGTCTGTGAAATCTGTGCTCCCTTGGAGCAAATGATAGGTCTCAGGCTTAAAAATCCCATAAATCCCATCCACTGAGGAGAGCTGAAAACAAAAATTAATGTGCTTCAGTTAAGTCTAAGGGTTACTCTACCATCCCCCCATCTCCTCCTTAATGTCTCCTGGTTCTGATGAGATCTACCAGTTAATGTAGTGGGAGAAAAAGGATGGTTTTGTGTGCACCAGCAGGTCCGATTAAAGTTCATGCTTCTATAGTACAACTCTTCGCAAAGCAGCATTTTCTAAGATAATGACCTGGAATGAATAAATCCCCTACTGCTGGTTCTTCTTTAATTATTTCCCTAAACAGAAAGGACTATGTCACTGAAAGTATAAAATGCACCTAAAAAAATATTCTTTGGTAAAATGCAACAGAATCAAGGTGTGACATCCCCAAGAACAGCCAAGTCACAAAAGAGCTAGTCATGCTAGAGGCCAAGTTAAATAACTCATAATTTTGGATCTCTGGTCCTGCTAGCACTCTTGAGTGTAGGCTTATGAAATGCCTGAACAGGCAACACGGCCCCTGTTGAATCTTGCTTGACTTGGCCCTTGCATGGGTAACTCTTCTGTGATTTGGCTTTCCTCACACATCTCACACCTTCCCACAAGTGACCTTTTCACTCTGTGCTTGGCTTTTCTATGGTGGGTTAAGTGTCTGCACACATTTGCGTCATCAGGTTCGTGGTGTGAAGATGACGTGGTCATGCATGGTATTGCTCTCCAGATATGCAAGAGGGGTTGAAGTTCTGCTTTGGTTCCTGCAATCTTTTCTGGGATAATTATGGATTAAGAGGATATGACAAGATGATGTATGCCCTACGTTTTCTCCATGACACTGCCTCTTGTAGCTCTTTGAGCTGCCCAGCACTTTATATCAAAATGAACTTCCACATATCCAGTGGTGCCCATTCCCTTGGACTCTAAATCTTAGACCATGTGTTATTATTTTCTACCATTCCAGAGCCATTTCCTTTGATACGAAATTTCCCAGAATTCCACAGGCCTACTTCATCATGTGGCACTGGGCACTGCATTTCCTTGGAACATTACTGTAGGCCAACCTGATGACAATCACGGGTCCTCCACTTATCCTATGTCTATGCTAAGCACAAGAACTCTTACTTTTAGCCACCCATTATCTCCAAGAAGTCTTCCTCAAACTCTGGACTGACCCAACTGCTTCTCTTTTGTGTTCCCATAGCATCCATGTTTATTTCTATCATAGCATTTCCTCACTACAACAACTGTTTCTGTTTATGGCCTGTCTCCATACTGGACTGTGAGCTCCTAAATTGTATGGGCTAGCTCTCATTTATCTATGCATTACTAACACCTGGCACCATGTCCTGCACAAAATAGTTGTTCATGCTGACGAGCCATTATTGAAGGTTTGGTTGAATGAGTTTGGGTTAATATTATTTCCAGGCCTGTGAATTACTTCTATTTCAGAAAGTCGTTTTGTTGTCAGTATTAGTTTCCCATGGTATATGTCAAGTATGGCTTGCGCTGACATTCAAATAGGAGAACACACATCCAACTGAAGTTGTCACTACAGAAAGACTAATTAGTTTAGCACTCAAAGGGTAATTTGATTTATTAGGTCTTGTGGATGGGCCATGTTGACAGAGATGACTGACTTTCCCCATACTTTCACCTTGTAAGAGACAAGGAATTTAGCAGCCACTTTGGGTTGTCCTTTACTTTGGTGTACAGCTCAATATTCTCTGACAGTATCTTCTTTAAATCCTCCCTAAAGGCTCTGCTGATCTTCACAGACATTATCAAACCAAAATGCCTGATATGACTTATGAACCTCTAACCCTCTGTATCAACTTTCCAGCCACACTACTACCATAAAAGCATGCTTCGGTCTTAGATACAGATTGGGAGCTGCCAAGATCATCTTTGCCGATCTCAGCAACTTCAGTTTGCTTGAGGATAGCTCTGTTCAGCTACATAATAAAGAATGTCCTTGAGTGTTTAAGTCTCAAGGAGTCTCACATCCTAAAGCTTTGAGTAGAAAAATGAGTCTTTCCAATTCTGGACTTACTGACTTTTGCCCTGATTATTTTACTGGGGCCTCAATCTTTCTAATTCTGAATGGTTAAGGAAGTCTTTCCCTGGCCATGTTTCAGGAGAATGAGCCCAATTTAAGGTGGGGCCTGGAGACCTTAATGAGAAGATGTATGTAACCCATATCGCAAAGAAACAAAACCAACATTTAGGAAAAAGGCTCCATTGATGGAGCATTAAATCCTCCACAGACAAGCAGACTCTGGTAATGGGATATGGAACCTGTGGCAGGTTGCCTAGGTGTTTCTGGGAACCATTTCTGGATGATGGGATTGCTAATCAAGTTCCCTGAAAAGAAGACTGACTGGCAAGGGGACAAGATGGTTGTTGGCTTGTTGTCCTGGGGGCCTCACTCTGTGAGCATTCTGAGGGGCATCACTGGCAGCATTCTGAGGCCAAAATCTGGTGCTGTCACAGGGTTAGACAAAGCCTACTTCCAGAAACCCAGTTTGGGAGTCACATAGGAGGATTTTACTGGCTCTTTTGGGATTGCCCAGAACATTACATGACAAGGCTTTCCATGATCCTACTTTGGGGCAGAAATTGTCATCTGAAGACCTGCAAACCACAAGCTGAGTAGAAGATGATCCTGACACTCTAGAGATGGCTTACATAGCCATGTTCATTTTGTGTTCGCCTCAGCCTATTGATAGTGATGCCTGGGGCATTCGCTTGAGTCCCTACTACTCTTGCTGAACCCCCACAGATATCTCCCTGATTGACTGGAGCCAATTTTGTGGATGGACCAGCCCTTGTGGTTCTTCTTATGATTGCATGGTGCACCTCAGAAACAACCATCAGGGCACACTGAATAAACCTCCAGGTTCTGGAAGGTACATGGCATGCCAGAGCCCCACAGTGAGGTCATGGGAGACATGGACCTGACCTGGGGCTCCGCCTTTGCTGGGGCTGCAGGTGGAGTGCCTAGGGTTTCACAGGTTCACTCTTTCTTGGTGAATTTAAAACGTAAGAGCAGGAACTGGAACACCGGAAAAGAAAAGGGTCACTCGAGTGGGCTTTTCTAAAACGGGGAACTTTGTGGGCATGGGCGGGACGGCCTTTATTTTAGTTGTGTAGCTAGCAATACGTTTGGAGATGGATGTCTTTGAAATGGATGCCTCACTAATCAAAAGCTTACCACCTGGGCACTTACATTACAATAATAAAAAAAGCTAATTCTAGGGCACCTAACACCACAGTGTCATGCTTGAGATCTTTCTGGATGAAACACAGTAAGAACGAATTCCTTCTATACTTTAAGTTTTCTTAGGGCAGGGAATATGACTTACCTATAGCATTCTCAACATTGCCCAAGTAAATAAATATAAAAACAAAAATCCTGCTGTAAATTAGCTAACTTCTAGTAATTAATAGTGCAAACTCTGAATGGGACAGCCTGAGTATGACCTTGTGTAAGATTTTTAGCATCTGTGATTTTTCTCTCATCTATTATATTAGCATAATAATAATAATAATAATGCTGGCAGGTAATAATAAGCACTTGATAAATGTTTCTTGTTCTATAGTTATTACCACATGGGAGAAGCTCATTCTGCATTGCATAAATCCTCAAGATGTTTTAAGAGAATGGGAAAGAACGCTTAATGAAAAATACCTCTTACGGATAACTGACCTCTAGTGGGGTAAAGTCAACCGCTCCAAATAGTTTTGCCAAACATTCAAGAAGCTGGGACTAGAAGTTAGACTTACCTTTACCAGTCTGGGGTTACAGGAAGAGCAGATTTTCAAAAGTGAGTCTAGATCACTCAGGGGCTTACAGGCACTCCCTGATACCTACCAAATCCATTTCCTTTTCTTCCTAGACTCTCAACTAGACTGTATTTCCCACCTTCTCCTGCAGGTACGTGTGGCCAATGGAGTTCAAACTACAAAATCAGGAGGAAGTCATGGAGTCAGTTCCAGGCCTGATTTATAAACATCTTCCATGTTCAAGTTTCCATTCTTTCTCCATCTGCTACTTGAATGGAGAGGAACCAAGCTTGTGTGTTGAAGATAGTGGAGCCTGGAAGGAGCCTGGTTCCTGGAATCACTGCTTGGAAGAGAGCCACCTAATCAGGAAGCCCAGGTAGGATTGCAAGGTGAAGGAGAAATAAACAATAATGTGTTGCTATTTGAGAGGTTGGCTGTTACATCATCCAGAGACAACTTAGGAGAGGCTTTCCCTGCCCATGGGTGGAGGAAGGATGGGCAGTGTGGCAAGAAGGGAAAAACTTCACAAATTCTCTTCACGGAGTCCAGAAATTTCTCCTAGAATGAGAATTGCTGGAGGGTTGACCTGGCAGTCCTCTGGCAGTCCCCTTTGTCCACTTCAGCTTCACTGGGTGAAAATACTAAAAAGGACTCAAAACCTCTTTGGTTTTCTGTGCCTCTGCAGGGCCTGCAGTAAAGTCTAATAAAAGCAGAAAGTGTGAGTAGGAAGCATCTGAAGTGGGAAATGCTGTTAGGCTGGCCCATAAAAGATGAGTGCTATGAGCAGTAAAATGAGCTAAGAAGGAAAACATGATGAATGTTTTCTCGGCCTTAAACAGCAAGATCCCCTTTCACAGTCCCACGTGGCGCTGCATGGCTGGCTGTGGGATCAAGGGGCTCTGTGCAGAGCTTGATGCCGGGACTGTGGCAGTAAGCTTGGCCTAGGGGCCCTGGCGGGTTTCGGGGGGGTTGTAGCCTGACTCCTCTGTGGCTTCCCAGCCCCCACTGGTTCTTTCCAGGATAAAGACTCCCACTGAGACCCTGGAGGAAATCCTGAATTGCCCACGTTACAGAGCCAGGACAGCTCACATACAAAAAGGAAATCCAGACTCATGGTACCAGGAGCAGGAGGGAGAACATTTGACTTAAGACATTTGAGAGTTGCCTTAAGAAGGTGAACATCCTCTCCCCACTGCCAACCGCCATAACTCATTGTCCCATATAGAAAATACTTGTCGTTAACGTGCCGCTTCCCACCCTCTCCTCAGTTTACACGGTTGCCAGTTCTGCAAACAATTCAAATTCCGCCTTCTCCATGAACATTCCTCTCTTTACTACAGTCCCTTTGAATCTCATTCTCAGAAAAACATAGTGGTGGAAAGACCTGGGCTGGAGCCCTGTCTTTGTTACTTACAAGCTCTTGTGATTTTGTGCACGCTGCTAACCTCGATGAGTTTTTATTTCCCCATCTATAAAATAGGGATTGAAATACAAATTCTGTAGAGTAGTTGCAAGGATTATAGGATAAACTTGCCCAATGCATAACATGTAATAAAAACTCAATAAAAATGTGTTTCCTTCTAAACTTCTCTAGAATACATGGTCTTTACAACAAATGCAATACTTTCACTGTTCACTGTTTCACATGCATATTATCTTGACTCCTCAACTAAGCTGAAATCTTTGTGAAGGTAGACATTTTCTACATCTCCATATTACATAGAACAGTTCTGAGAAAATTATAGAATGCCAAGCCATATTTAATACTTTTTAATTATCTGTTATTCACCATTTACCTGACTGTTATTAATTAATTGATCCTTTGTTTAGTCATGAAAATAGGACATTACTGGGGCCATGTGGAAGATAGATTTAGATTTGAGGAGTCTCTAAATGGCCCCCATCCCAGAAGGCCAGCATCCAGGCTTCAGCAAATAAGGAATGATACTACAGAGCCCAGGGAAGAACGAAATACCCAGCCTCAGCTGACGGAAGACTAGCAGAGCACATCTTCCAGTAAGGATATGGCTGCCCTCGGTGTAAGTTGGAGAAGCAAATTCTGAGGCAACTTCCGCATTTGTACTTGCTCAAATGTCATCTCCTTAGAGCAGCCTTCGTAGAAAACCCTATTTAAAGGAGTCTCCATCCTCATTCTCCAATTACTCTCTAACATTCCTATTATTTGTAATTACCTCAAAATGATACTTGGAGCCTGGAATTACATTGTTCGTTTGCTAGTGTATCCCATAGTAGTCTCTCACCAGACCACGAACTCCTCAATGGCAGGAACGTGTCCAATTGTTCACCTCTACACCCTCAGTGCTTGACAGGGCACTGCTTGACACAGAATAGGCACGAAATACATGCTTATTGAAATTGATCCAGATGAATGAATGAAGCTGTCACAGGCATAGCCCTCTCTGGAAATCAGATCTCCAATTGACAATCATAAACACAAAAGCTTTGTGAAAATTTATCTTTGTGGCTGGGTTTCCTTAGGAGGACAACTCTCCTTTAGTTTACTGAATGCACATTGGTACAGCAGAGCTTCTCCGAAATCCTCCAAGTACTAAGCAATAAATCAAACGTTTAGAATCAGCCAAGAAACTGTGCCCTTTCATCTCAATGTTTATACCCCCACTAATGATAAAAGATTTCATAGAAGAGGGTATTAGTCTATAGGCTACAAGAAGGTTCTGAATGTCTTGTTTTATTAAATTACTAAATTTGAATTGAGATGCTATCATTTTTCCTCCAGAAGTTACTTATTTTATTGACTTTGAAGTTATTTGATTCTTTTTCTTATATGTTTATTTATTTTTGACACAGAGAGACAGAGCATGAGCGGGGGGGGGGGGTGGCAGAGAGAGAGGGAGACACAGAATCCAAAGCAGACTCCAGGCTCTGAACTGTCAGCACAGAGCCCGATGTGGGGCTCGAAACCACAAACTGTGAGATCATGACCTGAGCCGAAGTCTGACGCTCAACCAACTGAGCCACCCAGGCACCCCAAAGTTATTTGATTCTTAACCCATCATCCCTTCCATAAAAATTCTGAGCATCGTTCAAAGCTCAACCCGTGAAAACAGTTCCAATGTGACCTTCTTACACTGAGCATCTCCTCTGAATTTTTGGTCTTTTATATCATTTGCCCCACAAGGTGCATGACTGCCTGAATAGTGAATGCTTTGAAGAAAGAAACTATGACATGCCTTTTTTTCTTTTCAGTACTCCATTATGTACAGGGGATCCTGGCAGGCTAGTATCAAAATTAAACTTACATTAATCTGCCATGGAATACGATATGAAGAATAAATCTTTGTTAATTTGGGCCCATTCATTTGGAGTCAATGCTAATTCAGCCATGCAACCATTTTGCACTGTCCTTGAAAAATGGGTTTGGTCGACAAATTCAGCAGTAAGAATGACTATGTATTGAGATTCTATACTAGGTCACAAACTTTCCTAGGATGCAAAGAGGAACAAGACAGCCTTTCCTCCAGAAACATGAATGAGGGCAGAATAGCTTTCTACTACCTCTATGTATGTAATCAGTGTGCCAATTATAATGAATTCTCACCATTACTTAAAGAGAATGGGGTAAGGCATATTCTTGACAAATTCTTTATCCAGTTTGTTAAAATAAATGTTTTTATTACTTTCTCATTTATAGATAGAAACATATGCCATAATTGAGATGTAATTGATTTGGACCGTTCTAATTAATACAAATTACAGGAATTTTTCTGTAATTAACGCTCGTAAGTGATTATTGAAATTATTATTCTGTTCAATGAAAGTATGGAAATTTCTATGTAAAGTTTGCTTCTTGGCATATTATGATTATCTGTTACCTAAAACCTCAAACACTATTAGGCCAGTGCATAATATTTGGTATGCTGTTAAATCAGAAAGAAATAACTGTAAGCTTTATATGTAGTTGTTTTCTATCTACCATCATGAAGCCAAGGATTGACTGCAAGATTTCCAAGTAAATAATGCCTATTTAAATCTTGAGATATGTCATACCCACAATCCATTGAGATTGGGGATCTAGCCCAATGGAGATCCAGCCATTATCTCAGCTATTTTGGCAACCACGTGATAGCTAATGGAATTAACTTGGCATGCCAGTCTTTGAAGTTATTTATAAAACTGACGCAATGATTGGAGAAGTTTTTACTCCCCCAAACCAAGCCCCATTTCCAGTGAATGGGTGTGCTCATGGACAACCTGACCCCCGAAATCGAGCCCCGATGAAATGGGTCAGTGGACTCCCAACGTCGCTGTCAACCGGAAATGATCCAGGATGGAGGGAGAGCAGGGGGCTCCGCTGTTTGGCTCTGCTGCTTCCCATCCATGTTGAATCACTGGCGGGTCACAACTTTAAGAATCCTCATCTCCCATTTGCAAAAACAATACTTCCCACCCTGTCCTTGGACACTGTGAGGCTCAAATGAAAGAATATGGGAGTGTTTATAAGTGAACATCCTGAGGCACTTTATTAGTCTCTTATCAGTCATTTGGTGCATGAGAACTCAAAATCATGCCTCTGGTCTTGCGGTGGTGCGTTTAAAGGGGGGGGGTATAAATTTATGATTAAACAGCCTCAGAGTCACTCTCCCCTCACTCCCTTTGGATAGAATTTCTTTCCTGATTGCCCAAGTGCTTCATGGGACTGCTGGGGCCCTGCAGGACCCTGAGGTCAAATCGCCAGCTCAATCACTTGCTACCTGAGGGCCTTAAGTACTGAAACTTTTTTTTTTTTTTCAACGTTTATTTATTTTGGGGACAGAGAGAGAGCATGAACGGGGGAGGGGCAGAGAGAGAGGGAGACACAGAATCAGAAACAGGCTCCAGGCTCTGAGCCATCAGCCCAGAGCCTGACGCGGGGCTCGAACTCACGGACCGCGAGATCGTGACCTGGCTGAAGTCGGACGCTTAACCGACTGCGCCACCCAGGCGCCCCAGTACTGAAACTTTTTAAAGCTTCTTTCCAGATCTATGAAATGATGATCAACTAATATCTCACAGAACAGTGGGAGGATGAGAGGAGATAGTCATAGAATGTTATCACGCCGGGCATATAGCCAGGGTGAGGATCGCTGTTAGACTCACTGGCATCTGCAGCTAATGTGAGAGGCGAACATCCCACAGAGTTAGACCTGGTTTCAAGTCCTGGCTCCCTCTCTGACACTCTGTGATCCTGGATAATCCGCTCAACCTCTCTGGAGCGCAGTTACTAATCATAAAATGAGCATGGTAATATCTACTTCATGAGGTCTACACAGAGATCACGTAAAGTGGTATAGATGACCGTGCTGTGCTTATTACAAAGCATAATGGAAACGCATAGACTTTTTACTTTTTCCATACAAACACACAGGAAACAATTGCAAAGATTTTATTTAGCGGCTTTCTGTGCTTGGCACTTAGAAACAGTTCCGTGCATAAGGGCAAATTTTTTATACACCTTTACTTCATACATATTTTACATACCCTTTTTATTGCCCCCTTTTTTAATATTCATAATATTGGATTCCCCACTAGGCACATAAATACATTTATCTACAACACCTCAAAACCAAAAATCTTAATAATATCTGTATTACTTGGTATTATTTGCATTTCCACACCACTTAAAAAGTTTAGCTTGCACCAAACTTTACTTGTTTTCTTAACATTAAAGGATTTGAGGGGAAAGGGAAAGATGAAGGAAAAAAACCCAAACTTCAAAATGCAATAAACTATTTGATAAAAATGGAGACCTAAGGGCAGGTGGAAGGATGCAGAAAGGCCCATCTGTAATTCCCTGGAACGTGACTGGATTTCTCCTGCCCCGGAGGCTGCGGGGCAGGCAATCCAGGTCGGGTGTCTGGATCTGGCATGCAGATGGCCAGGCCTCGATTTGTCGCCTCTGCTCTTGGTATCATCTGTCGGGATTATAACACCCTTCCTTCTTCACACTCCTGTTCCCCCTCCCCCGCCAGGCTTCGCGCTCTGGAATCCGCACTTTCCAGGCAGCGCACCCCTCTTCTGGATCATGCTGGTCAGAGCTGTGGGATCCAAGTGCATTCCTTGCCCGGGTCCTCTCTCCAGTGCCCTGACTCTGCACAGTGTCCCAGAGTGGCTTACTCCTTGGTAACGCCATGATTCTATCACCTGTAGGGGGGAGGGGGAGAAACGACCCCAAACCAATCTCCTCGGTGCGTTGTCACTCTCACCATTGCTCACACTTCCTCTCTCAGTCTCGCTCTCCGCCTCTCTCTTGCCCACTACTCCTTCTCCTCTTTTCTCATTCGGCTACTCTTCCTCCCTTTTCACAGGTACCACTGGGAACGTCAGCGATCGAACACAGAGTGAGGAGAGCCAAAGTTCAAAAGCCATCTTTTTCAGGAAGCCAGGTCCAGTTGTAGTGGTGGTGTCTGTCCACCCTTGTGGATAGGAGGGGGTTCCAGGATACACGGTTCATTTCAGAAACAGGGTACGCTGCAGGGGAGAAAGGTTGGCAGCTACTGCTGGCCCAGTCCATCTAGCGTTGTACATAGACCGATTCTTGGTGAAAGCACCCACCTGGGCCCCCCTCCACAGAGTTCGCCCAGTTCCAAGTCTGTGTGTGTGTGTGTGTGTGTGTGTATCGCTGTAGGTAAGTTTGTGTGCGAATATGTATGTGTGTGTGTGCATGCATGCACGCATGTATGTATGTATGTGTGTACGTATAGGTAGGTCTGTATTTGTGTGGGGGTAACTTTTTATGGCTGCTACATGCTAGCATCTCCCTTAACATTATTATAAAATGATAATTCAGTTTCTTCAAAGGCCACTCTAGAGTAGACAATGCTTTATAAAACTAAGGTTTGGGAAGGCAGGAGAATGGCCACTGAGTCGGAGATGATTCCACACGGTTAAGTATCCTTCAGTGGCTTAAAGGTCTTTTGTTCTTCTTCGGGATGTGCTTTCCTCCTCCAGAAAAAAAAAGAAAGAAAGAAAGAAAGAAAAATACACAGTTCCTGTTTTTCAAAGGCGTTGGGCTCCCAAAGAGGAGGATCTGCCCGTGGAGACTCTGGGGCCCCGGCTCCGTGCTGTTCGGCGTGGCCATTAAACCATGTGCACGGACATCTGGGAGGAGGAGCCTGGGACCGCCCCGTACTGCCGGCCGTCACAGGTGTTAGTCGCCTGCTGGTTGTTGGGCGAAGGGCTAATCATGTGCATGCTGTGCTCCATCCCCGTGGGCAGGTACTGCCTCTCTCCAAAGGCCCCGTTGGAAGGAGAAGAACAGAGTAAAGTGCTTTGAGAGGCGCTCAGTTTTTCCGGGCTTGCGGCTAGCCTCGGAGAAGTGGGGAAATTGTATCCGTACAGATTGTAAGGGTTGTGGAGAGAGAAGGCGTTATAGGAGCTCTGCTGCATGTGGCTGCCCCCGAACATGTGTGGTGAGGAGGAGCTCGAGGCTGCATTGCCGGCCTGCATGACATACTGGAACTGGGAAGTGGGGAAGGACCCCAGCTGGCCACCGTAGGCTTCCATCTTGCTGTTGCTAGGCAACGAGGGAGGAGTCGGTATTCCTGAGATCAGGGATGGAGTCCTCTGAGGCATGAAGGTTTCGGAGGGCTGAGTGGCTGAAGCAGTGCCACTCTGGAGCCTGTTGTAGCCACTGTCACTCAGCCCCGGGTAGCTCTGCAGGGCAGCCATGTTGCTTCGGGCACATGGTGGATAATCAGAGAGGTTTAGATTGCACAGCTGGCTCTCTCGACAGCCCACGTTGAAAGTGTTGGGGGCCAGGTGAAATGTTGGAGGAGAACAGGATGGAGACAAAAGGTGAGAAGAAGCTGAAGGCGATGGTGTCCCAGTGCTGGAGGTGGTCGGGGAAGTGCCTGTGCTGCCCCCTGAAAAATAAAAGGTAAATACCATTGAGACAGAGGCCCGTCCAGGCCAGAGGCAAGCCATGCAGGAGGTACCCTCAAATGTCCCAGACGGGCTGATTTTTACAGAACCACAGCTTTCTCTTAACTCAGCAGACCTAAATGATTCTATCTGTGCACACATACATAGGCACACGTGTGTGCACACACACACACTCTCCAAAAAGACAGAGATGACACAAAAGAACACTAAACTTTTGTTTGTGTGTAAATGCCTTCAAAGTCTTCTTTTAAAAAAAAAAAACCCTTCCAATATTCACTTTGCCATTTCTCACTTGAGGCACGAAGAAGAAACAAATTCACTTTCCAGTAAGACCTCTGGTACTCAGCATTAAAATCCCCCCACAAAACTTCTTCCGTTCTCAGTGGAAAGGCATGAAATATATGTTTTCACCAGGGACTGTTGCAGACTTTGCCATATTTAGTCTTCCAGGTAAAAACACAGCATAACAAATCTCAGGACCGTACCCACAGAGGAAATGGGGCACTGGGTCAAGGTTGAGGACTGAGAGGGGCCCAGGTAGTGGGAAGGGAGGCACTGGCCTGAAGTTCTGTCATATGAGAGGTATTATGAGTACAACCGGAAGAGCTAGGTTAGCATAAAGCAGAGCTAACCTGTAACTAAATCATCCTAATCCAGAGGGTCTGCCAATCTCCCTCTGTAAGACCCTGTCCAGTCTCAGAGACTGGAACAAGGACTGTAAATGTAGTCTGTGGATTTGGGATATTTGTGAGGGCAGGGGTTCAGACAGTCACAAAGTCAGGAGACCTGCGCCCTCACAGCTCTGCCACACGAACCCCTCCCCCCCCCCCCCCCAGCTGACCCTGAGCACATCACTTATCTTCTCTGGGTTAGTTTCTTTATCCAGAAGCTCAGAAATTGAATTGGATAAGTTAGGAGAAGCTACAAGCTTTAAGTGACAGGATCCCACCTCAGACCAACTAAACAGCAATCAAATGATTCTAATGTGCAGCCGGGGGTGAAAAGCAATGATAAAAGCCAAATTCCTTATTTCAAAGTACCCAGAATAGCAATCCTTAAACTTTAAGGGCCATGAGAATCACCTGGAAGGCTTGTTAAAATAGATTGCTGACTGTCCCCACCCACCACCCCGAGTTTCTGATTCTACAGGTCTGGGACGGGGCCTGAGAATGTGCATTTCTGAGATTGATGCTGCTTATTGGCATAGAGACCACACTTTGGGGTAGAGGAACTCCATCTCCCTTTCATCTCCTAAAGTCCCCATATCTGTGTTTGAAAGAGTTGCTTCTCTGACGTGTGGATATTAGAACTGGATTGGCGGCTGATGCACCAACAGATGAAGGGCCAGTTCAACCCAACCTACTTCAAATGTGTTCTCAGAAGCCAAAAAAAAAAAAAAAAAAAAAAAAAAATGGCCTTTCCAAGCTTCTCCTTTCCCAGGGCTAGGAAGCAGCAGGGTAGCAACCGCTTTTTGCCTCGCCCACTGGCAAAGACAGTGGGGACTGCTGGGGCCGCTGGACCTGTCATCTGAATTCCAGAACGGGAGGCTGCTTTGTCCTCCACAGAGACCCTCCGATGGTGGACTCCCTCCTTCAGGGCAAGGTTGGGAATTTCCCAGAGTTCTTTAAAAGCACAGCTTCCCCCCACCCCCACCCCACGAGCCTGGTTATCTTCAGGTCATCCACAACTCATGTGAGGAACCTGAGCTGCTATAAAAGGGTAAAGGACATTTTAAGTGGAAAGGAACGGGAATAAGGTTTTTATCCGTGAGAGAAATGTGAAGAAAACCAGCAGGATTCCAGAGATATTGAGATACAGAGGAACCATCCACAGTGTGCCAGGGAGGAGGATCCAGATGTGCACACCGAGACGCAGATACCTCAAAGAGAAACCCAAAGTTAATTTTTAGCCTCAGCCTACGTGCACAGATATGGTAGTTGTATGGAAGTACAAACTTAGCTCCTGCCAACAGCTTTGTCAGAGTTAAATTTTTACAAAACCCAACTAGTATCACTTCTTCCTTGGTCACAAAAATTTCCCCCATGAAACTTCCAAGGTAGAACTACAAACAGGAGCTGATTTTAGTTAGAGTCATTTCAGGAAATTCTCCTTCTTTGTTTCTTCTTCATGCCTTAAATTCCTTTAAGAGGGTTCGCGAAAAGATTTTTATTCCACAAACTGAGAGAAGGCCAACATTGTCAACACCCCTGGGAGAAGGAAGCCAGCAGCTGACGGTCATAGGAACGGCACCCAGACAAATTCTAGGTCTGCCGGCCTCCACCCGGCTCATGACCACAGGCAACGTGTCCTGCCTCTTCGTTCTCCTCATCTCTGAAAGACGGTCTCAAACTGACAAGGCTTCACTTTCTATCCTTGCAGAATTATATTTGCGTCTGAGGATGAAACTTACACAAAAGTGTGCATGGCCAACAAGGACTTTTCAAGGAATCCTTTTAATATAAAGGAGTTTGGGAAGGGGACAGCTGAGAAGGAGGAGGAAGAACATCTCCCACTTCTTGTTTTTGGATCACTGCGTGGCCTCGGCGATAGGGCCGGCCGGGGAAGGTCAGAGATTCGTTTTCAGCAAGCGGCATTCCGCACACAGCTTCCTCCTCTTCCACCCTAAACACTATGAGCTTCGGTGAAAGCAGCGCTGTGGCGCAAGTGGAGAAACTCGACTCCAGCTGTAAAGAGGTTTGTGTTTTATGGGATACGTATCTGGTCTCCTCTCTTTGAAGGTCCGTTCTTGCTCTCCCAGATCTGGTGTTTATGGGGTCCCCGAAGAGACCCCCTGTTCGGCACACTGTACCGCCCTGTTGTGGGTTCGCTCTGTCAGGCACCGGCCCTCGCCCTGCAGCAGGAAGCGCAAGACGCAACAGATGACTTTTTACAACTCTAAATGGTTTTCTCAGATGGCCCGAGATGGAACGAATGGTACTGATTTAAGGCCTCAATTGGTTTCACTACAAAAAAATAAGAAGGGAGCTATTAACAAGTCACAGGGATTTCTGCTGAGCAGATGAGAGGTACATGTTAAAAAGTTTGTAGTCAGCTTGCTTTGGCTTTTAGATGACACTCCCTGGAAATGAGACTTGGTGGCCTGCTGAGTTTCAGGGGTCGGGAGCCCCCACATGAACGAGTGTTTGAAGCCGGGGAGCAAGCCTGTCCAAGAGAAGGTCACGTTGCTTCCATTCACTTTGAAGAAGTGCTCTTGTGCACTTAAAGTACTCAATACAAACGACAGCTAGTTTTCAAAGTCCACATAGAGAAGACTGCGGCACTCATTTTGCAGAGAAGCAAACGAGATACCGAGAAGTCTTTACTCTCGCATGATCTAACAGCTTGTCGGCTGTTAAACAAGATCGGAAGTGCCAGCCAAGCGCTAAATAAGCATAAGGAGGCAGGCTGCCCTCCCTGTGCATCTCAACACAGGCTGCCTGAGGCCTCTCATCACAGAAGAGCTAGGGCAGAGTGGAAAGCCAGGCGACACTGATACAAAGGGGGCAGAGCTGCGTCTCAGAGAAAAGCACACCTCCCTTTCTTGTATAACATTCTCGCCTCACCCCTCTGCCACAGCCAGGTCCTGAATGCTCTCAGGGTCTTGACTGAAGGTTTATTTAATAGATGCGTGTGGGCTGTAGCGTTTGGATTGCCCAGCTGTCTTACTGATCACGGGACCTTGCAAGTTAGCCTCTCTCTATACAAATGGAATTTCGGGTATCTACCTTTGTAGGGATGTTCTGAGAAACAGAAGAAATAACATATAATACAAAGTGCACAAAGGCATTAAATATTTATTTCCTTTTCTCTTCCCTTCTGTCAGTGAAGAAGGAGTGAAAGAAGGAGAAAGGAATCACAGGGCATTTGAGTTCTGATGGGGAGACTCTCAGGTGTTGGCTTCTGTCCACGGAGCTGAGCATGTCTGGCCTCCCCGCACTCTGGTGAGCATATGTCACAGCTAGATGCCCGGATGTAACAGGCTGGAGGAGCCTCCGTGGTTGCGAATGACAGAGCACTGGGCCCGTGACCACTATGGGCCCACTAAGCCTGTACACCCAAAGGCTAAACCAGCTCTGTTTCCTCTCTGAACGATCTTTCCCTCTCGCCTCACCCCTGCCTAGAATGGAAATTCCATGCTCTGTGTCTCTATTCTCAGATCAAGCAAGCGGAATTGAACACAAATAGGTAGGTTGGTGTCTTTCCCACTGTCCCCAGAGGCCTTAATCCATGTCTGAGAGGTGATTAAAATGTAATGCCCTAAGTAGCTGAAAACTCTCTGGTATTCCAGGACCAATCCCCCACCCGCCCCACCTCCCTGCATCTTGTTTTACCCATGGACCCAAGTGAGGAGATACTCATTGAAATTCATATTCAACATTAACTTGTTCCAATATTCAAGGCTCACAGCCAAAATAACCAAAAAGGATACATGTTTAGCAGTGATTCCATACGAGGACAATAACCTAGAATATACTTGTGTACCATGAAGACAAGTACAATGTGACCATGAAAATCCTGAATACCAAACCTGCTGACTTTTGCATCTTTAAATTGATCACTTCCAGATTGTAATATGGAGGCGTTCACATACAGTTTCCTTTTGGGTTTATTTTGTTGTGCTTTCCCCCCCCAAAAAAATTGAAAAACAGTAAAAACAAGACCCCATCTGGGCTAGTAAAGAATAAATTTCCATGTAATTACTTGGTTGCGTAAGCCAGACTCTTCTCTCATATAACTTGGTGGCATGTGTCCCTTGGAGAATGTGGGATCACTGTGTCCCTGAGTAGCCGCCTTTGAGGCGTTCAAACAGGGAAAAGGTAAGATGTCAGCACCCTGTGGACTGATCCCACGGAATAAATCCAAAAGCCATAAAGTTAAGGATCACAACTCCGTTCCTCCCTACTATGGAATTACCCTTAGTTGAAATGAGGGCCCTTCTTAGAATGCAAATGTGAAACATTATAGTGCTAATGAGAATTGTGTGGTTTCAATCTTAGACTCTTAATGCATCCTTCTCCATAAAGCTTAAAGATATACATAGATCCAGACCTCTTCCTTTTTTTTAAATGTTTATTTTTGAGAGAGAGAGAGAGAGAGAGAGAGAGAGTGAGACAGAGGATCAGAAGCAGGGTCTGCGCTGACAGCAGAGAGCCCCATGTAAGGCTCTAACCCACAAACCGTGAGATCATGACCTGAGCCAAAGTCAGATGCTTACCTGGTGCCCCTAATCTAGCTTGTAATATATTCACCCAATTCTCATTTTTCACATTGGCCTTTTGGGTTCTGAGTCTCTCTGTTTCTTGGATGGTCCTGTTTCACACCTACCACCTTGCCTAGCTGGGCTGGCCCTGTTTTTTCACATTCCATGAACTGGTCTGTTTTCTCTGCTCCTTGTTTTACTGCCTTCCCTGTGGCCATGTACACACCAATTGTGATTGCCATTGAGGGCTGATCTGCGTGTCTCCTGGCCACAGTACCCAGCTTCCCACTGAGAAAACCCCCATCCCCCACTCTCAGCTCTCCACCCCTGCCTCCAGGGAAGGCATGTGACTAAGAGCTGGATGGTCCACGCATCATATTCCCCACCCCTGACCACAGTAATTGGTTCGGGGGTGACGCAATTTGAGTCAATGAGACTCAGAGATTTTGCTAGAAACCTTAAGAGGGGCACATGACCCTTTCCCTCAAATTGAAACTTAAGATGTAGGTCTACTGCTGCTCACAGCTATGTTACCATCATGGGGGTCTGAGGATGAAGTCAGGTGGGAGCCTGGAGCAGGTGGTGGCAAGGGAGATTAGAGGTGTGGACGGATTCCAGAACTTGGAGATGGGGGCTACCTACGGTGGGGAAGAAGGCAGGGAAACACCCAGGATGATGCATATATATAGTGGTGTTCTTCCACCAGGAGAGGGCGCCAAGTCTGTAAGGTAAATAGTGTGCTAGATTTTTGGACACATTGAGCATCAGGGACTTTGGGACAAAACAAAATGTATGTCGCCACTGTTTTAGTGGACTGAGTTCAGACACCCTGTCAATCCCTGTCACGAGCTCCTCACAGCCATCTTTCCTCACCTCAGTGATACATGAGATCTGTGTAAGTAGCTATCTAGGAATCATTACAGAGTAATCCACAGTAATTCAAAGACAAGCTGTCCCTTGAACTGTCCCCTTTCCCTGTGTTTTAATGGTTTGAATTTCTCAGTTTCTGATCCCTTTCCAGGACCAACCTCTAATTGTTATAAATCAAGCTGATGAAGATCCCAGCACCAACGAGATGCTCATATCCTTTTAACGGCCTGACAAACATTAAAAGACCCAATGGTGTTGAGGTCTTTTCTGGTGATGTCTGCTACCATTTGAGGAAGAGGGAGCGTTCCATAAATGGCAGGTCTCCTTATTTCCACAGGTGGAGATGGACTGCCAGCTCTGGTGTCACTGGGCCAAGATGGTTCCTTCCTGGTACAAGAGTTGTCAGCCCCTTGGACACGGATGGTGCTCACACAAGCTCTTTCGGTTTGGGCCATACAAACAGCTCCACTGTATATATCATCAGAACAACAGGACTGCACTTGGCCATAACTGACCTGGGCTCTTCCTTTTTTCTTCTCTACCTGTGTTGCCTCAGTCAACGTCCCCAAGCATCACCTACTTGGTTAGTTCATTTTGTCCCTGCCACTAGCAGTGTTCAGGCAGAAGCCCCTCCTGAAATAGAATCCTATCTCCAGACTCTCCAAACATGTGAACTCCCTTGCTGATTCTAAATGAAGACATCTGAAGGCAAGACCATACACTTGACTTCATAAAAATAGAATATCGACCTATTTAGAATTAATGCTCAAGGTGTTGGCCAGAAAACATCAATTGGAAGCGTAAACTAAAAAACAATGTTGTGGACAATCAAAGCTCTAGTAAGAATGAAGAAATCAAATGTGGTCTAATGGAAAGGGAACTGCCCTGTCAAGATGGAGACGCACTTTGGAATCCTCAGCTCACTTCTGCCACCATTTACCTGCAGATATGTGAGCAGACTTTGCTCTGTGCCTCGGTTTCTCTTTGTGTAAAAGGCAGAGGATAATGAATCCCATGCATGCTTCTCCATAGGAGAAAACAACTATATAGAATACCCATTCAATATATTTTTTTAAACAGAAGGATTTGGGTTTTTGCAAAACTGTGGCTAATTCAACTAAGGGCTTTCCTTGCAATGTTATCAACAAATGGGTCTTCATGAAAGAGAAATAAAAATGACAGCAAGGACGGGATGAAAAAAGCATCTGTAACCTCATTCAGACAGAAGAGTCTAGCTTCCAGCAACAGCAGCAGAAGCAGCAGTAGAAAACAGTCTTAAGGCCATGTATTTGATATGCCAGATATTCATGTGTCTGAAGCAGTGAGGTTATATGGACACTGGGTAAGTCAGTCATTATGTGGAGCTTAGGTTTCGTGTCAACACTGCCAATACTCTCTTCACCAAAAGGGAATTACTACAAGATCAGTCTGCCACCGAAGTTTCCTCTAGAAGGTCATCACTTTCTACTCCTTCTAAGACACGAGACAGTTCAACACAGGTGGCTATGTCTCTTTTCTTCGTTTCATGCGTGATACTGTCCAGAGCTACTGGAATTCTTAGTTCTTAAGGGAGGAGGGAGTGAATGTTGTTTCTTTTATGTCCTTTGTTAATGTGAAGAAACCAAGCCACATATTTTTTAATAATGAGAATCTGGATCAAGTTCAATGTATAGTTCAAAAATGGATTCCAATTAAACAATTGAATAGAATTTTGGCTCTCCAGCCCCATCCCACTACCATATGTATCTAGTAATTCCAAGTTCATCCCCCACCAATAAAAAATGGACTCCCTAATTAAGTGTGACATTTTGCTTCAAAAGTCCAGTTTCTCTTAAACCATTGTTTCCCAAGTGTCAACAATAAATTTATCATATGGATAAATTTTTGATAGAAACACCGTGAAACTGGCCATGTTACACACCTAAGCAACTCACGCCAGTTCCCTCTCCCTGTGCCTGCCTAACAGCCCCACGTGCTGCTGAAATACAGGTTGCCAACCCCAGTCATCACTCCACATCCACATCTACACACATATTAGGTAGTTGTGCTCCAAGCACATGTATCAGACAGTGACCCTGCCTACCTGAGCCACAGTGCCACCAAGTGACTTCACTTAGCATCGTTCATTAGGTACTTCCGGGGTGCCAGGCCCTGTGACAGTTCTTGAGAACACAGCAGTGAACACAATGTCCCCACCCATGCCTGCTTCTCAAGAACTGGCAATACCCCTGCCAACATTCTCACACCAGCCTCCATGATACAAACTCTTGCTTAGCTAGAGCTTGCAAAACCAACATAAAACAAGGGCAAAGAAGCAAGGAGCCACCTCAGAAATAAACAGGATCAAGTAAGTATCTTTGCATGAGAATGACACATGTTCCTTTATGAAGCGTGTTTACATAAATGATCTTGTAAAAAATTACCCCTCTTTGGTGGGTGAGGAAAACAGATTCACTAGAAGTACCTTGCCCAAGGTTATAGAGAGGTAGTGGCCATCCAAGATGGAGACCCAGATTTCCCAACTATCAGAATACCTCTGCCTCGTAAGGGCCACGAGAGCCTAGAAGCAATAGCAACACCCTGAAGATGCATTGACCCTTCTTTTCTCACAGGATTATGAGGAGAAGGCTGCTTCATGCAGAGGGCTTCCATTTCTCCTCCATTTATTAAAAAAAAAAAAAAAAAAAAAAAAGAGAGAGAGAGAGAGACAGAAATTCTGGATCACTTGCCTCACCAGATCCCTGTGAAGGTGAATGGTCTAATCATGTTTTAAATAACTAATCATCAGAAAGGCAGTATCTCTTGTCCCTGATGCATCTGCCTCTCAGGTATCCATGTACAGGGACAGAGAGGGACAGAGATGGTGGCGATGACGACCACCGCCACCACCACCACGAGAGCTAGCATGTCGTGAGCGCTTCCCCTGTTTCCATTGTCTCATTTAATCCTCACAAAAATTCTCCATTTTGCACATGAGAAAACTAAGTATCAGAAAGGATTAGGACTTGGTCAAGGTCCCAAAGCTAGGAAGAGCCTAACCCAAGCGGTCTGACTCCAGACCCTATGTTTTCAATCGCTTTATCTTACAATCTGAGAGAGCGCAATAATTTAGGTTACAAAACCTAATTTAGCGTGCAAACCACCAGAAGCTCCCCCGGGAGGGGAATGTAATATAATGTATCATCAAGTCCTAGAAGGGTCTCCCATATGGCAGAGCCACAATTTCAAAACTTGGGGCTCTATTAATGGCAGCCATTTGACAGAACAGAATAAGCTTTGTCTGTAATTTTGGCCCGTGCCACTCTGGGACGGGAGGAAGTTGGAGAGGGAGGCTTATAAAGCATCTGACACTCTGGAAGCTTCCCCAGGTGAACGGGGGCTGTGCTGGGAAGAGCCACCAATGGGACTGAAGAAAGGAGTCGAGGTCAGCCCACGAGTCACCTGTGCGCGGGCCACAGGCTTCCCGACCTGAGCTGCCAGAGAGGGCAGATACTGGAAGAAAGGACAAAGCAGTGCAAGGAAAAAGTCCACCCAGCCCATCAATCTGAGGCAGGTGTTCCACGTAAACAAGAACAGGAGGGAACACAAGTCGCGAGACTCCGACGGGCTTGTGGCTCGCTGTCAGACCTGAGCAATTCACTGCCGTTGTGCGGGCCGAGTTTGTTCTCATCTACAAAACTAGATTAAGAAAACTGATAAGGCTGCCATGAGGAATAAATGATGTTATTATGAAGATCTCTTCGAGTACCAAGGGCTATGTGAACGTTCAGGGATAGAAGTAATAATTTCACCACCATCATAATCGTGAACCTAACCCTGCTTTTAGGTAGAGTGAAAGCGTGCTGCCTCTGGAACTGGCTTGTTTGCGCAAGTGGTTATGCTTTGGTTATTTAGGGCTCTACCAAGTACTCTTCGTTCTAGAAGAACGGGTGTAACTCATGGCTTGGCCTGGGGCCAGATGTGCTATATTCAGTTCTGCTCCCACTCTCCTCGGCACTATCACCAGGCAGAGGCCATGCCCCACGACTTTACCTTGCTGCTTTTGCATGGTGGTGAAATCCTCAAAGGTGAGTGTGCGCACAGGGGGTCTCCAGAACGCGTAAGTCTCCATGATGGCTTCCAGTCCGGTCCTGCCAAGGAGAAAAGTCAGCAAAGGGAGTTGTAAATAACGCCAAGAAATGCACTGACGTTTTAAAGATCTGTGGTGATTTGTCTGAGAAGTGGTATAGACATAGGCACTGAGAGATATCACCACCGGGGGCAATTCGTCTGGAAGAGCGCAAGGTATAGATGACACTGAAATGCAAAAGGAAGAAGAAATTAGCCCAATTCAGATTATTTGCGAGTAAGTCGTAACTATGATGGACTTTTCCTCTGAGCTTTCTTCAAAGGATGTCTGGTCTGCATGGAAAAAAAAAAAAAAACACCTTAATTGTTAAAGGTCAAGGTCACTAATATCACGAATGGAGTTGAACAGAGAGTAGCACTGCCAGTTTCTCTAGCACAGGACGATGTCGTCATCATGACCACAGTGACACAGACACAGACTGCCCCAGCTCTATCAGTGAATATGTGGAGTCAATGAAATTGTCAAATCGCTATGGCTTTACAGGCTTCTTAAATCAACAGAGGCAAGCAGGGCAGATACACTTGAGCTTCCGTTGCCTTAAAAAACACCCACCTGAAGGCAAAGGAAGGGTTTGGTCCCAGAAACTATACCTCAAGCAAAAAGGCCAAGACCTTTCTGTAAATATTTACCTGTATTTTATCATCTAATAATCAAGCTGGTCGTTGAGGGTCACTTACTTGAGACAGTCAGACCACAGGAAACATCCAGGATTTTACGAATACATTAAGGCTTCTCTGTTTCATTGATACTGGAGGTTCCATTAATTGAAATATGCACACAGTGCCTACTTTACCCATCAATAAATTCTCTCTCTGTCATATATATGAGGTGCTGATGGGCACAATTTCAACATAACTGTCCAAGTTATCTCAGACATATTCTTGCTGATATTCCAAGTCCTCGGAACAGAGTCCTGGCTGGGGCTTCGTTTAAAGCTTTGAACATAGCTTCTGATTATTGACTTTTCTTTAAAATTAACTGCTTCACTTCTATCTAAGTGGAGGGAAGGGAAGTTCAGGGACTACGGGAAGGCAGGACAAGGAGGGTAGAGAAAACGAGGTGACATAGTCCTTTCATTGCAAAGTTACTGGAAGGTAACATGGCGTCCCTTCCCAGAAAAGACAAGCTTTCCCTCCTGAGATGAAAACACGCTGCCTGTCCTGCTCCCTAGGCAATACATTCCCAGAGTTGTCTTCAGTCCTGCAGACCAAGAACAAAGTGAGAAGTTTTAAGTGAGAACAAATATCCTTTCCTTATAAATGACTATAAGATCCCCTGAGGTTCTTCTCAGATGAGCTGCTGATACACTGATTGGCTCTTAATGTTGGAAAATCTCCTCTCTGAACAGCCCTTACTTGCACAGTTAACTTTCTAAAGTCTTCCCTGGAATCTTGGAGGCTTTAAATACACCAATGTTGGCAAATCGAACTCTGTATTTTTAGAAGAGGTTGAGAAGAGAGGGTGTTGCATGGTGTTTATTAGCTGTTAATCTGTTAAAAGTAGGAATAGAAGACGTGTCCACATACTCACCTACATCAATGCTGAATACAGTACATGAAACTATTTGTGGAGAGAAAGAGTCCAGGCAATTAGGGAGTTCACAATAATAAGGGGATAGGCAGATAAAGGCATGCCGAGCTTTGATGATTGTAAGAAAGAGATAGGCCGGGCCTAGATCTCGCTGCCTTGCTTTGGAATGCTGGCCACCCACCAGAACATCTTAGGATTCCCTTTAATGGCACGGCAGGCTCCCTGCAAATGGCAAGGCCTTTGTTGCTCCACCTCCGATTCCATTCTTCCCAGGAACATGTACTAACGAGGGGCAAAATATTAGCTCAAGGACAAAGAACAGTCCCTTCTCATTTCCTAGTAAAGTGACAGAAGACTGAAGTAACAATACACTGTTATACTTGCCAATATTGTATTTATTAAAGAAATATAAAAAGTTTTGATTTCATTTTCACAACAGGCAAAAAGAATGTGGCAAAGGTATTCATGATTTTATTTAAGCAGTCAACTCTCTATAGGATAGTGGCCATTTGCCCATCTGTCCAAGTCTAAAATCCAACTGAAAGACTGAGTCATGGAATCAATAGGTTTAAAAATTGGGAAAGTTGGGGTGCCTGGGTGACTCAGTCGGTTAAGCATCTGACTTCAGCTCAGCTCATGACCTCGCAGTTTGTGACTTCGAGCCCCATGTCGGGCTCTGTGCTGACAGCTCAGAGCCTGGAGCCTTCTTTGGATTCTACGTCTCACTCTCTCTCTGCCCCTTCCCTGCTCGTGCTCTGTCTCTCTTTCTCTCTCAGAAATGAATAAACATTAAAAAAAATTTTTTTTAATAAAAAAACAAAAGGGAAATTCCTGGGTATCACCTACTTCTACTTCCTGTGATGCCAGCTTGGATGGTTATTCAGCCTTTGTTGGAGTATTTCCCAAGGAAAATACTCAGTTTTCTAACAGACGTTAGAAAGTTCTTTCTGACCTTAGGCTGAAATCTCTGATGTAACTTTTACCCTCTGGTTCCTTTACCAATGAGTAAATGGTGACAGTGCCAGACGGTTTCCACATCCCCTTCAGGAAGACTTTTCTTAGCTGTTAAGAATGTAATGCACGAGATTCCACATATGGACACAGCCATGGTGTATCCAGTCCAGGGGTCGATCACAAGATTGATGTTGGTGGTGGGGTGGTGAGGGAGGGGTCTTGACTACCAAAAAATAATGACTAAGACCACAAGACCACACATTCCTCACCACACTTGGCCGTGGCTCCATCCTTCACAGAATTATCCTGGATAGTCCCTGAATCTATTTATATATGCAAAGCATGTCTCTTTTTAGAAAAATTAATCCTATTTGTTTACTATATGCCACATCTTATTTGTCCTCAAACTTCATTAAGCTTCACTGGATAGATCTAATTGTTAGAAAGTACTAGTTCTATGTATCAGGCTCGGGTGATGGGCCACGGCAAGATAAGTTCCAGGTAATCCAGGTAATAAATTCCCTCTCCATCACTAGCATGTCTGCTTTGGATCCCATGTTTCTCTGTGTCCCAGTGCTTAAGGTGATGCCTATTGCCTGGTAAGACTCAATTTACGTGCACTGAATTCATTAAAAAGGAGTAAATTTTCACCCTGTGTTTTATTACTGAGCCATTGTTTCATGAACTGTAGCCAGCGTAAAACTTAAAAAAACAACTTGATGGAAAATCAGGACTCTGAAGACAAAAGGACTCCTTTGGTATTGGAGAAGTGGGACTTGTTTCCATAGCTGTTTGTGCCTTTCTTGACTCAGGTCTCAGAGGAGTTTCACTTTTCCTTTGGTTTCTTCTGTTCCAGTCACAGAATTTCTGACCTGCAAGTCTGAGTCCCCTATCAGAGGCCCGTCATTTCTACCCTCATCTTCTCTTACAAGAGTCTTTGCCAACTACCTATTAACATCTTCGGCCACTTGGACATCTATTCAAAGTTTATCGTGAGCAGCACATTGTTTACTTATTCATCACCATTGAACGCTGGGTTTGTAAAATTTTATCTTAAGGTTCTTAAAAGTGAATTCATTGTCTAACAGATTTAAAAAAAAAAAAAAGGCAGTCTTAGGTAACCTCACGTCATTAACATGTTCCACATGGTGGGCCTCTCTGGGTCCATTGCACACCAGAGACCTGATGTCACGTCTGAGGTTTCCAATCAGAGATGATCATGTTGGCAAGTGCCTCCTTCTTGCTTACTTTCCTTGTTTGCTCCAGTGACAAGAGAGGCCATATCTAACCCTTTTTGTTCAGTGCTTTGGCTGGAATCATCTCTCTGATTTCCAGGCCTCTTCTCTTTAGACTTTTCAGTCTGCTCACTGGCCAAACCAACAGAATGTGCTCAAGAGGAGGGAGAAAAGGAAGGAAAGGAAGCAAGCCAAAGATCTCTTTTACAGATTGATGATGCCTCAAGATCAACTGATTTGAAAAAAAAAAAAAAAAGCCAGACTGCAAAGAATTATTCTTCCAAATTCTCATTAAAAATAAAATGTGGGATTGCCCCGTTTTGGAGTTCAGCAAATATTTGATAATTATAACAACAATTATAACTACATTCATGAATCTATTAGGTAGCACGTTGATGTATACTTTGTTTTTTTATTTGTGTTGAGAGACAGGGTTGCTTTTTATGATTCTTCTATTTATTTTCTCTGTAGTTCTGACTTTTAACTCTTCCCCAAGTTATTTGCTGGTGATTCTGGCAACAAAGGGAACCTATACTAGAGATTGATAAGGCCATCGGCCATCTGTCAATAACAGACAGTCAAGAAATACAGAGATGGGGTTTTGAAGTCACAAAGAAGTTTTCCAACCAGTAAATGTGCCATGTTCAGGAGATTTAAAAACAAAAAAGAGCAGAGGGTCTTTACTATAATTTGGGAGTGTCCTGTTTAACAAAAAGAGAAAAACGTGTAGGGGTGCCTGGGTGGCTCAGTTGGTTAAGCGTCCGACTCTTGATTTTGGCTCAGGTCATGAGCTCACAGTTCACGGTTCCAGCCCGACACTGGCAGCATGGAGCCTGTTTGGGATTCTCTCTCTCCCTCTCTCTGTCTGCCCCTTCCCTGCTTACACATGCCATCTCAAAATAAATAAATAAACTTAGAAGAAAGAGAGAACAACATGTAAATGACTAATTCTGACCTGTGTGATCAGTGCTACACTGACGATACATAGAAGATGCCATGGAGCCCTGAACAAGAAGTACTTTCTACACCTGGGAAACTCCAGGATCACTCCATGATAGGCCAGTGACTTCAGCTTCATATTAAAGGTTACTCAGCAGTTTCCCACACAGACAAGAGGCAGAAAGACCTTTCCTAGGAGAGCTAACAGTGTGTACAAAGCCTTGGAGGTATGGAAGGGAAGGCACGTTCTGGGAACTGAAAATAGTTCAGGGTGACTGGAGCTCCAGGTGCAAGATGAGATGATGGGGCAGATACTGTGGATATTTATGCCATGTTAGGTGCTTGGATTTTATCCCATGGGCGGTACTGCACCTCTGATCTTTCCTCTGTCTTCCTGTTCCAGCATTTGAAAAGACACAGAACCAGCATATACTGTTCTTTCAGATCTAATTACCATATCTCAACTTTCTAATCCTTTTTCTTAGACTGTCCTTCATCCACTGAGGTGAGGGCAAACCTTCCACACCTCCTTCTTTCCTGGATCTGGAATTGGCTCCTACGTATTTGTTGTCCAGGAATATTTTAAAAGGCCCCCCAACAGAGGTCTGCAAATTGGAAACAACACCAACAACAAGCCATCATTCAAAACTTGGCTTTAGATGGTACAACAAGTATATCTACACGCTGATTGGCTGTCACTGATGTGCCTTACAGTGGTTTGGAAGAACAGGTGTCCAATGGGCACCTGCTTGGAGTTGAGTCAAAACTGTTCCTTCCCAAGGGATTCTCAGCTCGGGAACCCTGGCCCCCACCCCACATGGAGTCTGAATGGGTAGCAATGGGACTCTCGAAGGAGTTTTCATTGCCTCAGGAAGTACAGTAACAATCCCTGATGACACAAAGCAGGCTAACTAAAAGAGTAAGTTTCTTTGCATTTGACTGGAATGGTCAAACTTTAATTTGGTAATCACACGAGATGCAGATTAGCACAGTGGTTAAGAAGGACCAAGAGCGGGGCCCCTGGGGGACTCAGTTGGTTGAGCGGCCGACTTCGGCTCAGGTCATGATCTCGCAGTCTGTGGGTTCGAGCCCCGCGTTGGGCTGTGTGCTGACAGCTCAGAGCCTGGGCCTGCTTCAGATTCTGTGTCTCCCTCTCTCTCTGCTCCTCCCCGGCTTGCACTGTGTCTCTCTCTGTCTCTCAAAAATGAATAAACGTTAAAAACATTTTTTTTTTTAAAGAAGACCAAGAGCTTTGGAGCCAGACTGCCTGGGCCCAAACTGCAACCCGGCTGCTTATCAGCACAATCTTGACCAGGCCATACAACCTTCTCATGCCTCAGCTTCGCTCTCAATAAAACGGAAATAATGATACTACTCCCTCCTTATTGTTACTTAATAAATGCAGATTGATTAAAGACAAAATACATCCGAACAAGAGAAAAAAACATAATGAAAGTTTGAGGACCATCGGTCTAACTCAAGAAACAAAACCCCACCGTCAGCTCAGGTTGTGACCTGTAACAGGAGAAAACACTCTTATTTCCCTGGAATTCAAAACTGTGTCAGCCCTCTGGTTCTGGATTGAATGTGGAGGGACCTGCATGTTACCTAATTCCATCTCTCATTCTCTCCTCAAGGAACTGAAAACGTGTCCCTCAAGCCTCTGTAGGCCTCATTATCTTGCAGATATTTCAGACTCCAATATGTTAGCCATTAAGAAGACGTCACTCTGTTAGATGACACCATCCCTGGGCGAGAGCCATAGATAATAAAACAACTGCCAACTTTCCCTGGCAAACCAGCGGAGCCAAGAGGACAATGGTGGAAAAGGTTCATGACAGAGGAGAGAGAACAAATAACAAGGCAGAGAAAAATGTTAAATACTGGCTGGAAGACCAAAAGCCAGGGGACGTGATAAACAGCCATGGCCTGGAAGAAGAGGGGGAGTCTGGCAGGACGTTGCCACCAGAGTCTAGTACAGGGCCAGCTACCTTGACCTGTAGATGCAGCAGTTCCCAAGAGGGAGTCTAGTGCCGATTACTTACTTTAGATCTGCTAAATGGCACCCGTGCCAGGGATAACAAAAGAGTCTGAAAAATCTACAGGGGCTAGTAAGAGTGCCAGGAATGAGCAGGATGAGACTGGCTGGAAAAACACAGTCAATGGCTTTGGGGAGAACAAATAAAAATATAGAAATTGAAAGTGAGGGAGACACTTGGAAGTCATGCTGGTTGAAAGAAGGCAAGTGGTCAGTGCATTGGCTCTAAGCTTGCTATGTGAGCCTTCATGAGCGACAGGAACCCGGAGAGGGACAAGAGCAAAGCTGTCTGCTGACTGGCAAGCTGCGCCTAATAGAGGACAGTGACATCACCCTCTGGATGCTGCCATTGGCTGGATTTGCAAATTCTGAAAGCTAGTACCTCACTCTACTCAGCTTTACCATCCGTCAAATGGGAAACACTCTAACAATACCAATCAACTTGGAGATAAAAAGGGAAAACCTGGACCACCGATACTACATGAGATGATTATTACTAATGTTATCGTATACTTATGATTCAAATTCCTGGAAATGAATATACAAGGTTGAACGGTATGAAACTGCCGATATTTTACCTCTTTGACCCACAAATATAGTAATTTCATATGTTCAGCTTAAGAGGTAGGCCAGGGTGTGGACAAGACTGGAAACACTTGGTTGTAACAGAATTCTTCTAACAGACTTTGACGGAGACCCACCCTGCACACTTCTTCCCCAACTCACAAAGAAAAATGGTTTCTTTCAGACCTAAGCACCAATGACCTGGCCCTGGGGCTAGTGTCTGGCTGACTCTTCCTTTTCCTTCCTTTTCATTTCCATTCACTGGAGGCATTCTGATTCCACTCTGGGTTTTGTGAGAAAGGGCTGGGCCTTCACAAGGTTTCCTGTCTGTGCTCAAGAAGGTGATTCTTCACTCTATGAACATGGTCTTGGGACAGCAGCTGCTGAAGAGGGGGGTCACAGGAAAATCTTTTACTCCCAAATATCCATCCCCACCCCATCAATGGAGATTCCTTCCTTTGTGCTAAGTATTAGCCTCATTAAGTATCCTCCTCCTGCAAGCAAATATATCTATTCCCGTAATGCAGTTAATGGCTCCATTTTTAGATCACTCTCCCCCGAAATATTATGTAAAGGGACACTAGGCACCAAGAAGGACAGCCACCAGCCACGTTCCCAGCAAACAGCAGTGCTGGCTGAGAATCAGCCTAGACACACATTGCCTCAGACACCTCATCCTGAAGTGCCTCTTGTTTTTTCAGCGAGGGACAACCTACAGTTACTTGTATGAACCAAGTGCCCCATGATATGAGGCCTGCCTCCAGCTCCTTTCTGATAGTTCCTAAGTGGGATTTGAGTGTCGCGGTAGAAGCCTCCACAGGTGGCCTCCAGAGAAAAAGATACCCTTCTAAAAAGTTTCACCAGTTCCCTGGACCGCAGAAGGGCCACTCCACTGGGGACCTACAGCAGTGGAACCAACAGCAGTGGCTTCTGAGGCACCACACGAGCTGGGAGTATCCGGATGAAACCACATCACGTGGGACAGTCACCCTTGCAGTTGTCTTAGATGCATTGGAGGCTGGGAGTAAGGTAAAACCCAAGGTCAAAGACAGGATGAAGGCTACTGAGAGAACCCAGAGTCATGCACTCCATGCTACTATTAAGACAAGTTCATAGAACCTTTCACTCTCCAGACAGATCATAATTTTAATCCTCTCCTTTTTATGTATGTGTTTGCTTTGGAGGAAGTCCCTGGGAATTGTATAAAATTTCCCAAGCTGACTTGGGCTTTCTGTAAAATCTTGGCAGCCACTCCTAGCAGAGACAAGGCCTTCACATTAGATGTGGACTGAGAGACCCAGAGACTCTTTGTTCCTTCTGTTCCTCTGCTATCCCTTTCAAGTGCAAGGTCTTTGCAGGTGTAATGCTCCCCCTAGCTGAGCACAGTGGGCTCGTCAGGCTTGTGGACAGATGTTATCTCCCCAGGCTGCTTCTTGACCATGGGACACACTGCAAACACTTGGTTCTCTTCAGCTCTGTGACCTTTGTCTTCTCTTTGGAATACACTGTCCACTGGAGTGCCCAACCATAAAGATGTAATGTTACCTCTCCGTTCGCTACTGAGCAACCTGTCTCAACTAAACTTCACTCTGCCTGGACTCAGTCTCTGGGACTCCTTCTTTCCTGCACTCACAGACTCTGAAACTAGCAAAAAGCATGTTCCCACTGTTCAGAGCCAGCTCTGACGGCCTGAAGGGTGTGTGTGTCTAATCTAGGATGAGGCTAAATCAGTGTCCACAGCATCAGTCCATCTCAGATGGACCTGATCTCAGATTTGAAACAACATTGCCCCCAGTCTTGAGACTAAGCCTATTTATAGATTCACTCTTCCTTCCCTCCTTAGTTCGTGTCCAAAACTAGTTCTCTACTATTGTTGCATTTGATTCACCCTTGATTGGGGTAAGGTTTTCTCACTCCAGAGTTCCTGGTTTTTAATTTCTCTGCCACTCATCAAATCTTTTTGCTGTTTTGTAAGTAAATGAACAATTATCATTTACTCTGTGTACCTGATGCTGTAGGAAATAGCTTAAGACTACCTGACATAGGTACAGTCTTCAAGGAACTCACACTCTTTTTCTTTTAATTTTTTTAAAAGTTTATTTCTGAGAGAGAGAGAGAGAGAGAGAGAGAGACCACAACCAGTGGAGGGGCAGAGAGAGAGGGAGAGACACAGAATCTGAAGCAGGCTCCAGGCTCTGAGCTGTCAGCACAAAGCCTGACACGGGGCTCGAACCCACAAACTGTGAGATCATAACATGGGCCAAAGTTGGACACTTAACCTACTGAGCCATCCAGGTGCCCCATGGAACTCACATTCTAACACTGGGCAGAGCCCAGGAACACAGACCACAAGACATAAACTAATCAAGCTGAGGGAATCTGTTTTCCCTAGGAACAGGAAGGTGTTACTATCTCCTCCTGGAAGGAGAAATCTCCCAGAGCTAACTCTGGATATCGTGCCTGGGACTAGGCCTGATTAAAAGCAAATATACATGGATCTCCTCCAACCTCCCTAAAGCCGGATTTGGGCCACATAATTTCTGAGAAATCTAGGAGGAACAATTTAGAAGTAAACACAATTGCCCTCCCATTGCAGAGACAACGCCTGGAAGCAAAATCTGTGAGTGTCTCCATCCAAAGGACCACCTGTCTACCACTCTTCTCAACATGAACACACACACACACACACACACACACACACACACACACACTTCTGGTGGAGACTTCTAATCAGAGGCACAATCACATGGCAATGCAAAGTAGCAGCGCCATAAGTACAGCTTGAGGAGTGGTGACCTTGTCACACAGAAGCATGTGAATGGCACTTCCTAAGGAAGCAGAGAGGACTGTGACAGGCTCTGGTGATGATGACACCACAGGGATGACACCCTGGCTCACTGGGGCTTCTGGTGGGGTTCTGAAAGGCCCAATTAATGTCACCTCTTGTCCTCATTTGAACTCAGAATAAAGTCCAAGAAAGTCCTGGGAGCCTGAAGCAATGGAGACTGAAATACCAGCTTTATTATTGACAAAGGTGTCTGGATACTAAGGCGTAGGTGTGGAGGCTGAACGAGCGGGCTAGAACTGCCCTGAAGAGGGACCACTCCCCAGAATGGCAGGCTGCCTCTTCTGGACTTACCATCAATGGCAAGAGCCCAGAATGTACACTCGCTCTAGGGAAGCAGGTCCTAAAGAGTCCCCTCTCCCAGGCTCAGCAATCAGATGCGGCACTGCGGTGCCCAGTGAGGGGAAGGAGAGAGTGATAGGGCTGGGAGTCAGGAGTACTCTCCATGGATTTCTCTTTATATTAAAATATGAGGTGGGGCACCTGGATGGCTCAGTCCGTTAAGCATCTGACCCTTGATCTCAGCCCAGGTCATGATCTCACGGTTTGTGGATTCAAGCCCCATGTCAGGCTCTGCACTGACAGCACGGAGCCTGCTTGGGATTCTCTCTCTCTCTCTCTCTCTCTCTCTCTCTCTCTCTCTCTGCCCCTACCCAGCTCAGGTTCTCTCTCTCTTTCTCTCTCTCAAAATAAATAAACATTTAAAAACTATATATCAGTAATGGAAATAAGTGTCCTCACCCGAGCCTCCTCAGTTCTTCTCTGTGCTCAGGACACTGCGGTCGCCTGGCCGCACTCAGAGGGTGCTGCAGAGAAAGGCTGGCAGGGTGGGAGAGAGTCTGGAGAGGCATTTGAAGAGAGGGCAGCGGGTGGCTGTGTCTTCCCCATCTGCCCTCTACACCCCTCCCTTCCTGAGCCTTTGGATCGTGCTGGGATAGATTGAGATCGACAAACCTAAACGTGTTTTGGTTTGAGGTTTGGCAAATTCTGTAACTGCAAAGTATTCCACAAATGTTTTGTGTTCTGCAAAACCAAAAAACATTGGCCAAGCACTTTCCCCCCTTAATTTTTAAGCCCATGTGTTTTTAAAGGAAATGTAATCCGTATGTTTTGGGTACGTTTATATGCAACTCATCAAACCATGCTCCTCTGTATGAGTCATTTGATGTCTAAAAGGCATGAGGAAGATCATAGATTTATAAGAACTCTGTTAGCACAAGCAGGGCAGTAGGTGAGGCACTGGCTGGAAGGTGATGAACTGGATTCTGGTGTTGGCACAGAGCCCCCAGATCCCAGAGGATTTACAAATAATCCCCTCTATCCTCATCAGTCTTTCTCATCTGCAACTTGACATTAATAATTCTTGTCCTTATCAGATCCTGCAGGCAGATAGTGAGATTTCAAGCCTGATTATCAGGTAATTTTGACCTTTTTAAAAGAGAAAATACAAGGGCCACTGTACTAGCCCCCAGAGGTCTATTTTAATCTAGCTTCCCAGAGCACCGGAGGGTAAAAATGGCTTCTATATCTAATGATTCATCTTTTCCCTATTGTGAGACAGGGGACTTCAGGGTCATCATGTCATGGTTTCACTTGCTAGGGAAGATCAACCTGACTTCCTGTCCTCTACTAGGGAATTCCTTATTTACAGGGGGGCACAGCAAGCGAATGACAAAGCCACGGGGAAGTCTACAAAGACAGACAGAGAACACACATTATTGGCCATTAGAGGAAGAGTTCTAGTCTCTAAATCTGTCGAAGGTAACATAAGTCAAGTTTAAACTCTTAGCATGATAGAGCAGAGTGCACAGGTGGACCTGGGAGTTAGTGTTCCAGCTTTCCTGTGTGACACTAGCTCCCTGAGCCTCAGTTTCCCACAATATACACAAAACATAGGTCATTTTAAAGATTAGAAAACATGTAAGTAAAAGATCTTGGACACAGTAAGTGTTCGATCTGAGATAATTTCTATAACTATTAACATTACTTAAAATAAAATAGCCTGCAGGTTTTAATGGGACAGAACGAAGAATCACGCTACCAGAAAAATTATATATAAATAAGCCACTGAAATGGGCTAATAAGGATCCATAGTTCTGCCCTCCTGGAGTCCTTACAAAGAAGAGTAGCCCACTAGGCAAGACAAATAACTGTCTGTCTGAACAGTAAGACATTCACCAGCCCTAAAGCAGACCCAGGCCAGGACCAAATGATGTGTCTAGCTCCCTTCTAGCCCAGTGAGGGGATAGGAGAGTCTCAGGACCTGAACCAAGATGTCATCACAACTTCTTAACCAAGGCAAATGCTTCAAGACACGTAGACTTATTCCCAAGATTGAAGTGTGGCTCCAATTCCTAGAACATAGCTGCAACACTGGTCAATACAGCCTATCCCAATTTTCTGTCCTAGGTCAGGTCAGAAAAACAAGGACTCCAATGGGAGTAAAAGGCAAAGAAGAAATCAAAACAACCTTTGGAGTGCCAAGAAGAAAATAAACAAATAATTAAATGCCACTGGAGATACAGAAGGAAAGAAAGAGAAAGTGGTTGAATAACGAAAGTCATTAGGGTTGACCCCCAGCTGTGTCTAGGGCAGAAATTCTTGACTTTTGGTGACAGAACCTTCCAAAAATCTGGAGAAAGCTAGAGACCTCTCCTAAGAAAAATGCATACCTGTTCATCCACACACGATTTTCCTTATAGTATCTGGGAACTCACAGAACCCCCAAAATCTAGCCACGGGCTCTTAAGCTAAAGATCTTAAATACCCTAAAGACTTCTTTATCAAAGGCCAAATTCTATTCTGAGAACATCATCACTAGCAAGGTCCTCAGTAAGTCTAGAATGCAGAGCCCTGAAAAGGAAGCAACGGGAAACAGCTCACAGGCAAGTTCTGTAACCTGAACATGGGATATAAACTAACTGGCAGAGAGAGTACCCATTCCTCACTGGCCACATTTTGAGGACAAAGGTCTTTCCTGAAAGGGAAAGTATTTGGCCTGGAGTCCTTATGCCTGAGTTCTAGTGTGGCCACACCACTAACCAGGTGCTTGATCTAGAACACATTACTCAATTTTTGTCATCTTCAAACTAGAAGTTCAACTGAATTCTACCTTAATCAACAGGTGTAACCTCAAGAAATTCTGAGGTAAATAAAAATTTCTAGAAATCTAAATGGATTTTAAATATACAAAAAAAAGAGTTTCATAAAGAAGTTCTTCCATAAGGGATGAAGAATATACTTATCACAATGAACACTGAGTAATATATAGAATTGCTGAATCTCTATACTGTATACCTGAAACTAAGGTAACACTGTACGTTAATTATCCTAGAATTTAAAAAAGCAAATAATGTTTTAAAAAAAGAAGTGCTTCCATTAATCATTTTGTGAAGGAAATGATCACTACAGATGACTTTTAGCATACATCTGGGTTCTAACAGAATGTGCTATAAAGTTCATGAAGTGATTCTAAATATAATACTAAACAGTTTCTCTGAAAACTCTTGCAGGGAAAATAGCACAGATAACTCTTGACAATCTGTGTCATTTCCATGTAAAGAAATGCCCCCCGGATGAGGAAAATGTCTGAACACTAATGTAAATAGTTACTGCAAAGCCTGCACACTTTAAAATTTTTTTTAATGTTTATTATTTTTGACAGACACAGAGAGGGAGCAGGGAAGGGGCAGAGAGAGAGGGAGACACAGAATCAGAAGCAGCTCCAGGCTCCGAGCTGTCAGCACAGAGCTGAACACAGGGCTCAAACTCACAAACCGTAAGATCCTGACCTGAGCTGAAGTTGGACGCTTAACCGACTGAGCCACCCAGGCACCCCTCAACCTGCACACTTTATAAAACATGCATGTCACATTTGTGGTTTCAGTACAGTTTATATAAAGTGAATTTTTCTGACTGCATACCTTTAGGTAGATCTGTGTTTCCTAACCATTTCAGTTCTCACCTAGCTCTCTGGATAACAGATTTTAATTTTACAGAGGAAGGGTGAGAAAGAAAGGATTTAGACAGAAGCAGAATTAACCAGAAAAATGCCATGTCGCTAAGTCCACTTACAATAAGAGCAAACAGTCCCTCAAACGTCAGCTGTTCCTCAGAATTTCCCTATATGACAACCTAATCCTAATGATGCTGGGCCATCAGGAAAGGTTGGGTTTTAGAAACTGTCTTTATCAAGGTAGGCAACATCTAATATATTTTGGGAACATGTCTTAGGAGAAAAATGGCTAATTTCTTACCAATGTTTTAGCTCTTAAAGGTAATAATTTCCTGGGCCCCTGGGTGGCTCAGTTAGTTAAACATTTGACGCTCGATTTCAGCTCAGGTCACGATCTCATGGTTTGTGAGTTCGAGCCCCGCACTGGGCTCCACGCTGACGGTGCAGAGCTTGCTTGGGGATTCTCTCTCTCTCTCACTCTCTCTGCCCCTCCTCCCCTGCTCATGCTCTCTTTCTCTGTCTCTCTCCCAAAATAAACTTAAAAAAATTTTTTAAAAGGTAATAATTTTCTGATAATTTTTATTTGTCCACATTTCCTTGTTTTCCTGATAACGCAAAATAAATGAGATGTCAGTGTAAGTGCTGTAGCCACCCATGCACTTACCAGAAAAAGTGGCAAAATCTACTGAGGATAATAAAGCACCATAAAATTTGTTTTAAGTGACTGGATTACCAAGTATTGATGTACAGTGTGTTAACAGAAAGTTGGAAAATTCAGCTTTTGGGGGACAGCTCTTTGATCCTCGGATCAGCTGTCCATTTCTCTTTGCCTGAGTCAGCAGAGCGGCTAGCGTGCAAGCAGTCTCCGACAAGTAGGAGCCAAAAGCCACGCATGGGGAGCCGGGGGGAAAATGTCACATAGAAGAGAAATGTCGGTGAGTCTCTTTCTCAATTATTCTTACCTGTTTCTTCCAGAATCTCTGAATCCTTTAGCAAAAGGGTTTCGATCGATTTTTAATCTGGTGATCTGGAAACAAGCAAAAAACATAAGTTGTGTTTGTATTAACGGATTTCTTTTTCGGTTGCTCCTAGAAAAATGACAAAAATCACTCTGTTAGTAATGGCTCTTGTTTTTATTTAGTTTCCATTAAGTTTGAGATTTAAATTGAAATGGAGATAGGACTCGGGCCTGGCACACAGATGTCTGACCCAGCTGACACACTGCTCCCTAAAAAACCCAGGTTTTCCCAGTATGTGACTGTAAACTCCTCTGCTCACCTTTCCTGCCCCCCCCCAAAAAGAGGCTAAATCATTTGCCTAGACAAACAAAGGCATGGAAATGGAAAACTGGGCGATGGTCAAGTCCATGGAACATGACACACAGGGAGCACCTGAAAAGTGTTTGCTGAGCGAGTAAATAATGAATGAATGGATTCAATCCAATCCAATGAAATGAGGGCACCAGACAACTGCCTCAGCCTGAAAGACCCAAATAATTGCACATCCCATCTCACTTAAGTTGCCCCTTCCCTGTCCCTAGAGATCATTCATTTAATGACCTAAAGTGGTCTTGTAAAAGACACAAAAAGCAGCTAGACCTTCATCAAGGTTGCACCCAAGGCAAAATCTGCAAACGGGGGACTCAAGGGAGCTGGCTACAGTGCATTTCTTCCGGTCTCCAAGGCTCACAAGCAAATCAGAAGACACAAACCACTGTGTGGCCCAGGTTGGGCAGGTCCTCTGGAGCATCTGGCTCAAACTCTACTTCAGTGCAGAAGTCCCTGCCTACTGCATCTGACCTCAGTCCCCTCAAACTCGGCGAGGTTTGGACACATCACCCTCATGCCTCCAGACTAGACCAAGCCTGACCAACAAATTCCACATGTGCTCTTTCGTTTCCGCTCTCAGCCTTGGTCATGGGAGGCCCTTTCGAGATCTTTGTGTCTAAACCAGCTGTGAATGACTCACTACCTTCAAGCAACAGAGACTTAGGGGTGGGGGCGAGGGAGCTCAGGAAAGGATGAAAGGCACTCTCAACGGAAGGTAATTCTACACAGAGGGAATCTCATTATTTAAGACCACCTTCCCATTTCTGCTCATTGCAGACCTTATCAACTAGGATGGCTACAGTTATTTCTTATGGAGCAAGTCTTTCCAAGTCCCTCTTTGGCTCACTTTGTCAGAGTGGAATTTCCCAAAGCCGCAGTCTTTAAAGGTCTTTAAAATGCAACGTGAGATTCCAACCAACAGACTCTGACTTGAAAGTATCAAAGTTAATTTTTTTCCCCTAAAACAGTCCTTGCCTCTAGAATGGCACACTAATAATGTAGCACTAATAATGTAGCAAAAGCAATTTTACATCTATTTTATAGACCAGAGCAGGAGCCTGAAGCCTTTGGCTTTCTAAAGTCTAGTGTCTGCCCTGTGAATATTGTATTCCGTTTAAAGACTGTCACTGCTTTTCTGTTTTTGACTTAAAATCCGTTCTTTCTTCCTCCATAATCCGCAGCAATAAACCACACACCATATTTTCTTTTCAAGTTGGGGTTATAATATTTTATTTTCTCTTTCAAGTTGGCTTATCCTGTCCGGCTCATTTATGATAGGGGTTCCTGATATATGATTGTGCTGCCATGTTTGGGGGGCCTCCACAGGCCCCTGTAAATAAAATGACATTCTATTTCATAGGCCTGGGAGAAAAGGTTGAAAACCTGTTTGCCACAGCTCATTCTATCTCAGGCCAAGAGGTCTGCATGGCGATTTAATAGAAAAATGCCACCAAATGTTAGGAAAAACAGCACCTCTATACTTGTTTCAAAGCTTTTAATGTGAGATTTACAGAGCTTTATGTAGTGTATACTCATTATTTGTTGATTATCAAGTGCCTTTGTGTGCAAAGCAAGGTGACAGGATGCATAGGTGATAGTGATATATAGTCCGTATTTGGCTATGTATTGTCTGGCCTTCCCCCCCAGACAGAAGCTTCTAATCTAGAAGTAAAAAGCAGATATACACACCAACACAAAACAGAAATTGATAAGGTTCACAACAAAGGCAAAGTGCCGTAAGAACATAAGAGGAAGTAGCAATGGGTCCAAGTTGAAGGTCTCTGAGGCTATCTCTCAGATATAGCACATGAGCCAGGCCTTGAAGGATGTGTAGGATTTTCATGAAACATGCAAAAAGGGGAGAAAGGAACAAGGGAAGCATTTACTAAGAAATGTCCTACATAAGCCAGTGCACCGAGGTATAGAAGCATGAATGAATGAAGCATACTGGAAAAACACTGAGAAGTCCAATTTGGCCAGGGCATGGGGTAGGAGAAGAGGGGCAGCGAGAGACAGCTAGAGGCTGCCCTCAGGCCCTATCACAGAAAGCCCTCATTGCCCTGCTTAGGCATTTACACACCCTACAGGCAGAAGAGAGCAATTTAACAATATAAGCCAAACTATGACCCCAGTTAATGCTGGTGCTGACAACTTTGGCTGTGCCTACCAATACCAAGTGTAACAAGGACAATAATTTGGAGGAACAAACCAATGTATTCTCAACCTCAATAAATCCATAGGCCCACAGTTCCCCTATGGAGAGCCAGCCTGGTAGCCTCAGATCTTGTGAATATCTCATATAGCATAGGAAGGGATGCAAATGACAGCTGGGCCATAAAGCCTGCTGTCCTGCGGAAGACAAGGATGTGACACAAGACGAATTCGTATCAAGTGGAAAGAGAAGTAAAAGGTCTTCCCCTCACACCCCAGTGGAGTAGGGAAAAAGAGGAAGCCTGGCAGGGCCACCTCCATACATACATAGGGCTGGCCGCATCGAAGTGAAAATGCCACCTGGTCTGATGAGTCAGGAAGAGAGGCCCAAGCTAGCATCTGCAGGCCTCCTATTGCCCTTCCATGGGGGGTCAGGGACTCAGAGGTCCTCACCTGCCATTCCAGGGAAGGCAGGGTGGCCCTAACCCCAAGGTGCTACAGCCTAGGCAGGAGCCAAACAGAGGACCTAGACGAGCCCTGCGGGGAGGCGGGGCCAGCCAGGGAGGCCCAGGAGGTCCAACTGAGGCAAAAACACAAAAGCACAAGCTGAGTAGTTCTTCTATCAGTAAAGCATGTCCACACAAAGGACCCAAGGTCGAGAGCAGATAATGACAGCCACCAGCAGAGGCCAGTGAGGACCGCAGCACAGGGACCCACAAGTAACCACTTGAGGACTCACGACCCCTGCCGCCTCTGCGCACTCGCCACACATGTGGCCATCTGGGATAGTGCAGAAGGGTCACTGGAATAATTTTCAACTCTACTCCATAGTTCTGTTTATCAATTAGACCCAAATATGGCTGTCAGTCTCCACCTCCCCACCTTCCACCAATACATCGCCATCTTTTCACTAAACTACTCTACATAACCTTTAAACTGATCTCTCTTCTCTACACAGCCACCAAAGTGGTCTTTGTGAACATGTACATAGATCGTGTCATTCTCTTCAGTGGTTACCACCCCACTCAGAACCGAATCCAAACCCCTTGGCTGGACTTGCGGGCCCGGCATGGCCCCTGATTAGCTCTCCATCCCCACCCACACTCCTCTACGCCTGGGCCACAGGCTCCCGCCAAGCTCAAGCTGCTCTGAGTGCTGGAAAGTGCCAAGGCCCTTCCCTGCTCAGACCCCTCACGCTCACTCAACCCCCAGACGAAAATGTTCTTTACTCTTTACACAGCTGCTGCCTAGTCATGAGTCTCAGTCCAAATGTTATCTCCTGAGAGAGATGTTCCTTGATCATCCCTCCAAACAGGGTGCTTTCAAGGTAGGAACTGCATCCATTTCATACACCATTTTATCAAGAACCGAACATGACACGCTATTTGTGTTCAACGAATGAATGAGTGCGTGAGAGCATGAATGAATAATGTGGAAAACAGGAATCACCAGCGCCAGAGCAGTAACTGGCCCTAGAGAACACAGACCAAACAACTCCCTCGATCCTATCTGCTTTCACTGCAGCACTGCAGACGAGAGTCTTCAATGTCCCACCAGGCAGAAAGAGAGGTCGATTAGTAACTCTCCGTATATCCAAAGCTATTCTACAGCGGTCATGTTCAAACTTGGTCCAATGATAATGAGGAGGCATGGAAAGTCCAGAGGTTGGGAAAGCGTTTTTCCTCACTGATTTGATTTCCACGACCTTCTACCGATTAGTAGAGTCTGTGTCACTGGGGGCTGTAGCACACGAAGAGGTGGCTGCTGGCCTGCCACCATTGGTTTGAATAATTTTCACTGACCTTTCGCCAAGGCAATTACTAAATGAGGGACGCCTCACGGTACACAGCGTAGACATAAACAGCACAACCCACAAAGAAAAGGAAACTTCGATATTCTGAGTATGATTTTACAATACCAAGGCTGAAAAGGCCTTCCCTTATGAACACTCTCTTAGTTATTCTTTTTTTTTTTTTTTTTTTTACTATATTGCTTGAAGGGTGTTCATCAGGGAAGAAAAAAAAACTTAGCCCATATAAAAATAAAAAATAAAAAATCCTCTGCACTGACTCGATTGGAACGTGAGAACACAACTGGCTCGATAGTTCAGTACATAATGAGCGGCTCAGAACTCCTATTGGATTTGCTTACATAGACCTGGCTGTGGTTTCAGACTTCCGATCTGGTTCGTGTAGCCAATTCTCATCAAGAAATAAGACTGTGTTACCTGAGGAGAACAGGGCTGTGTCTTTTTGAAATCTAGTTTCCTGTTTGGGGGGAAAAAAAAATCAAGGTTCAGCAGTCTTTTCCCCTTAGAGAAGACAAAGACTCTGCAATGGAAATTTCCTGCTAATTCCATGAGGACATGCTGGCGTCAGCTTCTTCCAAGAAAAAGCATAAAGCGTAGAGTCGCCTTTATTCCCACCTCTACCACTTTATTCTCCACGATGAGATTCTGGGCATGGTGTACCCTCCTCTCTGCCTTAGGCCTGCCAAGTTGGCACTCCAAGAGCAAATAATAGTAATAATAACTTCAGTATGCTAGCAGCCCTGGGAGTCTACGGGTCAGTCAGCAAGGGTGGGAGGAAGGAATGGGAAGGGGGAAAGAAAAGCATAAAATATTTTACGAAAATAGAAACTCTTTCTTCACATTTCACTACTACTTATATCCAAAGAAGCGAACCACAGATTTGTAAGGAAACTGGTAGTGAAGGTGTGTTGGCTAATTATTCATGCAGTCCTTTTCCAGGCACATATTCAGTGCTGTGCACTATGAGATAGACACAAATACCTTAGCATTATGGAGATGGAAGGGTCCTTCTTCTTAATTAGTGGTTTCTGGGCTTCAGGCCAATTTTAATAGCCCCCCAAACATCTGAGGGATCAACATTGATATTCCAGTTCTTTATTCTACCAAACGAAAAGAGTTACATCTATCTACTACCTCCTGCCATCATTATTTTATAAAATAAATGACATTTTAGTATCAAAAAAAGTGAAAAGGACAAATTAACATATGGTCTATTTAAATGAATGCATACAGGTATAAAAAGGCCCTATACTGTCTTTATTGTTACATCTTGCAATGGATTATAAAAAATTTCTCCATAGACTGGTGGCTGAGAAGCACCGATTCAGAGCAAACCATCAACTCCCAAATGGGAATTCTGAGGTGGAGTGATTTGTCACAGGCAGTACAATCCTTCAGCTACAGAGCTGGGTCTAGAACCTGAATCTTTTCACCCCTGACCTGGTGATGGGGTCATGAGAGAGGGATAGCACACTAACAGTTCGATGAAGGAGAGCTCACCTGCAGCTGAAAAATGTAAGAGATGTTGTAGGAGGGAATGTTAGGAGGGTTTGTATCTGTACCGAACTTGAAGAGTGGAAGGAATCTAGACAGATAAAGAGGAACGGAGAGGTCATTCCTGGAAAGATAACAGCACAAGCAAAAGCAGGGCGGCTACAAAGCGCAAACCATGGTAAAACTCAAACCAGACCGCTGAACTCTTGTGGATGCATGACGAAGACGAGCGGAAAGTGAGCCTAGAAATGTAGCTGGTGACTAGCTGCAGAGGACCTTAATAGGAAGACTTGGGATCTCGGGCTTTACTCCCTTAGGCGCTGGGGAGTCATAGACAATTTGTGACAGAGAAAGGATGCAACCAGAGCTGTGCTCTAGGAAGATCCATCCCTCAGCGAATATACGTGATGGCTCATGAGACATTAAGCATGCAGTCCAGGTGACTCAGCTGGAAGCTGTCACCACAGACTAAGCTGGAGGGAGGGCAGGTCCAGAACGAGGGCACAAGCAATGACAGTAGAAAGTAGAAGATATTCCACAAGTAGAAGCAACACAGTGTAATGGCAGATCGGACGTGTGGAGAGTCAGGTGTCCAGCTGGTCTGGCTGACGAGATAGAAGCCAAGAGGAGATAGACCTTAGCAAAGGAGAGGGCTAGGAGGAGTGACAATGAACAGTATCGCTTGGAATATTTTGCTGACCAGCAACAAAACACCAAGTTCCTGCCTTTCAAGTGTGGACTTGCTACAACTTTGTTGGTCTAGACAGTTGTGGAGGTTACTAAATAGTTGACAGACATGAACATTCTAATAATTTTTAATACTTGTGTGTGTTGACTGCCTCTGCTTGAAAACAAGAAATTGTTTCCAACCCTCATTACAAATCATGCAGAAAAAAGGAAGAAATTACGATTTCAGAGCTAACAGAGAACTTAGAAAACACAGGCCAATTGCTCGTTTTCCTGAAGAAGAAATCGAAGCCCAGAAAGAGAATACCTTGCTCAGAGTGACACAAGTAGCTAGTGGGACACTTAGGACAAAAACCCAAGTCTCTAAATGCCTAGCCCACTGCTGTCCTTCCCTATCCAGGAAAGGACACTGCCTGAATCTGACTGACTGAATAACATTTCACTTCAATTCCATTCCTTCCATTGTCCTTCCTTCATTGAGTTCCTGAGAACAGTGAGGACCCCCCACCCACCCCCTGCCCACTGACTTTTCCTCTTTCCTCTCTCACCGGCCTCCTAACCATTCCCTTAAAAAGAAATACATGAGGTAAATACTTTTGCCATAAAATATTAATCGTTTCCATTCAAGAAAGTTGAGGGAGATAAAAACAGTAGTAGGTGATATAGCTCACAAAAGAGAATAGTTTATACTACCCGGCATCTTCATGACAAGTCTGAAAATTATGGCTAGGTAACAGGATGCAGACCCCAAGATGCCTGGGGGAGAGACCTGAGGTTAGTTTGCTTTATTAGGAGACACTGTGTTATATGAAATCATATCTACACAGCCAAAGAGAATGTTAAATAATCGTGCCTGTTGATGTGAGACTTGTTAAACAGGCAAAAGCTGTTATCTTGATTTCAAACTGCACAGAATTGAGTGTGTGTGACTCATCTATTTTGAATGTCAGCACATCATGAATTCACCAACGTGACTTGAGAACAGAAAGATCAAAGTAGTTGCCTATTGGTTATAATCCCTTCAAGAGCCAATGCACGTCCTCCAACTCCCAACGATCCACTTTCTCCTTAACGAGCAATCTATTCTGTAAAATTGCCTCTACTCGCCACTCCCCTTCATGCCTGTGCAGACCCAGCTGTTTACCAATTCAGGCTGACTGCTATGAATCAGATGCCAGGTTTGCGTCAGCGACTTGATGCGTGTTCCCTCATCGAGTCCTCATCACTAACTCGATGAGGCCAGGACATTTTCAGACCAGGAAACACGACTGAAAGGGGTTAAGAACCTTGTTCAAGGTCATACAGTTTGTCAGTGGAAAGGTCAGAAATCAAGCCAGGTATGTCTGCCACTGAATGCCATGAAGTTAATCATGGCGTCCTGCCCCCAGCAAACCACCACTGCCCCCCTCCCCCCCACCGACCCGGTCCAGAAAAAGACAAAATATTTATACGAGTAGAATGTACTCAGACACGGGAACGCTGTCTATGAGAGAAGGTAGAAAAGTGCAAGGGATTTCAGGCTTCCCTGTTAGCTCTTCTTTTATTGTCACAGTGAGTTGTGGCTTTCTAATTTCAGCTTGGGTCACAGTACTGACCCTATTAGCCTCTACAACCGATCTCGGCGAGGCAGTAGAATGTTCATTTGCCAGTGTCCTAGTTTGCTGTACACACTAAATTCTGAAGTTGCAGTATTTGTTGCCACAATCTCTGCCTTCATGAGAAACTAATGATTAAGATGGTGGGTGAGTGTTTTGGAAAAAAGTCCAATCAGTGACTCAAAGAACTTAGACTCGTGCTCCCCCTCTCCTGAACCACAGTTAATCCCAAGGTCCCAGTTGCTGCAACAGGCATGTCTATATTGATGCTCTATCTTGTTTCAGAGTTTGCAAAAAAATTTCTGATTATGAAAGTTTCCTGTAAGGACCCTCGATGGCCTCTGCTCTTTTACTATCTAAGGCGTTTGAGAGGGTTCAATAGTTTTTAAGTAGCACCCAAAGCAAACTAAAACTCTTCCTCTACTTTAGATCAAATGTGGCATCCACCAGGAAAATCTGAAGTTGGGAATGCTTTACAGCTGCTGAGAAAGCCCAGCAAGCATACAGTACTTCTCTACCAGACTAAGGGGTTGTTGTATATCAAATGCCTCTGGAGGCAAAGAACATCTAAAAAGTCTTATCCAAATGTGCTATGAAAGATTAAAATATTCTTTCTCTATGAACCAAAGATTATATCACTTTCACTTGCCTGGCACACAGTAAGCACTCAATAATATTTAGTAAATGATTATTTTTCCTCTATTTCTTTCTTAGAGCACTAAGCATTGTATCCAAGTACGAAAGGTATTGAGTGTTGTGGTAGAAAGTTCATTTTGCTCCAAGCAGGTCCAAAATAAAAATATGCAGGCATATTAAAATAAACAAGTGAAAACTCTTATTTTCAGAAAGGGAGTCGCTGCAGGATCCTATTGATGAGACAAATTGTCAAAAGATGAAATACACTCTAATTTACAAAAACAAAATTCACATGCAACTGTCGGGAATTGCATAAAGTGAGATCACTTGTAGATCCATCTAGCCACCCTCCTCAAAACAAGAACATTGTCTAGAATGCCCACAACGATTGCAGACTCACCGTCTCTCCCCCTCTCCCTATGCCCCGTCCCCACATACTTCCCCCATTAGTCTGGCCAATTTTTATGCACGTCTCAACATCAGAGAAAGCATCGACTCCTCCGGGAAAACATCCCTCATTCCCCAAACCCAAAAGCACCCTCTCCACGTCTCTGTCATTCAATTAGTCCACTGTTTTATCCTTGTGTATTTACGTGTCTTTCACTCAACTCAAACTCTTCTTTCCTCGTGGAGACATAAGTCTTCACCTGCTCGATCTCCCTACTAAACGTGCAATATTGTAAGTTCTAGAATATTTATGGAATGAAGGAACATATTGCTGACATCAAAACACAGATGTTAGGGTGTGGCTGGTGATCACACAGAGGTAAATTTAGTCTGATAGTGTAAATGAAAGCAGTTGGGTCTTCAGTGGAGCTGGAGAGGCTTGATGACTTTGATGTAGCCGATGCAGGGATACACAGAAAGTTGCAGAGAAGAGGGAAGGAATGAATCAAACCTTGGTACTTGCAAATGATGAAGAACATTTGCCAGAATGCAGGGGAGATCATGAACACAGGTCCAAGTACAGGTTGAAAATGACTGAGGAGATTCCGAATCTGGTCAAAGATTTTGTCTTTGATCTAAATCTAGACTATACCAGCTGCTACCAGGCATCACGGCTTGTCATCACCAACATGGTGTTTGCAGAGCAAGCCTGGCATCGCTCATTCCAGCTCTTCAGTATCACGTAGAAGGACTATTTCTTACCAAGAGCATGAATAAGCTCCTTTAAAAGCTGATGCAGCAAGAGACTCTCAAAGGCAGCCTCTTACCTGCTGGTTCTGGTAGGCTGTGACTGTGGTGAACACGGTCTCAGGAAAGTTGAATGTTTTCACTCCATCCCCAACAGGGACAGGTTTGGTGGGCGACAGGTCACTGCTGAAATCCTTGCGGATCACGTGAACTCGAGGCTGGTATTTGTGCATAGAGTGCAGAATGATCTGAAATGAGAAGGGGCAGCATTATGCTAGACTCAAAGAGCGTTTCGAACTCGCAGGCAAATACAATCACAGGACAGAAGCATCACAGGAAGAAAAGAGACTGGGACCGGGATGTACAGGAAACCGGAAGTCAGTGTTCTTGCCCGCGGCAGGAAGGACTAAGTGATTGGATAGCACTGCACGGAACCATACAGCAGAGTACCCCAGTCACAGGTGGTGATGTAGTACGCTTGCTTTAACCCGACATACTGAACAACTGTCCCAATCCCAGAAGACAACACTCTGCTAAAAGATCTCAGACCCTCTGCTATGTGACAGCTGCTCCTTCCTGCTTCAAATGTTCATCATGGGCTCGTGCTGTCTTTAAATTCTATCAGCTATTATTTGTACCTTGTTACTAAATTTATGGACATTCCTTATGTCCTGTGAGAGTGAATGGTATTCCTCAGAATATCGTCATTTCCGTAAAGATGGGAGCCATAGTTTTCCTTCTTTGATCTTCCTGCAGCACTCAGTATGGATCTTGGCATCCAGTGAAAGTTATAAAGATAAATTAATAACATCAAGGGCTCTAATTATACCTGGAAGTCTTAAGACTTATTCTTCTCTTAAAAATGCATAAATTACTTGGCAAATCCACCCAAACTGTCACCTTAACTGTTTCTCTGAGTTTATTGCCCTGTGAGTTATTCCACTGAATGGTGTGATTTCTTTCACCATTTTAAAACATGTCCTGTGCTTCTGTCTTTAACCTCTCCCTTGATTAGACTGTGGGTCCCTGGAGCATGAGAACGGGGTCTGGTAAACACAACCTGATGCACAGCAGACATTTGCTAAATGTTAGATTTGTAATAAATGAAATTTCGCAGGAGGAAAAAAGAACTTTTAGGATTACTCACTTAAAATGACTCAAAGTGGCATAGAGATTCTTATTTTACACATTTGGAAAAGCCTGGGGCTAGTCAGCTTTAGAGCCAAAAGGGAGGAAGAGGGAGATGGATGGGATTCTTTGACTCACATGTCCTTGATCATCCAATTCATTGTTGGTCAGCTTGAGTTTGTCGAAACTGACCACCTGTCTCATCCAAGTGTCTCCAGAAGCTAGAGAATCAGGGTGTATATAAACTCTTGGGGGCACAGGGGAGTCCGCATTGCCAGCCACCATCCACTTGGAGCTGTGGTACACATATCTGAGGCAGAGAGGGAGAAAGGAGAAATCAGAGACAGATACAGAGGGAAGAGAAGCCCAGGACGCCAGTAGAGACAGGAGAGGGGAGAGACAGAGAGATGACAAGATGGAAACAGTAGGGATTAAAGAGAGAATACAAGGAGAAAAAGAGAAGGGCAGATAAGCAGGGACAATCAGACAGAGATGAAAATGGAGAATGAGGTGGGGTGGGGGAGGGCAGCAAAGTGTTGTGGTTAATGATCAAAGCTGCAGCCCTCACAAGGAAAACATTCTCACAGTCCTTTTTCTTTCTTCTCCCTCTCCTTGCCTTGCACCCCTGTGTGCACACAGGCATCCTGAACCCACGTGTCTAGCTATGGAAAAGGTATTTTACTGCAACCTTTCACCTTTCAAATGCAAACCATATAATCCGTTGGCCACTTGTTCAGGATTTGGTTCCTTATTAAAAACATCTTCCATATTGTCCTATAAAACACAGCCATGTGCAGAGACCTTCCAGGCCTCTCACTTGTTAACCATTTCTTTGCTGAGAATCAGAATTTTGAGGCATTTCTATGAAAATATAGGGTCTCTGTCTTAGTGCAACCATTCCCAGAAACACCACCAAGTCTTCCCAGTTAGTGTTTTAGGGTTTCTTTGATGAACCCAGTTTGGAATGTCATCATCCTCCATGTTACTTTCCCACAAAGCCACTGAAAGTAAGAGATGTTGTTGGTAGCAAAGGAGGTCAGTTTTCCAGAATTTGCCAATTGCCCTATATATAGTTCTGAAGAGAGTTCTCCGTGGATGTGACACTTCCCTGCTTTTCACTTATAAAGGACCATGCGGGACCTGGACCCTAGCAAACAGAGACACTCAGTCCAAATCACAACTCCCATGATCCTCTGAAACAGATCAGAAGCATCTCCTGTCCTGAGTCCTGTATCTAGATCACTTCTCTCTTAGCCAGCTCTCTCCCTCTACCATACTAGTCCTGGTCTTCCCCCTTCATTCATCTCTTGCCTCCTAATTCTTGGGTTTAAAGCCAAGTACTCAAATATTTTGAAAATGAGTCATGATTCACTGATTTGATTGAAATCTCAAGAGATTGATTATGCCACAACTTGTTTTATTTTTTTTTTAATTTTTTTTAAAAATTTTTTTTTTCAACGTTTATTTATTTTTGGGACAGAGAGAAATAGAGCATGAACGGGGGAGGGGCAGAGAGAGAGGGAGACAAAGAATCGGAAACAGGCTCCAGGCTCTGAGCCATCAGCCCAGAGCCCGACGCGGGGCTCGAACTCACGGACCGCGAGATAGTGACCTGGCTGAAGTCGGACGCTTAACCGACTGCGCCACCCAGGCGCCCCTACCACAACTTGTTTTAAATAAGAACTACATAATAAATAAATGAATAAATAAATAAATACGTGTAAGCCATCCAAGAGACATAGACATTGTATTGGCCTTTAATGACTCTGAAGGAAAGCTATTTAACAAACTCACTCACAACACAGTTTGATAAACAATAATTCACCTAACTAAAAGTTATTCTTGAAATCTTACCCAGTCCTCCTCTTGTTGCCCTCCCTCATCCACAGGGCAAGCCATCAGCTATATGATTGAATATACTACACTGGTCCACTTCTCCTCCACCTCTCCAAAATAAATCATCTCAACTCATTTAGCATTCCATAAACCGAATCATTCAATATGTTAATCACTTTCAATGTTTAACTGACTTCATTCTAGACTTAACATCCATTTGATTTCTGCAACCCTTGCAGACACTATACAAGCTCACTCTTTCCAGAGACAAGGGAGGATTCCACTCTAACCCATTACTAAGTCCTGATTTCTAAGCACTAGTGACTACTTCCCGCCTGGTGCTCTGCTATGGGTTATCGGCATATCTGCCATCTTTGTTCCCTGTTTAGTGCATAGTACAGTGCACTGTTAAAATGCTTCATCTAATGAGTTTAAAGAACTGTCTTGGAATGCTGGTGATGTCCACAGTTCCACACCCCAGAGTCATCATTACCTGTATCTTTTATTGTCCACAGGCACAATGTCCATTGCTATGTAGTATTGCTGGTGTGGGTCCAGGCCAGTGATTTTTACTCTCATGGCAGGAAACATCCTCCTATGAAGGGGAATAGACAGTAAGCTCAACAATCAGAGCGGGAGAAGTAGCAGGAATAAAAGCTTAGACAGTCTCTTCTTATTTCGAACTCTAAGCACACCAAAGTCCAATTCTTCTAATCCTCAAAGTTGGCTGCTTTTTTACACTTTGGAAATCATTGCTATAAAATATGCTGAGGATTCACTGCTGAAATAGTACGTCTTCTTAACTTAAATTGAACTATTTGATGATTCATACACTCCAAATGCTCATACCTACCTTGATTTATATTATTAGTTCATCTTTAAAGTGATTAGACAGAAAGATACATAGATAGATAGATAGATAGATAGATAGATAGATAGATAGATAGACAGACAATGTGTGTGCATCCACACATGTATTTCTTATTAGACTATAACATCCTTGAAAATACACTCTTACACTTAATGTACTTGAATAACTTACGCTCTTACAAGTCAAGTAGCTTATCACAGTTGATTGTAGGTGATCATGAAATAGTTTTTGATTGACTGAGTCTATTTAAAAAAGTAATCTTTTGAGAAAATAAGGAAAATAGAAGAGGCCACCAATCCCCAAACAAAGGGCCAACAAAGTTGGGGTTTTTTTTAAGGCATAAAACTGTAGAAAAATTTCTGCAAGTTCTCAGGCTGTCAACATGTGTGTCAGAGGGAGGACCCTGTGGAATAGGGAGCAAATACCAAATGAATTCTAGTGGCCTCTGGGCAATACCTTGTTTCTACCACAATGGCTTGTTAAACTTGCCAAAGCAAGCAAGGTCAGGATATGGCACTTTACAACTACTCTCATAATTGAAGAGGAGGAGAGGGAGCAACACAGAAGAGTATTGAGTTTCAAGGGGTCTGGAATAAAATTCTCCATTCTTCTTTAACCATAAGAAAGAAGAAAAACATCAAGCTCTTTTGTATGTCATTCATTTAGGAGTCAGACATAAAAAGTGCTCAGTTCAAAACTTTGCATTGCCTGAATGTGCTCTAGGATACTTGTACACAAAATGCTGCACTAAGCTTAACCATCTGGGGCCAGTTAGTTTAGCTGGGCAGAGCACGGTGCTAATGAGGTCAAGGTCACAGGCTTGATCCACATACAGCCTAATTGGCTTTGCTCCATTTCACGGCCATAGACCATACCCTGACCCCAGACAGCCATCTTGCATATGTGCCCTAGTTGTTTACATGAGGGGCCTTCTGTGCTAGTCACACACTGCACTGCCCACCAGAAGTAACTCAAAAAGCAAATGTTCTCTGGTAATAGGTCAGTGACATCATAATCATATTTGAAGACAAGGGGGACCATAGACCTTCAATAGGGATGATGGCTAATTTGTAAATAATTGCAAAGAATAATGTATAACCATTCCTTCTTTCCTACTTTATAACTTTTCAGAAGCTTCTATTGGTATATCATCCTAGATTTTCTCCCTCTAGCTCACAAGTTTAATTAGAAAGCCTTATATTTTAGTCTTACAGTCAGCTAATGAAATTCAATGGTGAACTTCTCATAATAACTAAATCCAGGATTCACTATAGGTTAGGCACTTTGATACACATTAATTCTTTTCCAAAATTTGGGAACCTTGATCTATACATTTAAATTTTTTTTTTTAACATTTATTATTGAGAGGCAGAGAGAGACAGAGCATGAGCATGGGAGGGGCAGAGAAGGGGGGAGACACAGAACCTGAAGCAGGCTTCAGGTTCTGACCTGTCAACAGAGAGTCCGACGTGGGGCTCGAACCCAGGGACTACAAGATCATGACCTGAACCGAAGCCGGACACCCAACCGACTGAGCCTCCTGGGTGCCCTGATACATTTCAACCTAAACCATTAATTCCCTTCTTAATAACAATGACTTATGGCTGCCTTGTATTTATAAATGGTTGGAGAGTACCTTGCCAGGGATGGAAAGAAAAGTCCTCTCATTTGTTATCTGAGGTAAGAAAATGTGGTTCCTCTAAGTCATCTAGCGAGGCTTACGTTGCAAAAGATGAATGTTTTTCTTCATGACTTCAAGAAAAAGGGTTAGATGGTCTTAAATTCAATACCTGTTTTGTCTGGAATATTTATATGACCTTGAGTGGAGAAGCTACCCATCCTTTACCAATAAATACTCAAGTTCTAAAATGAATGAATTTGGAGAAGTTATTTAACCTTATTACCTATAAAACAAAGAAAAGGGACTATCTAGTCTCTAAGGTATCCTCTTGGTTTAAAATTCTATGACAACATGTGAATTCTCTTCCTAAAAACTTACCAAAAGTTGCTTTTTCTTTTGCCGGTATTTTAGCACAGAATATCAAGTGAAGTCATAACACCCTAGGGAAAAATTAATCTTTCATGTTCAGAAAATGAGATGTGTTTGGTTTTAATTTTATGGGTACGTTTAGGCCAATTCTTGTGTCTTCCAAACCCATTAATCCCTACAAGAACCTCTGTCCATGGTGCTGATTATACAGATTCCATTGGTACATTCAAAGATTGAGGGCTCTGTAGACTGCAGTAGCTCTGAATCAACAGGACTACAGTTTAAGGTGTCAGAAGAAGTAGATGGTGACTAAGATCTTCTGAGCATGAAAAAGAACAGAGAGTCATACAAAACGAATGTAACTAAGAAAATGGAAACTGAGATTAACATTGAAAGGGACACTACAAAGGAAGGAAAATGGAGTGAAAAGGAAGAAACTGACTTGAGGAAAGGGGAGAAAGTGAAGAAAATTCACAGAGAGAAAGCTAGAGAGAAAGCTTTATTTGTCTGTTTCTGAGTTGTTCCAGAATTACTTGAGCAGAGTTACATGTAGCAATAGCAAAGGCTGAGGCAACCCACTACAGAAGCAATGAATAACATTTCTAAACCTAAACAAAGGGATATGACTAAAGAACAAACTGTGTATGTACTGGGAATATCTGGGTGCATCCAGGTATCAAGTGAATTTGTGAAGGCAGAGATGTGGGAAAGAAAACACTGCAGTACAAATCATGAAATGAGGTCACAGGAGAGCTGTGAAAAAGGTGTCGGGGTAAACTGAATTCACTGAAGTGCAAAAAACAAGGGAATGATATCAGAGACAAAAATGACTGGAAGACACATACTCAACAGTAGTAAGTGAAAACCTCAAATAAAACTGGAAAATCTTATAAACAAACAAAAAAATGTAATATTTTCCCTTCTATCCAAACCAACCCCCTTGCCAAAAACTAAGAAGAATAAAGGGACACCTGGGTGGTTCAGTTGGTTAAGGGTCTGAGTCTTGATTTCGGCTCAGGTCATGATCTCACAATTTGTGAGTCTGAGCCCCTCATCAGTGCAGAGCCTGCTTGGGATTCTCTCTCTCTCTCTCTCTCTCTCTCTCTCTCTCTCTCTCCCCCTGCCCCTCCCCCACTTGCACATTTTCTCTCTGTGTATCTCTCTATCTCTCTCTCCCTTTCAAAATAAATAAACTTTTTTTAAAAAAAAAGAAGAATAAAACCTTTTTCCTCGAATTGCTCTGTTTCCTTCTAAGCCATAACATCTCAAAATGTAGAACAGAGGTAGAAAGCCAAGTGACAAGAGATGGTATTGAAAATAATTTCCCTTCAAAGGTGTTTCTCCTAAAGTGCTTTTTAATGGTTTTGTTCACTACTAAAACTTAGAGAAGGAAGAAGCTTCTCTTTTAAATTTTTTTTTTAATTTTTTTTTCCAACGTTTATTTATTTTTGGGACAGAGAGAGACAGAGCATGAACAGGGGAGGGGCAGAGAGAGAGGGAGACACAGAATCGGAAACAGGCTCCAGGCTCTGAGCCATCACCCCAGAGCCTGACGCGGGGCTCAAACTCACGGACCGCGAGATCGTGACCTGGCTGAAGTCGGACGCTTAACCAACTGCGCCACCCAGGCGCCCCATCTTTTAAATTTTTTTTAATGTTTATTCATTTTTGAGAGACAGAGAGAGACAGAGCATGGCGGGGACGGGGCAGAAAGGGGGAGACACAGAATCTGAAACAGGCTCCAGGCTCTGAGCTGTCAGCACAGAGCCCGATGCGGGGCTCGAACTCACAGACCGTGAGATCATGACCTGAGCTGAAGTCGGACACTCAACCGACTGAGCCACCCAGGTGCCCCAAGAAGGAAGAAGCTTCTAAAAGAGAAACAAAATGAACAAGACTTAAGGTTCAGTTTGACCTCATGTTTTTGTGGTGTCTTGTTGCATTGGAAGGTTTCTCTACATGCATTCAAATATTCTTTTACTTTAAATGTCAATGTTCGCATGACAGTTTGTGATCAACTGGGTGGCTCTTTTTGGTCCCCAGGATGTGAGACTATGTAGACTGGCTTTGAAAATATGAAAGCAGCATAATTGTTTTAACTTTAATTAACTATTCCTATATACTCAAAAACTTAGTCTAAATTTATTTTTATTTAAATAATTTTGTTTTAATCCACGGGACAAAAATTACAACCATTTCTTAACAGTGCAGAATTATAAATAGTTAAGAACATTGTTTTTAGAACCAAACAGATTTATGTGGAATTCTGGAGCTGCCCTTTACTAACCATGTGACCTCAGTCAAGTTAATTAACTTCTTTAAGCCTTTTAATCCCCATCCATGTATGGGATTATACTGTGTCTAAATAACATAATATATGTTGAGTATCCAGCACAAAACAGATATCTAACTATGGAAAACTGAAAGATGCCAATGAAGGAATAAGCTTAATAAAAAGTGTTTATTTTAAGAGAAACTGTATTTTAAAAACTTATATCATTCGGGGCACCTGGGTGGCTCAGTTGGTTGAGCATCTGACTTCGGCTCAGGTCACAATCTCATGGTTCGTGAGTTCAAGCCCTGCATCGGGCTCTCTGTTCAGAGCTCGGAGCCTGGGGCATGTTCTGGATTCTGTGTCCCTCTCTCTCTGCCCCTCCTCAGCTCATGCCATGTCTCTCTCTCTCTCTCAAAAAATAAACATTAAAAAAATAATAAAGAATTGTATAAAAACATCTATCATTGTACACAAATAGTTTTGCAAAAGTTTTCACGGGGTCACCATTAAAATTCTATAATAATTTCAAGCCAACAATAAAACACATGGATCAATAAGCAGGGCTCAGATGTGTACCAAGTCCAGTTCTTACCAAAAAAATCTTACAAAAACATCTGGCTGTTTTAAATGCCTTAGAAAATGCAAGCTGTTGTTTGGGGAGCAAACTTTTTCTCTTGAAAACATTGGATGGTGACATAATACTTGCTTTGGAAATCTACCGTTTGGCCCTTACGTACCACGGATCTCTGGTGCGAGCTGAAATACATTTGTAGGCAGAAAATGTTTGTGAGCATAGGGGTGATTCAGAGGTTGGAATGGCCCTCGGAGGAAAAGAGCAAAATCACAGTAAACACAAGATCACTTTACCAAGATGTCCACATGCAGAAAAGTGAGTACAAGTTGCTTTGGCTTCACCAATGCTACCTACCACAAATAACGGGAAAGAAAAATGTAATGGCTCCTAGTTTTTTTCTCCATTCCTGGAAGCTGGTCGTGCAAAGGAACCTGTCCTTACCTGCCTGCTTTGGTGATGATCATCTCAGTTCCAATGTCATGGAACCGCTTCCATAGGTCAGCACATTGCAGCTCCACCTGAATCTCTTCCATGGAAGACATGGCGGCAGGCACAGGGCCTGCAGCACCAGGGCCCAGGTCAGTGTGAGTGTCAAAGGAGCAGGAAGTCCGCTCAGTGAGCACCTCAGAGTCTGAACCGGTGCTCTGCTCGGAATCTGCAAAATAAACAAGCAAGTCTTAGGTGAGAAACTTCAGAGCTACTCCCCACCCATCACCCTAAAAGATGGGAGGTTGGATGGGGGGCATGGAGTCGGGGGGGGGGGGGCGCTGAACAAAAGGAGACTTAAAGCTGGGAAGCTCCAGAGCACAGCACTCGGTGTATTTTATTATTTTTTTTTATGGTTTGTTTTTGTGATTTACGACCATCTTTTAGGTTTCGTGTTTCCAACATGACATCTGGCATTTTAGTAAGTTTTAGCAACAGCTGAAGAAAACTAGTCCACAACAGGCGATGTAAGGAGTACCAATGACAGCATGGTGAAGGCATTGAAGCCAAACTGGGACAACGTAATACATAAATGCCAAATTAAAATAATAATAATAATAATAATAATAATAATAATAATAATTAGAGACCACACAGCTCCAAATCTAGACAATTTCACTTGGAGGGGGGTGTTCAATGTCAACAGTAACATGTTCTTTAATTTCTTACCACTTGGCATCATTGCCCACCAGTCAGTTATTTTTAAACACAGCATTTTTCCCTCTTATTTATATATCTTGGTCATCAAAAGCAAAAGTTTTTTGGGGCTTTTAGAAGCACTTGGTCATATATTTGACTAAATGGTTTTTCCTAAGAGTCCAATCAGGCCATTTTGGATGAAAAATGAAAAAAAAAAAAAAAAAGTCTGTTGTAAGGCAAGGATACAAGCATATGGAAAAAGTTACCCAAGAAGGCGGTGGAAACAAAGGGAATAAATGAGTTCAGGAGACACCTTGATTGGTTTCTGAAGTATGAGCAGAGGGGAGGGGTGATCCAAACAGGAAGGTTGGATTGAGAGCAACCAAATAAAAAGCTGGCATGCTGTGCCAGATGGTCCTTTCTTCCTGTGTCTTCTGTACTCAACGAAGGGGCTGGGGGCGGGTGGGAGGGGGTGGGGGGGCATGAAGACTGATGGAGAAGGCTGAAGTCAGATTTACCAGGGAATTTCCTACAATTTTTAAAGCTTTAAAGGCCCAATGCCAAGAAGCTTGTCTCCTAAGACTTTCCAAACTCAGATGGTGCAATCTCCTTAGGTCAAATACTGCAAGCTAAGCCTGGGAACCTCTTTCTCCAACCCACCCTTACCATCTAGGATTCTGACTGCTTCCCCTGTAAATAAATACATACATGAGTAGAGGCCGGAAACAGCAGTGTCTTAGGCTGACAACTGACTGTTCATTGATGTCAAAGGTCAAGGCCTCCTGGGCATCAGTCCTCAACGTGAGCAGGATGAAGAAAGATGGGACAGAAAGTCAGACCATCTTGTGGCCATCCTCACTTACCCGTAGCAGGTCTCTAGGCCTGTGAAAACCCCTCCCACGAGACCTTCCCTTTTCTTTCCTTCTACCCCTGGTGTGTTCCTCTCTCACACCCAGGCACCACTCCTGGCAAGAGTCTCCCACAGCACTGCTGGCACCCACAGGGAGCAAAGTGCCATTTCTCTCCATCCTCCTCAGTTCATCACCCTTCACTTCTGAAGACATTCAGGGAACTGCAGAACTGAACCAAGCTCTGGCCACAGGAAAGTCTGCCCCAAAACTAGTTTACCTCTCATCACTCACTAGTAAAGTCACCATCTTCACGAGAAGAGAAGGAAAAAAAAAAGTTTTATATCTAGGTTTTGTGTGCCTAAGCACATAATGTTATACTTGGAGCCACACAGGGGCTAATTTTGGTCCCCTTCAAGCACAGAAAAGTGGAGCTTCTTGTCTAAGATGAGAGCCGCTGCTGAGTGACAAATCTCTGTCCCAGCCTGCTTCTATATGCCTTTCCGCTGCAGAGCCGTGGCATGGTCTCACACACGTGGCCACACACAGTAATTCAGATCCCCTGAGTCACGGATTCCCACATCCCACTGTTTCTGTGATAAGCCAAGAGCTCCTCACTTATCACAAGTCTTGTGAACTTTAAAAAAGCTTCTCAAAGCAAGAATTAAAAAAACAAACAAACAAAAAGTCTTGTCCTACCTTTGGGAACAAAGTGGTATGAAATCCCCCTTACCACAATGTGCAAAAATTATGAAAAGGTGGGAGGTTTTGGATGTGTGATTTCTCTAATGAGTGTTTAGGAAGAGGGAAGGGAGGGAAAAAGATCACTGCATTAAACAGTAACTTTTTAATGACGACAATGGGGTCTGGGATTGGAATGGGGACTATGGCTGGAGAATTAGGAAACCAGAGATTCTGCTCTTATCTCCCTATGTCATCTGGAATAAAATGGGAGCTCAAAGTGTAACATTAAACTAATGAGTCACCTTGAACAAGTCACTTAACTACAATGGACCTATTTCCTTATCATGTATTTAGAAGGACTGAGCTGAAAATTTCATAATCTCTTCAACCTCTAATGACTTAAAGAATGTCAGAATCTCTTCTAATGTAACTTTCAGTGATAACTCAGGCAACCTCAATTAGAAGCATAAAATGAAAACTGCTTGGGCAAGACAAGCGGAATGAGGAAAAAGGCTAGGGGCTCAGATTATCACAGAAGTTAAAAAATTCAGTGGGTACTCTGTTTATAGTTTCAATCAAATCAATCAATAAGCACCTATCAGCATGTGGCCCTATATGAGGTACCATGTAGATAATTTGAAACAGAATCCCAGACCTTGAGAAGTTTCCCAGTTAGTGTTGATTAATTATGTGTTTATTGGGTGCTTACTATGTGCCTGGCACTGTGCTAGATTCTGGAAAATACCAAAGTACGGAGTGGGGCTCCTCCTAAAGGTATTTACAGTACAAGTGGAAACTGAGCGCATTCACAAACAGAGACCAAGAGACCAAGAGACCAAGAGACCAAGGTAGTATTTACTACCACGCAGTTTTCCACACCGTTACGTACTGCCTTGATGTCTCCTAGGAATCCAGAAAAGAGAGGGATTTGCTAGGGCTAGAACAGCCCTGGGAAACTCATGCTTACTAGAAAAGAAATGGACAAGATGGGGAGGCATAGGCAGTATATGCCCATGAGGAGCATTTTCAGATACATTTATTTTGTTGCCTGGAAATACTCTGTGTTCCTGAATTCTCACTCCCTCACAAAGTGACTTTTATATACAGAATGGAGGCACCAGCTCACATTTTCAATAACATAAATTAAGCTACCCTATAATACTCTTAAAATAGGAAACTCAGAGTCAAGATCAACACCTACGTAAAAATAAAATGTAATCCTTTGGAAAATACATTGCTAAATCATAGCTATATAAAATCTTTAGGCTAACCAGATCAGTTATTTTAGCTATTAATCAGAATGTATACTCAAGTTAACTAAATCATGATAGTAAGAAATGCAGAACAGGTTATTTCAATCAAATAGGGTCATGTATTCAAAAATACAATCAGAAAACACCTCTGTGTTTTCAAGCTTTTTTTTTTTTTTTTTTTTTTTTTTTTTTAATACTTGGCAATTTGTGACTTCCTGCCTTCAAAAAATAACCATTAGGAATGCGTTTGCATGACCTGGAAAGACTTCTTGGCCGTCAGATGTTTGCTGTGGATAGTATTTTAACAAGGGAAGTTTCAGCCAATCAGGAACATAAATGATAATGTTATACCTGACTAAGGAAGTTAAAACAGTCTTTGGGAAATTTCATTGGAGCCAGTTACAAGTCACTGGAGAACACCATCTGATTCATATAGTCAAACTAACATTATCTATTATCATCCAAAAAAATTCCCTGAAAAAGAGATTCTAACCATCAGCTCATAGTGTCACTTGCTTTCTCTCTCTGACCTGTTTCATGTTGATAAAATGGACATTGTAACACTAAGTTCTCATAGCAAGTTGAGTTTAGGGAAACAAATTGCAAGAGGCTCTTGATAGAGAACGAACTGTGGGTTGAAAGAAGAAGGTGGGTGGGAGATGGGCTAGATGGGTGATAGGTACTAAGGAGAGCACTTGTTAAATCACAGAATTCAACTCCTGAAACCAATACTGCACTGTATGTTAACTAACTAAAATTTAAATTAAAAAAATAAATAAATAAAAATAAAAGTTTTCAGAAAAAAAAGAAAGAAAGAAAGAAAGAAAGAAAGAAAGAAAGAAAGAAAGAAAATTGAGTTTAACTTACAGCAAGTTCAATTCTCAATTCATGCAAAATAATCGCAATAATAAAAGTTTCTTAATTTACATTTTACACATTATTTAATACATCCTTCCATTTGATGAGGTAGAAATGGCTTATTCTTATGCCCATTATATAGATGGGGGAATTGAGACTAAGAAAAATTAAAATGAACATAGCCTAGAAAGGAGGTCTTCTGCCTTCTGATCCAATGACCAGGTCTCTCCCAAGATATTAGGTTCAACCCTGGCCAAAACAGCCAGCGATTCTGTAACAACCCTCAACTATTGTAACCATCCTTACAAATGAAATGGCTTAATATGTTTGATCCTAGCAAGTCACATGACTATTCTGACCCTCATATTCCTTAATCGTTTTAGCACAACACATGCACATTTAATTAGAGGTGCTACAAAGTCCCTTTTAAGTCTAATGAATCATGGATGGATTAGTAGTGCAGCTTAAAGACCACCAGGTCAAACAACAGCAACTCAACCATGATAAGTTGAGTTGATTGACATATGTAGAAAATGCCTCACTCATGTGCATTTTGACTTAATATCAAAACCAGACATTATTAAAACATATTTCACAATCTTCCAGGTGATTTTCATCTCCACTTAACTAATAATTTGGGGGAACAATTCATTAGTACAATGACCAGAGCACATTTATTCCTGGGGCTCCACTACTTACCATGAGTGGGGTCTTGGAAAGTCACTTCATTTCAGGGAGGCTCCGTTTCCTTATCTTTACTATTCACTTACCTTTATCTGTTACTATTTCCTTATCTTTACTATTAGGAGCTGGTGGGAGATACCCTCCTACTTATAAAATTATATTTATATCCTTATTATAAAACAGAAACTAATGATTCTATTGATAACAATGCCAGTGACTTTGGAGAGTGAGATGAATATAAGCCCACAAGAACTATCCCACCAAAGAGTTAATGGTCAACATCTATTGCACATTACTATGCATCTGGTGCTCTGCTAAGACTTTATATAACAAATTTAATGAAACAAATCTAAAAGCTATTATTATTATCTCCATCTTATATATTATTGACACCAAAATCCAGATCACATCAGCTCTATTTTCTAAGGATTTCAGGCATATGAGTCTATATTTAATTCTGTTTTTATTTCACCAAACATTTCTGCTTTGCATAGATCAGGTTATATATTAATGGACCAAGACAGATAAGCTCCGAAGGAGTTCACAATCTGATGCGAAGGACACACAAACTGTTAAAGACTGACTGATAGGCAGCCCAACAAATATGGGAGTAAGGAATCCAGGAGCTTTGAAAAGCAAGCAAGTGGTTTATATACACAATGGAGTACTACGTGGCAATGAGAAAGAATGAAATATGGCCTTTTGTAGCAACGTGGATGGAACTGGAGAGAGTTATGCTAAATGAAATAAGCCATACAGAGAAAGACAGATACCGTATGTTTTCACTTTTATGTGGATCCTGAGAAACTTAACAGAAACCCATGGGGGAGGGGAAGGAAAAAAAAAAAAAAAAGAGGTTAGAGTGGGAGAGAGCCAAAGCTTAAGACTCTTAAAAACTGAGGACAAACTGAGGGTTGATGGGGGGTGGGAGGGAAGGGAGGGTAGGTGATGGATATTGAAGAGGGCATCTTTTGGGATGAGCACTGGGTGTTGTATGGAAACCAATTTGACAATAAATTTCACATATTAAAAAAAAAAGAAAAAAGAAAAAAGAAAACATACTTGTATCTCTAAAAAAAAAAAAGAAAAGCAAGCAAGTCAATAATTTAGGATCAAAAAGACTTCACGAGGTGATATTTGAGAATAGACTTGAAATATAAGTTCAATATAAGCACACAAAGAAACCATGGAGATGGAATTTAAGGCAGGTGGAATAGCACGAGTAAGGACTTGTCATTTTTGGAGAATTACAAGCACACTGATATGGCCAGAGCTTAAAATACATAAGAGAAGAGGGGAGGTGAGATAAGAGATAAAGGTGGAAAGTCAGGCTCAACTCAAACTCAAATAAATGACTATTTATTTAACATTTACTATGTGCCAGTCACTCTTCTAGATTCTTGGCACATCAGGGGAAAAAAATCTCTGGCCACATGGAGTTTATATTCCAGAAGGAACTTGGGTGTCATAATATGGAGCTTAGACGGTTTTCTTTATTCCAAAGTCTTCTTTCATTTTTTTTTTTTTTTAATTTTTTTTTTCAACCTTTATTTATTTTTGGGACAGAGAGAGACAGAGCATGAACGGGGGAGGGGCAGAGAGAGAGGGAGACACAGAATCGGAAACAGGCTCCAGGCTCTGAGCCATCAGCCCAGAGCCCGACGCGGGGCTCGAACTCACGGACCGCGAGATCGTGACCTGGCTGAAGTCGGACGCTTAACCGACTGCGCCACCCAGGCACCCCCCAAAGTCTTCTTTCAAATGAAAGTGATGATACTTGTCTCCCCTTCCAGATTATGAATTCTACAAGCTGAGTTTAATGCTTTGCTACATCTTCTATATGAATGAGGTAGAATAGCCTGTTTTCATGGTGGAAGATGGGTCACAGAAGACTGCTATAAGTCGGATAAGAGATCCAGAATGTTCTGAGATTAGATGTACAGTGTCACTTCCATAAGCCTGGACTTCAGCTATCATATTTTACTCCAAAGAAGAAAATAGTTTGAAACAAAGGAGAAAGACACAACCCAGATGATAATCAAACAATCATTTTTTTTCTGCCAGTAAGTGGGACACGACTACATTGAGTGGCACATCCTATCTGATATTGGTGGGGCAGCCACTCCTTGGTCTATTTCCTAAATCCTGAAGTCTCCAAAACCAAGACTCCCACAGCCGTCCAAGGGCTCTCATTCATTCATACCAGGACAGGCAGCACTCACTGTACCATGCTCAAGTAAATTCTTATTTCTAGAGGACCTGTGCCGTTGAAGTTGGTTCTGCGATGTCAGATTTTATCAGGTAGCTTAGCAAAATCTGGTGACGAAATTTTTCACAGAGTAATTCTAAATATGGCAGAAGCAGAGCATTTGGCACTGACCCGAGTACGGACTGACCCCAAATTTGATACCCAGTCCAGAGCTTCAAGGGAATGAACTATAACCCAGGTTGGATTAAACTAAAATTATGATGATAGCAAACACTCAAACAAGCCTGTTAGATGACTTTAGTGATGGAATGAAGTCTCTGAGCTCTCCATGCCCTCCAAGTTCTATTTGGGAAAAGGAGGAGGTAACCTGAAGCCTGCGATTCCCATGCCAATAAGCCAATTAAGGAGACCAAAAGCACATTATCTCTCAGCTGCCTAAAGCACTCTCCACCTGACAACCAGCATCTCACCCAGTGATACACAGAACCAGAGGCAAGGACCCAAAGTCATCCCTGAGTACTCAGTCTTTTAAAGAGGCTTTGCAAAGAAGTGGCAGCAGTAACTTTTACGTTTATTTCTTTGATCAGACGAAGGCTCAACGTCATTAAAGGTTCAGCCTCTAATGCTCCAGCATACTTTGAAGGTGGACGCAAAAAGGGAAGAGGTTATAAGCACTACACTAGACACTTTGTATACATCATCCCATGAAATCTTCGTAGAAAACTCCATGAAGTAAGCAATACTGTTGCCACTTTACAAATGAGGAAACTGAGGCTTGGCAAGATTGAGAGACACACATTATATAATAGGTGTCATCGTGGGATTTGAGTTAGACTGACACTAGAGTTGACATTCTCTCCACCGTATAAGATTTTCCCATTTTCAGAATGAGACCTACAGAGCTAGGTGCTTCTCGCGCTGAACTTGGAAATGCGGGGCTAATTAATGTTCAGGTTGCTCAGTCAGAAGACAACTCTATGGAAACTAAGACATTGTCAGTTCTTTCGGGAGAGGAGAAAATTCAAGCCAAAGTCAGACAGGAATTTTCCTTTCTCAGTAGTGGGACAGTTGTATTCAGGAATATTTGAGGTGTCTGCCCCAACTTAACATTATTTAATAAGTTTAAGTACAAGCACACAAGGCCCCCTTTTGTTGTATTTCACTTCCTGTCCCCAGTACCCACCCTGGGGAAAACATCCAAAGGTGAAAGTTCACTGAAGATCACTGTCAATGTCAAGTCACTTTCATTCTGGCCTAGACCATAAGCAAAACAACATTAGGAGGTACTTGGAAAATGTTTGGACTTTGAGAAATACGTAATGACAGTATTGAAAGACAAGAAAAAAGCAGCTGAGGGAGTTCCTACTCGTGCAGAATTTGGTTAATTTAGGCTTAACTCAGGTCATAGTTCCCAGCTCAAAAGTTTTGATAATCCTAAATGGATATCTGTATTTGAGGAGAATTCATCTGGTAGGTAACAATGTATGTGAAAGCATTTATAAACAAGAAAGTATCAAATTAACATATAAGATTAGATGCCAATGAGCAAGTTAATCAGGAAGACCAAGAAAAAATAAAGACAAATATGGGTCTTGGATTTTCCAGAAAAGTCCTAATTCCAAATATTTTATTTAATTCTTCCTACAGAATTAAAATTTTTCAGATTGACTTTTGGTTCACAAAATATTCCCAATGGAAAGCCCAGAAAACGCATGAGAGAAATAATAAAAAACTGGTTACAAGCCACATGGCAATATTCAGTCTAAATACCTCTTCTATCAGAGGTCCTCCAAAAGTTGATCCTAATTGACTGGGTGGTCTTCAAGATTTACCAGTCAATTTGGGGCCAGCAGCTGTCAACACAGGCCCCGCCTTGAGGCTTTTGGCATTTTTTTTTCTGAGTGAAGTAACACATCAGCTCATCCCCAAGCCAATGCTTGTTTGCTGTTTGCAACCACAACTACTTTGAACCTCCCACCACCACCCTGGCCACTGCCATAGCACCATCAGACATCTGTCATAGTGGTCTTTACATTTCCATGAAGTGAGAAGGAGGCCTTCCCCCAAAGGCCCTAGAAGAACTTGCCTTCTACCTTGTTAGGATATTCCCCCTGAGCACCAGTAAGTAAACAAATTCATGCTAATACACTAACAGGGAAGGAGTAAGCAGCCAATTTCCAAGCAGTAAGTATAATTTAGCTCTGACTTCCATAAACAGTGCCCTTGGAGATGGCAATTTCAAACGCGTAAGTAGGTTAGACATTTGTGGACAGCCAGGAAGATGAAATTCCCTTCAAATTATACACAAGAGACCACCAGCTACACTAAGTTGAAAACCCAATGTATCATGCCAAACATACAGAACCATCCTGTTTAATGAATATAAGAGAGCTACACGGCCAGCAAGTATGTAACAATCTCCCCAATAATCTTCTAAATCCATCCATTCAATAAATCATTTATTTATTCAGTAAATAATTACTTATTAACTAGCTTGGACCTAGCAATGTGCTAGGTATTAAGAGGGGCACAAAACTGACTAAGATATGATCTATGTTTTCAGGAACTTACAAAATCACTTAGGAGACAGGACAGTGCAATAAACAATCCGATAAAAGTAGAACAGTCAAAATCCAATAGGGCACAGAGCACATTGGGGATTGGAATGTGGAATTCAAAAGACTGAGTTCTAAAGTTCACCTCTTCCTTTCTAACGGTCTAATCTTGAACTAGTCACTTAACCTCTTGAAGCCTTAGTTTTATCATTTGTGATACAGTAGGTACTGTATCACAGTAGTAATGCCTACTATGTGAAATTTTTATGAATCACTAACCAAGTATGTATGTATGTTTATGTAAATACCTTATCAATAGTAAAGGGGATAGATAAATGCTAACTTTCATGCACTACATCGAAGAGTAGTTTCAACAAAATGCTCTGGAAGTTTAGAGGTGAGAAGAACCCCTTCTAGCCCAGTGGTCTTTTTTTTCCTGGCCTAATGAAAAGATGTCTGCAAGATAAGAAGAAAGGAGGAGAAGGATCTTCCAGGAAAAGGGAAGCATGGCAGTAACGTCTCCCAGACAGCTTAGAAAACGGCAAGTGATTCAGACCACATCTGCTTTAGAACTTGTATCCTCAGCACCTGGGACAGTGCCTGGCACCTACTAGGCACTCAAAAAATGTTGGTTTTTATTGAATAAAGGAATAGATGAAATTTTGTATGTTTAGCAAGGCAAGTGATGGTAAGACTGTTCTCTGAGACAGTAGACTGAAGGTGAGACGAAGAATCTCGAATGCTATTCATTTCCTCATCTTCTTCCGGAGACCAATATATCTCTGATAATGAGGTGTCCTCATTAAATGCCATGCTCCCAGTGAAATCCCAACAGGGTCACCTCTACATAGAACCTAAACTATTGGAACCCCACCCACTTTTCCTTCCATGACTGAGTTGTGTTGAACTGATTGACAAGGTCTGACCTGAAGCCCGTGAGAGCCTGTGCTGACAGCTCAGAGCCTGGAGCTTGCTTCAGATTCTGTGTCTCCTTCTCTCTGCTCCTCCCCTGCTCATGCTCTGTCTCTTGCTCTCTCAAATAAATAAACACTAAAATTTTTCAAAAAAAAACCCCAGAATCACATAGACCCAGATGTATGACTTTGAGCAAGTGACTTAACCTTTCTAGGCCAATTTCCTCATCTAAAATAGAGGTGCCAATAACTCTCAGTAAAGCTTCTGGCACACAGCAGGAGTATATTAAATGTTAGTTCCTTCCATCGTTTGGGAAGGGGAGTGACCACAAGGGTTAGATCTTTCCCCAATCATTCCCTGTCCATATCTGAGAGAGAGAAAGAAGATTTGTACTCTCTCAAATGGAGAAAAGCAAATCCTAATAAAGAAAATGTAAAATGTGAAACAGGAAAAGATCACATGGTGAAGAAAGTAATTCAGGGCCTGGAGCAGAAACTACCAAAACTGAATAGTGTTAGAAGACATGAGGGAAAGGCAGAAGGAAGGAAGGCAAAGAAACAGTGAAAATATCCGCGAAGAAAGCATGCTTTTGTGTGGGTCTGCTTGCGTGATGCCCTCCTGGTCCACAATGGCTGCCACGCTATAGAAAAGGGAAATGACCAGAATCTGAAAGAAGAGACAACAGGGAATACCACGGGGCAAGATGTATGCTGGACCCTCAGTAAGGAAATGAAGCTGGAGAAGCAAACTCTAGCCTTGAGCAGAGAAGCAGAAAGGTCAACCTTGGCTAGAGAAGCAGTCCAAGGGCACTGTTCCACGAGAAGGGGAAAACACAAGAAAGAGCAGGGAAGCTGCAGCGTACCTTGACTCCAAAGTTACACCCTTGTCAAGAGCACTCTCCCTCTGTCTCAGGATAAGGAAAATACACACGGAGGAGGCAGAAAAGATCTAGAGCCTGAGGGAGTCTCCCAAGGAGCATAAGGATGAGGTCTGAGAGCTGTGCCCTATAACCCTATCACTGAGACTCAGCCAAGGTAACCTGCACAGAAATACCAGAGAAAAGAAAAGGACCGGTGTCTTACTCCAAAGCTTGAACTCATCCACCGGGCCACACGATCTTCAGAAATCCTAAAGCCAAATGCCTTGACAAGAGAAAAGAATCCACTTTTGGGCTGCAGGGCAAGTGCTGAGGGGGAAAGGAGCACCCTGGATTAATCATGTTCACAGCAGCGTCTTTATATTTACAACTCAGCAACCCCAGCTGGAGATGCTTACAACACTTGGAATCCCATCCTCCCATCCCAAGTCCCCGGAGCCCTCCAGGAAAAGCCCCCCTCCTCTTGTCTTCTCTGGTCTTCTTTTCTCCCTCCAAAGCCCTCTCCAGAAGAGAATGAGTTGTCAAAGGATGCTCACCCCAGGCAGATTTCTGGTGAGGGCCGAGAAGAGGGTGGGGCAAGGTAAGAGATTGCCTAACACTGTCCTCTGCGTAACGGCTGATTTGGGAATCCCAAAGTCAACATGTTATTCCTAACTCCATTACTGACTCCTTTAGTCACCTTGCCCAGATCACTGAACTCCACTCGTTCCTCAGCCAACACCTTGGCTACATACAGCATGCCTCTGCTTTCCCCCAGGCCTACCTACCTCGGTCAGAATGACTCTTGAAGAGACAGCGTCCTCCAAGTATGTCAGCAATTCAGAATCTGACAGCTTCTAAAATAGCTGGTGTGTCGCCGGGGTGCCTGTTGCTTTCTGAAAGAGTGGTGGTGTCGTCGAGGCAGCAGGATTTCCTTGCCAAAGTTGCTCCTGCCCTCCTCCCCATAAGGCTCTGCAGGGCCTCTCCCTGTCCCAGCCCAGGAGGGCCTGGAGCCCAGGGGCCGTGGCATTTAAGCCGTCAGAGCTCCCACTGCAAAGCCCGTGGGGGTGCCAGTTCAGCATCTGTCATGATGACCCAGCCTGAACTGTATTTAGAAGCTTCGGACATGGCACCGTGTCCCGGCCCATCTCAGAGTGACAGGAGATTTCCTGAGCACCTGGGTCTGTGATTCCCTCCAGGGAATGGGGGGTCAAAATGACTTTCCTAATGGCCTGTTTCCTCCTCAGGAGGGTACCCTTCTGATGGAGGTCTGTCTCAGAGACCCAACCTCCATCAATGCTATTAAATCATGCTATTTTAAAAATCCAGACTTTTTACAAAGTTTGTAAGCCATGTTAGAGAAAAGAGAGAACGAAAAAATCTTTCAGAAAAGGGGTTTAGTGCTCTGTCCGTGGACTATTCTTACAAAGATAAATTTCCCTGGAATTACATCTTGGGAGTGCACAGAATCTACCAGATATTGTCAGGGAACAGGGAAAGCCTGACTAGCACCCTTGACTTCTTGGGGGACAGTACATAATAATTCATTTCAGCTTCTTGGCAGCCTCTATGTCTGTCTTGAAAGTAGCTTACTGGAGTCCAAAAAAAACTGTAAGTTATTCCCGTTCAGTGGTTAAAAGAAACAAACAAACAAAAAACAACTCTTTTATTTACACTTCAGTGTACTCCCCACCCACACAGGCAGACTGATAATTGTGTAACACTAACAGAGTGGGCTGTCCGTCCTGAGGGTTACTGCACACGGAGAGGGTCTAGTCCTCAACTCTGCTAGAGCACAGGAGAAAGAAAGGCTTCTTCCCTATTGACCCTCAACTCTCTGCACCAGTGTCCCTGACCAGAGTCCCATGGAGATACCCTGTCATTTAAAAGGCATCAGTGTTTGGCCTCTCCCATTTCTGGGCAAGTACCCAACACTCAGAGAATGTGGTTTTAGGATCATGGCATCTAATCCATTCAAGGATTATTTTCCCCCCTACTGCTCAGATGGGTGTGTTAATCATCACCTCCCTTTGTTCTGTAATAAATTCAGCCCCAGCTAATTCCAAGCCTCTATGCATCACTGGAGTTTAAAGATGGCGTTTTGACAGGTCAGATACTTAGAATCAATAGACCACCAACCAGTCAAAAATCCTAAGTAGTTTTAGAAACATGTGGAAGTAATTTTTTTCCCAGAATTCACAAGTCTGGAGGATGAGATCTTACTGATGGCGTGTGGGCCGTTGTATATATTAAAATATTACTTTATATACTATATTCTACATGTAATCAAAATTGATTTAACAGTGAAGGCAGATTTTCCTTGTTATACCAAATATTACATGTGTTATCAGATACAAATTACAATGGAGTAACACTACACAGCATCTTTAAAAGAACCAATAAAAAACTAAGATAAAATTATAAGTGAATGTGGTCGTGCCGGGCTAGCTCAGTTGGTAGAGCATGAAACTCTTGATCTTGGGGTTGTGAGTTCAAGGCCAATGTTGGGCATAGAGCTTCCTTGAATATATATATATATATATGTGTGTGTGTGTGTGTGTGTGTGTGTGTATACATACATATATGAACGTGCAATGACTACAGATGTAAAATACAAATGTTATCAGCTAGGGAACTTCATAGAAATCAGAATATTTTGTGTGTCACTGGATGTATACCTACGTTTTAATTATAACCGTCTCAGCTGCATGTAGTGAATCCTTCTGTAAAGAAAAAACTATTTCGTAAAATATTAATTTCTAATCTTTCCAATGAAGAAGATATTAACCTAATGTCAGCAGATGGGCTTTCGTGGTTTATCTGACCTAAAGTTGTGTCAAATTTGTAAATGCTTGAGTTTGTCTAGGAAGGGAATGTAGGGTATTTATGGGATTCTCAAAGCAATCTATGACTTTAACAGGACAAAGACCACTGGTTTGATAGGCTTTCTTCAAGTGGGGAAAACATCCATTTTCTAAGCTCTTCTGCTACAATGTAAAGCACGTCCTCTTAACCAGATATTTCCAACAGGAAAAATATTCAAAAGAATACAACCCAGAACAGTAGCGATGCATCTTCACAAAAACACATTCTTTGTCCCCCTTATAAAGACAAAGTGGCCGTGCTTGTCTGTGAGTGTTACACTTTCTCTGTCCGATTCCTTTTTTCTCGAATAACTGTATTTTAACCACATATACAGGTATGTATAACTTTTTTCAATTATAGCACAATCAAATCATTTGCCGGCATTAGGGGGATTAAAAATTATCTTTAAGAAGGGGCGCCTGGGCGGCTCAGTCAGTTGAGCATCCAAGTCTTGATTTGGGCTCAGGTCATGATCTCAGGGCTGTGGGACTGAGCCCCAGTCGGGCTCCGTGCTCCTTAGGATTCTCCCACTCCCTCCCTCTGCCCCTCTCCTCCACTCTCTCTCAAATGAAAAAATGTATGTATATCTTTAAGTGAATGTTAATGGGGCTTTTTCTTCAGCCTTGCCACCTCTACTCATCCATACTCCCTTGCTCCCCTTCCCCCTGCCCCTCAGAAAACCCTCAGTGACACAGAAGCCCGGGCTCACTGGGCTGTTTCTCCTCGCGCGTGCTAAACCACAGGAAGGTTGCTACTGTGGGACACACAATCTGGCCCCCTGCCCAGGGATGGGCTCCAGGTCGGTGGTTCCCGCACCTCAGAAGAAACCCTCCTCCCAGCCCTCCCCCACCCCCTCGCCCTGTGTCCCCTAGGGCAGGGCCTGCGTCTGGCCCTGGAGCCCAGAGGCAGCTCCTCCGGGAAGGCGAGTAGGTGACGCTGCCTGCCCGCCGCAGGACTGCCAAGGCTCCCTAAAGGCCACGGCAACCGCGCCTGCCCACGAGAACATTCTGGTGAGCTCAGTTTGTTTGCTCCTGAGAACCTCCTCGCCCTCACGGTCTATTTTTACCATGCCGTGACGCTGAAGTCTCCGCTGCCACAGAAGTGAATGATAAATAAACTCTCCATTATCTATCATTATGTGGTGAAAGGAGCCCTGGGTCCAGAACCAGAAGGCAGGAGTGTGAGCCCTGGGTCTGACCTTGGTCTGACCTTGTGGAAGCCATTTCATCCCGCTGAGTCTCAGCTGAGGCATCTGGGCTGGGGAGAGTGGATAAGGAACCCTACCTCTCACCGCACGCGCGAAGTCCTCGGCAGGGTCAAATAATGTAGACGAAAGCACTTTATCAACTATAAAGTGCCTTCGAAATAGGAGTCATCAGCATGACACGTGATCATTTAACCCGCAGAGATTTCTCCCTATGTTCTAAACACCATGTTAAACCCGCACCTACTTTTCCACGCCCATTAAAGATAGGAAACTGAGGCTCAGAAGCAAAGAGGTGACGTGAGAAGGTCTGCTGGCTGGGAGCCTGCACTCTCTCCTCTCACTTCCCCACCCTCCCCTCCCCCAACCCCTGCACGTTGTGCACTTAACTTACTCTTGCTGAACAACTACTGCCTCGCTTTAAAACGGAGATGATAATCCTTGAGGCAAACGTCTAGACAAAATGCTCTCCCCAGCGTCTCATTCCATGCCCTGTGATTCTGCTAGATCTGAGCAAGGTCTCGGGGCATCTGCTGGTGGGGTGAGGTCTAAGCACCCAGGTCTGCTGACCAATGGATCCCATCGTACCATGGCTGCCACGGCCCCCGAGCTACAACACCTGGCCAATGCCCCAGTGAGCACTCTGCGGCATGACAAGATCCAGAATAATCAATGAGAAATCACAGTACAGTCAGGGTCTCTCCCATGCTACGTGCATTTTACCATATTCCGACTCTCTGTTAATCCAAGTATGTTGCCTCTTTTCACTGATCAAGAAAAATAGCCCATTCCCTAATGGCGGCAGGCAGGTAAATATCTGTAAGTGATCAGATTATAGTATATTCCAGGAGATCTGTTCCATCACACACCCCTTTACATGGAGATCACTGGGCTATAGGATAGCCAAATTGTTTTATTTTATTTTTTTAATTTTTTCAAGTTTATTTATTTTGATAGAACACATGAGCAGGGGAGGGGCAGAGAGAGAGAGGGAGAGAGAGAATCCTAAGCAGGCTCCAGGCTCCCAGCACAGAGCCCGATGCAGGGCCTGAACCCATGAACCATGAGATCATGACCTGAGCCGAAACCAAGAGCCAGACATTTAACTGACTGAGCCACCCAGATGCCCCTTACAGCCAAACTGCTCTAACCATTATCAGTGACAGGAGGCTTTGTTCACTCCAGTGGCAAAACATTTTGTGGATTCCATGGGATTCCCAGACCTGCCACAGAACTGGTCTTCTGCTCCTTAGTGTGAAATGAAGGCCAGTCCCATGGAGACTTCAGGTTTTCCATAAAGCTACTCAGTTTCTCCAGGGTCCAAAATTCCTGTCTCTCTTTTCCCTGGGCTCCAGTGTAGCTCTGCTCTCAAAAGCATACCTCACTTCTGTGCCCCACTGAGTCACTGTTGTGGCCGGACTCAACAATGTTGACAACTCTGCAGGGAAATGCCTAATGAAGGAGGCTGCTGTTGCTTCTCATCCCTCAGAAGAACTTTCTGGAGCATGCTGCTTGTTGCCACAGAGGAAGTGACTTCTCTTCCTTCCAAAAAGACCCTTCTGTGGTCTGAGTTGGGATTACACATCTGGATTCAGCTCTCGCAAAATTGGTTATCACTGGGGATGGATGTTCTTCTAACTCAGTCTTTAGAAGAAAGAATGTGACATGTTTTTGTCAGGATCTTAAACTAAACTATCTGTGAAAGACTTCCTTCTTGTCATTATTTATAATTTAATTATGAGCCCTTGTGGTCCATGATAAAATATATCCTCTCAGGCAAAGAGAGAAAATGAGTTTTAACACATATGTCAACTCTGGTCATTTGATGGTGACAGTCAAGAGCACAGAACTAAGGAGGCCCAATCCAAGCTCAAAGAGAAGAGTACCAGATCGATTAGCAATGTCTGCCACGGGCACAGAATAGAGGATAGCAGCCTACATGTTACATAGTCACTATTATATTCTTTCCAAGGTTTCTACTACAGTGCTGTCATGCATGAATCAGCATACTGTCCCTCTCACCTGCTTTCAAGGAATAAAGGCTATTGTGTTATTGTTCGTACTTTGTGCCATTCTTTCCAAGTGGACCAGGTTTTCTAGAGGCAGCAGATAGGCCAGTAATCTCTCTTCTCCAGCAACAAGATCATCGTGTTAGCAAACTTCCTCTGCTCTGACACAGTTGTGGCTTTAATGGAGAACTAATGTCTTCATCAGTATCTGTGCTATTTCACACTTCATTTCCTTCCCCAACTCTTGGATGAAAACCATCCGGTCCTGGTGATTTACTTTGTGGGAGTTTCTTTCAAGTTGGTTTCCTTCTCTAAGGATGCCATGCAAGCATTTTCAGGGCTCCAGCTGGGGAGCACCCAGCCTTGAAACATCAGGGTGTGATCAAGCCATTTAAGAAAGCCAACGGCCTTGGCAGGGAGCTAGTGGTAAGGCCCTTAGCTGTGGCCTTGGAGTCTTAAGGTAACAGACTTTTTCTGCCTCTCAGGAAGCACTGGTACAGTGGTGTGAGGTGGTCCAGATTTCCAGAATCCTGAGAAATAGGAGCAGATCGAAGGAAAACACAGCTGCGTTCACACTGTGATCCACAATTCACGCGTCTCCATCTTTCTCAGGGAGGTTCACAAAATCTCCAAACAACCTCCAGGCAAGAATGGTCTTCAACTTCTTTTCTATGCCCTATGGTTGTACCAATCACCTAGCCCGGATTCTCTAAGAGAGTCCTAATTTTAAATACTCCATTCTGCGACCACTGCAATACATTTGCATTGGAAGCAGATAGATAGGAGGTAACATCCTAATACCTGGCTTGAAAAGCCATCCCTCAGCGTAAGTACACAATAAAACACTTCACGTTCCATTTGGTATATTCTGGCCAAATGGCACAACTGGCAGGAGTGGATGGGGAGGGTAAAGGAAAAAGTACAGCGCCCAGCCTGAGGCCTTCCCAGAGAAGCCTGTTTAAGTGGCACCGGCCTGAGCTGCGTGACTTGTGATGTGGTTTTGCCGTTACGGGTTTTTTGTTTTTTTTTTTTTTAATGAATATCCGATGCTCATATCTTGAGAACTATGAGCCTGCCCTTCCTTCACTTTTAAAGTAAAAGGTAAACTTTAATCAGAATACCAGACAGAGTTCAAACACTATTGCCAAGAAGAGTAAGAAAGGACAGCTTCTGTTTCCCAAAGCCCGCTGGTGTGAAGGCACCTTGTGCTCCATATTTCCCACTGGAGAACAGGGTAGGCTGGGGGGGGTGGGGTGGGGGGGGGTCATTCTCAACATCAGCATGTGTGACCTTAGGCCTTTGCCAAATGAGGCAGTCAAAACAGGAAAGCCCAGCGTGTCACTGTGGCACTCGGAATGAGTGCTAGTATTTATGCCACCAAAAAACAGCACCCATGAGCAATTTTCATACCACGACACATGTAAACTTAAGAACAGGCAGGATCATGACACTGTTCAGGTGTCATCTAGCTATATACAATAGAGTATAGAATATTCCAGAATACAAATGACTAGGGGGAAAAAAACACATTGGGAATATCATAAAACATCTATATCTCCACCGTAAGAGATGCTGCCCCTAACTGGCTTGGTATTCTAAGTTCTTAGTAGAGCCCTACATGGACGTCGGTAGAGTTCCACACGCCGTCAGCTGCTGACATGCAATCCCCCAGAATATGACTTGGGGACATCTCTCCGCTAAGGAACAGGAGTAGCCTGTGCCTTTCCCCCTTCTCCCAGCTGGAGAAAAGCCACCGAGGGGTTTTGAGTAACAATAATAACAGCCATTGGCTTGCAGCCTGGGGCAGGAGATCTGCGGAATCCCAGGCCCTGGTCCTCCCCCTTTGGCTGGTAGGGTCTCCAAATGGCGCTTGAGCTCTCCTTGGCAGTCATTAAAGTTCACCTGCTGCAACCACAGGTGCCATTTTCTGCTCCGCTCATGGCCTTGGTTGCAACACCCCATTGTTCCTGATCCCAGAGGCGGGTACACCTGAAGGTCACCATTGGCCTGGGCCAAAACTGCTTCCTGCTCCCATCCCTGCCAATTTGCACCACACACTCCAAAAGGTCACCAGCTTGATGTCAGGGCTTCTTACCCCTATATGGGCCTCGCTGCTTCTCCAGACGTACGGCCCCTACAAGGCTCTCTCTTCAGTGCCATCCTTGCTGCACATGAGACAGGGCCCTGTCCCCAGCAGTGTTAGAAATCCGCATTGGACTCTCGAGCAGTGCCTTCAGCTCATAGGAATGTAGGGCTGTGGCGACAGATGATGTACAGTTTTTCTGTGCTTGAAACCAACCAGGTCTTCAGACTGAACCCAAGACTCTCAGTTCTCAAATGGGCCCTCACCGAGGGGCAACCCTGTTAGGCCCTCTCTTTTTATAAGCCTGGTTAAATCCTGGAGCCAACCAGCAGTGAGTGCTACCTGTTTAACCCCTCTGTCTCCTTGGCAGCCTGCCCTAACACAGGCTTGAACACCCACAAATGCCCAGACTTGGTGCCCCCATGAAGTATGGCTGAACTTCCCAGGTGGGCTAGCAATAGGAGGCTCCATAGATAGAATCACAGTTACTCTTTGGCTCTGGGAAGGCTGACAAAGACTTTTTTCTTATCCAAGAACCCGCTCTAGAGCCCCCCACACATACAAAACAAAACAAAAAAACCTTTTACCTGAAATTCTGCTGTCTCAGAAAACCAAACACAGGGCACTGGGAGGGGCGGGGAGCCCTTCGCACATTAAGGAATGGTACATCCTTTTCTTATTTAGATTTACCCTCAGCTCAGCCATTTTAAAGCCGTAGAAACAAGAGAAAGAGGGGCGCCTGGGTGGCCCAGTCGCTTAAGCCTCAGACTTCCGCTCAGGTCATGATCTCACAGCTCACGAGTTTGAGCCCCATGTCCGGCTCTGTTCTGGCAGCTCAGAGCCTGGAGCCTCCTTTGGATTCTGTGTCTCCCTCTCTCTCTGTACTTCCCCCACTCATGCCCCCACTCTCACCTCCCCCACTGTCTCTCTCAAAAGTAAAAAAAGTTGGGGTGCCTGGGTGGCGCAGTCGGTTAAGCGTCCGACTTCAGCCAGGTCACGATCTCGCGGTCCGTGAGTTCGAGCCCCGCGTCGGGCTCTGGGCTGATGGCTCAGAGCCTGGAGCCTGTTTCCGATTCTGTGTCTCCCTCTCTCTCTGCCCCTCCCCCGTTCATGCTCTGTCTCTCTCTGTCCCAAAAATAAATAAACGTTGAAAAAAAAAAATTAAAAAAAAAAGTAAAAAAAGAAACATTAAAAAAAAAAAAAGAAAAAAAGAAACAGAGAAAGAAGCTCCAAAAGGATACTAGAAGAGAGGAGACGTTTCTTTTTTTTTTTTTTTTTAATATATAGACCCAATCCAATCCTGACCTTTTTCCACATTGCTAGGGACTGGTTTCCAGCCTGTGGCCAGCTAAGAGTGTTCTCTTGAAGACTTAATTTTGTGACAAAATTCATCAAGGCCACTGCTTCTAATTATAAACTACATTTTAAAATGCAGTTTCATTATTTTACAGTTCACATAATAAGATTTCAGATGGGAATGAGAGATGTAACCTATGATGTTACACACAACTGTCTGAAACTTGTGTCCTCCTAACTCAGCACTAATATTTTACACAAAGCTGTTTCAATTTCCTCCCTCCCTCCCCCTTCCTTCCTTCCTTCCTTCCTTTCCAGTTTATTGGCCTTCACACTCAACAAAGTCAACAATTCTCTTCACGAAATTTTTTCAGTAAAAATTGGTGATTATTCTCTTACCCTCTACAAAGGCAGACATGATTTCAGCAAATCTGAATTCATTCTAAATAAGCATTCTAAAATTAGAAAGGCCAGGGAGTGGTCTGTATTTGGAGTGGGAGTGGCCCTAACGTGAATACTGTAAGCTGTCTATAGTGGCTTTGCTCACCTTTCCAAGTCTCATAACCAGGAAGCCCAAACAAAGCCCAATAGCCCCATGTCCTCTCCCTCAAGAATTGTCACATGACAGCCAGGTGACAACTGGGAGGAATACTAATCTTCATGTGGACACTTGGAAAAGCCTACTTTCCGGCAGACCCTCAAAGCCTTCTTTTTCTCCAACCTGCAATCAAATCAAACTGTAATTTGAAGACTAAATGTCACAAATGTACAAAGTCAGATGAACCTTTGGGGACCAAGGAGTTCCCCTACTTGGCTTGCCAAAGTCAGGATCAAAGAAACCTTGGAGTGGGTGCAATATCACAGCCCTGGAACAGAGGTCAGGTATGTGGCCTTTTCCCGGCTTCCAATGATATTGAATACAACAGATAAATTAAGATCAAGGCACACGGCAGTTCTAAAAGCACCAGCCTGTCCCCAGGAGATCCCAGGGGAGAGCCATCATCCACCACAGGCCAGATCTTGTCGTCACTTGGAGGAATGCCTGTTAACACGGGGCTGGATTGCATACAACAATGTCTAATCAGAAGCCGTACAACATGATCGCAGATGGGAGTGGACTCATCAAGAGCACTCGCTTGGCCAAGGAAGGGATCCTAATGCAGCACAGGACAAAGTCGACAACACTCCCTATGCTCCGGCTCCTGATTAAGCATATGTGTGTGGAGAGGTGATTACCCAAAATAGCAAGAGAGCTCAAGTGCTTACGGGAAAATCTGACCCTTTAACTTAAGGCAAGCATGGCCTACCAGCAAATCTCAAAGACAGGAAATATTTCTGGGCTTAATAACTCAAGCCGATATTCATTTCAGTTTGGAGAATTTCCTTAATCCAACTGCTGATTTCCAAAGTTGATGCACATGGGCATCCCAGCTGTGAGCGCTGCATGATCTGATAGTTCCTTATTCAATACAGCCTTCAAGTTCTACCAGAGCTACCTCTACCATTAAGCGGGCAGAACCCTAGGGTGCCTGGGTGGCTCCATTGGTTAAGCGTCCAACTTCGGCTCAGGCCACCATCTCATGGCTCGTGAGTCTGACAGCTCAGAGCCTGGAGCCTGCTCCGGATTCTGTGTCTCCCTCTCTCTCTCTTGTGCTCTCTCTGTCTTAAAAGTAAATAAACGTTAAAAAAAATAATAAAAATAAATAAATAGGGCAGAATCCCAAGTGCCTCCTTGGCTGGAAGAATTACCAAGCTTCAGGCTTCGCTGGGCCCAAGAAAGGAGCATGAAGAATGTAAACCATCCAGGAGCCATCTTCCGGGCAGCAGAGAAGTCGCCTACATGCTTTCATTTTAGAGTTGCCAGGAGGGCCTCTCTTGCTTTTTAAGTTTGCCTATAGCTTAACACTGAAGATCGTCTAGGCCATAACTTTACCTTTACCCAAAAGAGACTTTTCAATATATAGAGTACCTTTTAAAAGGCCATCTGTTTTTTAAATAAGGAACAATGTGGTAAAAAAAAAAATGTTTAGGAAACGTGAGGTCTGGAACTACTATAGTGATTTTGCTTCTACAAGGGAAAGTCTAGGTGCATCTGGGTGGCTCAGTTGGTTGCGTGTCCAACTTCAGCTTGGATCATGATCTCACAGGTCATGGGTTCGAGCCCAGCACTGGGCTCTACGCTCTCAGTGTGGAGCCTACTTTGGATCCTCTGTCTCCGTCTCTCTCCCCCACCTTCTCTTTCAAAAATAAATAAACATTTAAAAAAAGGTGGGGGGGAGTCTAGAGCCACTCTAGGGCCACAAGTTTAAGCTAACACAGCGAAAGTTTTATATATACACAGTTCAACAAATCTCATCATTGTATCTCCCGTGTCACACATCCCAAAGCAGTTAGAGTTATTTCAGAAGAACAATCAATCAATGACTAACTCCTATGCACATACAATGGGAGATGCCAATAAGTAGAATGCAGGGCCCTTTCCCCAAGGCATTTACAACCTAGAGTGTAGACAGGATGGAGATATAAAATTATTGGGCCAGAAAAAAACCTCGTCATGCTTCTCTCCTAGGTAACATTCTTTCTGCAAGAGTCTGACAACATTGCTCCCAAGAGCAATTTTACAAAGCCCCAGAGCCTCCTGCTCTAGGACAATCGGGAGTCAATACAGGCAAAGAATCTCAGAAGGTCATGCTCTCCTACCTCAACTTCATGACGCTGTTCTAGGCTCCAGGGAATGCTTACATATGGAAAGTTAGTGACACCCGGCCCACTCTTTCCTATGTGTGTCCCATGGAGGTTTATAGCCCAGGTGTTAAAAGGTCATCTATGAAACAGTTCATCTTTCTAGGCAAAGCAAATATGCGGAGTTCCTCCTAGGTCCGGAAAGACTTCCTGTCCTGATGGTTATGAGCTGTGGGGTCTTGCTTGCCTTCTCCATCCTCATCCATAAGATCTGGCACAGACTAACTGTTGGCTCCAAAAAAAATGCAGTGACGGTTTATACACTTGCATGAGGCGTGTGCCACAGGTTAACGTAGAGTCTTCTCGCCTTCCCTACTGGACTATACACTTCTTGGGAGTAGGTACTGTATTTTATTGCCTAGAGAATCAACAAGGCCTAAGCACAGAACCAACCATCACCAGACATATTGAGTTAACTGAGGGCTTTCAATTGTAGTGCTTAGCAAACAGATCCAAATAAAGCAATTACCTAAATCAAAACAATACATGAATGCAACCGTGCGAATCACACCCCGGCCTGAAATGCTAAATTAAAGCGGAACAATGAATTCAAAGAAGACTAACGGATGATACCTTTTCATAGGAAATGCTGATGACATCACACACAGAATATGCTGCATGGCACAATGGACATAACAAATAACATGGAATCCAAGCTCTATCTTCAGCTAGAATAACCTCTCCAAAAAAAGAAAATAGCTCATGAACTCCAATTGAATCACATTGTGCCAGGCCTGGAGCAGGAAAAGTACAAGACAAGCCTGGAACATCTTGTTGCATCAGAAAGTAAGAAAGTACTCAAAGAAAAATGGGAACATGTCAAAGCATTCAAGAGTTAATTGGAAAAGACTTCCACTGGCCAAGTCAGGAGTGATCTGAGTATCAAAATAAATAAGAACAGGTTATAATCCATTAAATAATACAGGAACCTATCAGTCTATGAGTCTGTTTAAATAAATAAATACATTGGGGCGCCTGGGTGGCGCAGTCGGTTAGGCGTCCGACTTCAGCCAGGTCACGATCTCGCGGTCCGTGAGTTCAAGCCCCGCATCAGGCTCTGGGCAGATGGCTCAGAGCCTGGAGCCTGTTTCCGATTCTGTGTCTCCCTCTCTCTCTGCCCCTCCCCCGTTCATGCTCTGTCTCTCTCTGTCCCAAAAATAAATAAACGTTGAAAAAAAAAATTAAAATAAATAAATAAATAAATAAATAAATACATAAATATTTTCTTTAATTAATAAAAAAGAAAAGCTCCTGCTTGCACTAGACAGCTAATAAATATAGAAGGAATGATAGAGATAAAAATATCATTTATCAATGGGCTTCTGGTTTCTGGCCCAGCATGTAAGGAGCTTAGAAGTCATCACTCCACCTGAACAACAACTAAAAACCTCACAAACTGAAAAGTCAACAACTCTCCTTAGATGTGTCACAGAAATGAGGTCACAGGGCAACCGCTCCCCACCGCCCCCCACCCCGAATTGAAGAGACAGGCAGATATTGAGAATCAACTTACTGGAGCAGAAACCCACGAGCACAAACCCTGCAGGAACAGTGCCAGGGGCAGAAAACCTGACTATAATTGACAAATTGCTGGAGGCTCAATCTGGACAAGTGTGAGAGTTGGGGGGTCCCAGTCATAGGAGGCTCCCACATTTTTGTGAGCTCTTCATAACAAATCAGAGAAAAGTCCCCTCATATTGCCAGCCTCGGGAGAAAACAAGGAACCATTCTGAAATATCCCACAGCCTTCTCTTCTCAACAAGGCCCACCCTCAGAAGAAATGATTTACCAGAGCCTAACCTTACCTGGGGAAGGGAAATAGCCAACTCTTGTCCCCCTCTAGCCATCCTGTCCCACCCCCAGGGGCGGGAGGAGGAACCCTAGAAGTACTGGTGAAGTTCATGGTCTAGGAGCACAGTCTCACCTGTGCCCCAATCACAGAACACTATAGAACACTCCCCTCCCGGCCCCACAGTGTCTGCTCACAGACTACAATGGAACCGAACTAAAATTCAGTAGCAGAAAGAGAGCTGGAAAATCCCCAAATCCTTGGAGATTAAACAATACACTTCTAAACAACACATAAATCAAAGAAGAAACCTCAAGATAAATTTTTCTAATACTTTGAAATGAAAACGGAAAACAATTATCAATGGATGCTAAAACAAGTGAGTGAAAGTTTGATTAGGAACAAAGATACACAGTCTCAAAATAGCTCTCTATACATTATTTATTAATTTCAAAGTAGAACTAACTTTATGGTGGAGAAAACTGTCCGGCCCTACCTTAACAAAGTGCCCAAAGCGAACATCACCAAGATGGAAGCAACTAGGCTATTATGGTAATTATTTCTCAACATAGTCAGGTATCAACCTGTCACATCATACACCCTAAACTTACACAATGTTATACGTCAATAAAATCTCAACACAATGGGAAGAAAAAAACTAGGGGGAAAAAAAGCAGCTGGGTGATGTATTCACAAAACACACACACACACACACACACACACACACACACACACACACAGCAAAAAAGAAGTTAATATCATCAAAATGGAGATAAACCAATAGACTTTTGATATGGTAAATAGAAAACACATCACTCCTGTGGTATTTCTGCCAAAGATGCAAAACCTCAATCTAAACATGAGAAAACATCAGACATCCAAATTTAGGAACAGTCTACAAAATGAGCACTTCAAAACTAAAAAGGTGAAGAAAGACGGGGTGCCTGGGTGGCTCAGTTGGTTAAGTGTCTGACTCTTGATTTCGGCTCAGGGCATGATTTCATGGTTCATGAGTTCAAGCCCTACATCAGGCTCTGCGCTGACAGTATGGAGCCTGCTTGGGATTCTCTCTCCCTCTCTCTGCCCCATCCCTGCTTGTGCTGTCTCTCTCAAAAATAAAAATAAATAAATAAACATTTCTTATAAATCAGAAAAAATAAAGTTGAATTATTAAAAAAGAAAAGACAGACAAGAAAAGGCTGAGGAACTGTTCCCAATTAAAAGAGATTAAAAGAATTTGACAACCAAATGTGATGCATGATCTTGTATTAGATATTGGATCCAGGAAAAAAGAATATCTATAATGAACATTAGGACAAATGGTGAAAACTGAACATGGACTGTGGATTATATAACAGATTATGTCAATTAATGGGGTCTCTACTAACAAATGGCTCAAAACAATTACATATTTATGTGTGTGTATATATATGTGTGTGTATATAGGTGTGTGCTGATATGTATATTCATGTATTCATGCGTACATGTGTATATGTGTTCACATATAAATGTGTGTGTGCTCATACATATACGTGTGTGGTCATACCTATATGTGGGTGTGTGCACGTATACATGCAGTGAGAAAGAGAGCAAATGAAGCAAAATATAAACAGTGAAACTGAGTAAAGGATATACAGACAGAAATTCTTTGTACAGCTCCAATAACTTTTCTGTAAATTCAATATTATATCAAAATCAAAAGTTAAAAAATGTTTAACTTAGGGAAACCATCAAAAGGATTTTGAAAAAGGTCACCGCATTACTGGAGAGCTGAAAAGACTTTCATAGTCTTTAAAATTAGATTAAATCTTCAGACACACCAAAATTACAGAAATTACGGCAAAAGTTCACCTAATAAAGCTGAAGATTCAGAATGGGTTCTCTGGTTCCTCACTACCTCCATTCATATGAGAACTTTTAAAAATCAGATTTGATTATGGAACATTACATTTAACTAACTATTGCAGTGTTGGATGAAATGCCAAGTCCTGTGGCACAACAGAAATAATTAAGTGTTGAAAATGCAACCATACCCTTGACAATGATTAAGGAAGAAAAAGGAAATGAAGAATTGGTCAGCACTGGATTGGTCCAAGGAGTGGTCGACCTTGATCCTTTAGCTCAGGATGATGCCTGGGCCCAAAGTCCCTTCCCCAGATCCAGGAGTTGGGGTTTCTCTACAGCAGAGCCACGACAAGGACAAGGGGAGCAAGGCAAAATTGAAGGTGGCAACGAAAACTTCAACAGTCCAAATAAACAATGTTTTAATGCAATATTTTTTAAAATAAAAATTAATACAAAAATCAGTGATGAACAAAATATCAAAATATTAAAGCCAGCATTGTGAACTGAATGTTTGTGTCCCCCTAAAATCTGTATGCTAAAGCTTTAACTCCCAGTGTGATGGTATTTGGAAATGGGGACTAGGAGAAATAATTAGGACTAGAGGAGGTCATGAGGATGGGGCCCTCATAATGGGATTAGTGCCATTTAAGGAAGAGATATCAGAAAGTGTGCTCTCTTACTTACACCCAATGCTCTTTTTCTGTCTCTGTCTCTTTCCCTCTGTGCCTCTGTCTCTCTGTCTCTCTTTCCCTATGTCTCTGTCTCTGTCCCTCTCTCTACCTCCCTACCTCTGTCTCTCTGTTATCTCTCCCTCTCTCGATCTTTGTCTCTCTCCTTCTCTCTGTCTGTGTCTCTATGTCTCTTTCCCTCTCCCTCTCTCTGTCTCTTTCCCACTCCATCTCTCTCCACAACCAAGTGCAGACACAGAGAGAAGGCAGCTGTCTGCAAGGCAGGAAAAGAGCTCTCACTGGAAAGACTCTGCTGGACCCTGATCGTGGACTTCCAGCCTCCAGAACCAAGGGAAATAAGTGTTGTTTTAGGCCACCCAGTCCGCACTTTGTGGTTGCAGCCCGAGATGACTAAGACAGACAAGATCTGTATTACTATCACCCCAATATTTTGATACTTGGTTTATCGTGGGTTCTTTTCACATTACATTTGATTATTTTTTTACTTAAATTCAAGCTAGTTAACTATTATTTTTAATATTGCACTAAAACATTACTCACCTTGATAGCGAGAGAAGTGTTGCCTCACCCGTGTGCTGGCCCTGCCCTGAGAAACGCAGTCTAGGGCTGAACTCTGCTCCCACTAAAATATCCTCACGTACTGCCAGGAGCCCTCCCTCCCGCAGTCTAGTAGCCAAATCCCCATGGTTCCCGGCCTGTGTATTACCAACGTCTTGCCTCGTTAGGCAATGTTGAGGTGCTCACCAACTCCCTGCCAATTCCACCTGGCTGGACCTGCCTCGTCTGCTTTCCAATGGCGTGGTTCCAAAGAAGGAAAATATTAAACAGATGTCTCACCCTAGGAGGGGCAAAGATAGATGCTGGAATAGTAAGTGAGATGGCAGATTGATTGGGGGGGGGGGGGGAGAAGACCGTGATCAGTGGCCCAGTGTGACTTGCACTCCTTAAGGAGGAGTCTCGCCCAGAGAAGAGGTGTCTTCCCACTCATCAAAGAGCACAACATCTTCTATTACACATATACACACAAGGGGAAATTAAACCCATGTTCTGGTAGCTTCCCTCAAGGGAGAAGGTAGGAATAAAGAAGAAAGGGGAGGCAGAATGGAGGAAAGAAGGCTGGTGATCGAGTTCCTGCTCTGCACCAGGAGCTGTGCTAGGCGCTTCCCATATGAGCTCAGAGTCCTCCCGCCTCGGAAAGCTGGGCCGGGAAGGATACACTCTGCCCTCCTGCCAAAAGCTTTCAGGCGAATGAGAGCGTGTATTTATAGACATCTGCGCGCGTGAGAGAGAGAGAGAGAGAGAGAGAGACCATCAGCTCTCCCTGCTGGAAGGCAGAAAGCTGCGGTCTGCCAGGTGTGCTTCTGCATCCTAACATGAAATGTACGAGGTGTCTCGGGCTGGTGCCTGAGAGATGATGGTCCTTGATATTTCCAGTACCTGACCTCTGTCAGCACTGCGGGGGCTCCAGTCTCTGTAGCTGGAAAAAAGCACACCACCGCTGCCAAGCTGGGCTGAGCCCTCCCTGGAGTGACTGCTACGGCAGCACCTGTTTCATTGCTGTTGTGTTTTACCCATCTCCTAAAATCTCCCTACCAACTCAGAGCACTAGCCCAATACAGAGCTTTGCTCCGTGGAACAGCTTCAGTCCTCCTCCAGGCTCCTAATTCATCATTTTCAAATAGAGGATGAGTTCAGTTCAGCGTGCTACAAGAGCTACCTACAGACCAAATGAGAAAGAGATGAAGTCTGACTTCAAAACCAGAAAAAGCACAAATATCGGCAATGAATTCAACATATCCAAAAGCACTCTGATGAAAACGTGAGTTAGGAGCCAATTCCTCCTCCTTGTAGGAGAAACACCTGGAAGATATTGCCTTGGGGTGGAACAGAGAGGCATGTTTCCTATGGCTTCCCAGAGAGGAGAAACCCTTGGAGAAGGCCAGCTTCTCTGCATCTCTCCTGCACTTGCAAAAAAAGACCCAGCAACTCCAGGATTATCAAGCCAACTGCAGCCCTGCAGGCCAGCTGAGGAGTCCCTGGAGCAAAACAAAACTTGGAGAGAGAAAGAAAAACAAGAGAAAGAGGGAAGGCAGAGCGAGGGAGAAGAATGTCTGGCGGGAGCTGGTGGGTTTGACTGAGGCAGGATGGGGGACCCCTCGGCTATTTCTGTCTCTGCTTTTGGCGGCCTCTCCATCTCGCTGTTTATGGGCCCGACGTGACTTTCCACCCAAGTACACTCCCTGGGCTCGCACTGGAGAACTTGCCACCTTCCCCACGGTTCAGGTTTCATCTGATTCACACCAGGAAGCTCTGGTTTAGGGAGCCCAGTGTACTTGTGTTCCCCCCCCCCACTCCGCCCCATGGAAACAACTATGTGAATCTGCAGCTCCTCACTGCACTCGCCGGTGGCCAGCTCCCCCATCTAACCTTCGAGGTGACTGACTTGGGTGAGCAGATCCCATGACTGAGCTTCTCCAGGCTCCCGTGTCCACCGCTGCCAGCGCCCCACTCCCCCCCAAAGAGGGAGCCAGTCCCCAAAAGCACTGAAGTTTGCACAACAGCGCAGGGTGACCAGAAGCCCAAACCGGAGAATGAACCTTAGGACCACGGGAATGCAGGCCAGGGCAGGAAGCACGCGGTTGTAATTGACAGAACATGACACAGCGTCCCAAGCAGGCTGGTGTGTGAGCCGGCGGTTGCCCTCACGACCTGGCCCTCGTGTTCCAAAGCTGAGCGGGTGTGAGGAAACAGGGACGGGGACGGGTGGCCACTCTGACTCTATCAAATGTTTGCTACTTGTTGCTTTGAAGGGGGGAGGGGTGTGGCTGGAACGGAGGTCTGGTCAACATAGCAGTGGCTCGAAGTGCAATTTAATCATCCTGGGCTTGGTCCAACCCGTCCTCTCAGTGTGAGGGAGGAACAATTTGTTACCGCTGCTGTCATGGGCACTGGGCAGCCTCAGCCAGTGACCTGCGGCAGCCGTGCCAGCAGAGGCTGGGAGCAGAAGGGGGCTGGCAGCGGTTTGGACTGTGGCGACAGCAGGAGAGGGGTGGCCCCACAAGGACAGGGAATTCACGCAAGGTCTTCCTTCATCCAGGCCCTGCTTCTGGGAAACCTGGTGGGAATCAAGAGACTATAAATGAGCGCCCGGCTCCCTCCCAGCCCAGGCCTGGGTCAGGTGTCCTGCTCTGTCCACCCACAGACTCTGCACACACACCCTGGGAGTACTCGTCACCTGCGTCACATTTATCTGGTGACCCATCTGTCTTCTTGAAAACAGCCACTGTGTTTATCTGCCTTTCTGTCTCCCAGCACCTCGAGAGCCTGTCTGCCTAGGTTCCTGCTTGTTGAATGAGCGACTGAACTACGAGTGTGATTCGTTCCCTCTGCTGACACGGAGGGGGCGCTGCTGTGCCGCACAGCAGTCTGTTGGCACAGCAGCAGGGGGATACGGCAGCCATCTTTGCTAGGACAAAGGAGCATGACTCGGGGTTTGCTGGTCCCTGCCCTGCAGACTGACCTGTCCTGACGAAACTCTGATCTCCCCATTCTTAGCTTTCCCCATCCCACGCTTTATCATCTTATTTGCTACTGTCTCATGAATCTTCCTAAGGCACAGGCCTGATGGCCTAACATTAATTGATCACTAACCATGGACAACTTGATGTAACTCTGAAACCTTTATAGGTAAGGAAATTGACATAAGGAGAGTTAAGCGACCTCCCCAAGTTTTCAGAGCCAGTAAAGGACAAAGTCACAATTGAAATCCTGTCTAAGCTCATCACTATTCTCCTCAAAATCTTGCAGGGGCTCCAAATAACCCTGCCATTTATTCTTTGTGCCCACATTTTAAAGTCCTTAGAGCTGGGACCATTTCCTACTCATCTACATACTGTAGGTGTTCAACAAATACTTGTTGAATTTAGTTGAATGGACTACTTGTCTTAGGGCTCTTGTAAAAACAACCTGAAGAGCTAACGCATGGCTCAAAGAAAGCATAGCACAGGGATGGAATACGCACTATGGATCACGACTGCTCATGGCCACTCTTTGGGAAAAGGGGATAGTCCTGTAGGAATCTCACCCTGGGTGCCCCTCCAGGCTTTTCCAGTGGTCCCAACTCTTTCCTACTACAGGAAGGGATAAACACCCTTCATATATTTCCTCTCACTCCCAACTGCAAGGAAAACAGTAACACTAATTAGTTGTAACAGGGTGTTCATTTCACACAGTTCCCAGCAGGTTGCCCTGCTGTTCTTTGAAATGGTCTGGAAACAGCCTTGATTTTAAACATCTGAAGATAATTGAACCAAAGTTGCCCCCAGAAACCCTGAGTGATATGCCTTTTATTCTCTCCCTCACTAACAAGAAATGTTTGCTGCCATTTCTTATTTACTCAACACCTTGAAAGCCTCCGGCACTGACAACTTGCACCCCAGGATCCTAAAAGAATAAGTTAAAGTAATGATTGGTAGTAAATGGAGGAGCAGGGAAGCCCAAGGGATTAAACAAAACCCTATGCCTGTTTAAAGGGAAGAAGGAATTGCCCTATAGACCTATAAACTTAAGCTCTGTACCTGGAAAAAATTGGAAAGTCGGTGGGGAGAGCTGAAGAGAATTTATGACAAGATCAATTTGCAAACATTTTTCAAAGACAAGGATATTAGTTAGCAAAGATGGAAACATTTTCTAATGTATTGTTGGCAGGTGGGTGGGAAAATAGGCTGTCATATACCTTGTGGGTGGAAGTGTAAATTGCACCTTTTGGGGAGGGCAATTTTGGAACACCTATCAAAATTTTAAATGCCATAACTACAGCTCCACTTCTAGAATTTATTCTATAAATGCTATCACAAGGGGGACCCAAAGTAACAAGGGAGCTATATTTATAGAAGCAAACAACTGAAAACAACCTAAAAGTCCATTAACATAGGTTCGATAAAAATTGTGATAGACCCACAAAATGGAATGCTATGTGTCCTTTAAAACAGCAGGAAAGGGAACTCCTAAGTATGTCTATTTAATGCTCTCTAGTATAACAGTTCAAAACTAAAGTCATAACGTCCAAAGTTGTGTGCATTATGCCACAATTAGTGTTTTACTTTTAAAGGTTTGCGTATTTGCATGTTATGTACTTACATATAATAATTCACACATATCATTCATATAACGACTCATATACATCCTACATATGTCTGAAATCATGCTAAAGAAACTGGTAATGTGACTGGTCCTGGGATGATAAACTAGGAGACCAGGGATGGGAGACTACTTTTCACTTCATGCTTTTCAGTAATTACTTTTTGTGCTGTTGGAACTGTTTAATATGTGTACAAATTATCTGAGGTTTTTTAAACTTTACTTATTTAGAGAGAAAGAGAGAAAGCACGGGACAGGCAGAGAGAGAGGGAGAGAGAGAGAATCCCAAGCAGGCTCTGAGTTGTCAGCACAGAGCCCGACACGAGGCTCAGTCTCACAAGCCATGAGATCATGACCTGAGCCCAAATCCAGAGTTGGACTCTTAACGGACTGAGCCACCCAGGCACCCCTGAGGTTTTTTTTCTCTTTAACTTATAAGTAAAAGAGGAGAGTAAGTAACAACCGTCACAGCCTATTAAGAGAATGGAATCTTAGAGGCCAGCATGAGCAGATACAGATACTGGTACTTTAAGGGGAAATGGAGACTAGAGCCGATCTTGTGATGTTGAGGCTTTGATTCAGTCTCTCAGGGAAAACCTACAAACACACTTGCTGAGCAGACAGAGATTCAACAGGCAGAGAGGTAACCAGAGGCCCATCCTCGGAAGGAGGTACATGGCGATGTCTGTCATTCAGTAGGGATATAACAAATAGAGCAGGTGCTCCTGGGCCCACTGGGCAGCAGCTGAGGAAACACACAGGTAAGTATCTGGGGGACTCTTGGGTGGCTCAGTCCGTTAAGTATCTGACTTGGGTTCAGGTCATGATCTCGCGGCTCATGGGTTCGAGCCCCGTGTCGGGCTCTGTGCTGACAGCTCAGAGCCTGGAGCCTGCTTCAGATTCTGTCTTCCTCTCTCTCTCTCTGGGCCTCCCCTGGTCGCAATCTGTCTCTCTCTCTCTCTCTCAAAAATAAATGAACATTAAGAAAAAAAGTATTTGGGGCCCAAAACACTGGCTCTTCAAAAAGAGTGAAGGAAAACTTCCACATCACTACCACCTGCCTGAGGCTCAGCTCAGCCAAACCCCTGTAGAACTAGAGGAAAACCCACTGCACAGACACCCTCACACAGTGTTCCACCTGCCTCCAGCACATCCTCTAACCCCTCACTGGACTGCCAGCGTAAAGGAAAGTATAGTGTACTGAGGTGGGGCGGGGTGGGGGGGGGGTGGATAGGGCGAGGACAATGCTCATGGGAAAGCCACAGAAATCTCAGCGCTCTACTCATACTTGGCTATGATTTGAGGCAACTTGTCTTCCTTTGTTCTCCCACCTCTAACCTAAGATGTCCAGTGGCTCTGTTTTGGGTGGTTTTTGAGAAAATGAAATGATATCCTCATGATTTTCCATCCTAGGCCAGACACTACTTTTGGAGAAAATAAAGCAACGTAGAATACACCAACGTAAAATATTAGCAGCATTACACAAGCGATGTTTTCGGTGAAAAGACAGCAACTGGACCCCATTGTGCGGTCAGCTGGTTCAGTCAAAACAGTCAATCACACACACAAAAATCAAGGTTACGATTCACTCACTAACTGCCACACGTGCAAATTAAGCACTCGTGGCAAGCCAGGACTGGAGATACAGAGAGAGAAGCCAGACTCCTAACTTCTAGAAAATGCCATGTCTAGTCAAGGAAACACATGAGCAAATAATTGTAATCCAGTATCTTCGCTACTAGTATATTTTATTAGAGGTACAAGCAGAGGGCCACAGGAGAAAAACAGAAGGACTGACCCTGTGATCCTCACAGACTCACCAAATACCATGCATGGTACACAGACTAATAACAGTTGTTCAGTAAAATGCACATGTATTTGGTAAGCAATCTGTAAGTGATCAGTAATAATTTTTGTAACAATACTAATCAACATATTTCTTCAGTATTGTTTTGATTTAATCAATGTTCTCATTGAACAACCTCAAAACTAAATGACTAAACATGACCCTCCCACGAGGGGTCATTGCAGATTTCACAATCACAGGAACCCTGGGTAAAAATTAAAGAAATGGCCTGCAAACAGCCGCATCATTAGGCAATATTTCAATCAAGATAACTTCAAATAATATGTTCACCACCAAGCTCAGGTTTGATGTTCTCCACGTGCCTGAAAAATATAGCTGTATTCCTTCCTCCAACTCAGTGGATCCCATGCATCAGGCAAGAGGAGGAGACTAATAGGGGTGCCTGGGTGGCTCCACCGGTTAAGCATCCGACTTTGGCTCAGGTCATGATCTCACGGTTTGTGAGCTTGAGCCCCGAATCGGGCTCTGTGCTGACAGCTCAGAGCATGGAGCCTGCATCGGATTCTGTGTCTCCTTCTCTCTCTGCCCCTCTGCCACTTATGCTCTGTCTCTCTCTGTCTATCAAAAATAAATAAATGCAAAAAAAAATTTTAAAAAGAGGAGGAGACAAATACATAAAAGATAAAGTCCCCCAAGCAGCTGTCTAGAGCCATGTGGACAAAAGGAAAGGTTAACCAAATGTTTCACTTTTAAACCTGTGTTTTATTCAACTTTGTATTTCATTCAGGTCTAAATATCAGTCGAAGAGTTGCAAATGTTGGGCTGAGCTCCTTGAATTAACCTGCATAAAATTAAATTTAATTCTAATTTAATTCACTTCCAGAATAGTATTCTGTTGCCAATACGAAAACCCTGAAGGAGTTTCGTTTTCCATGACCTCTATAAGACAAGTTGTATTTGCCACAACCAGAAAAACATCCTGAGTTTTATTTGCCTGGGGACTCTGTAATCAGATATTACTTACTGGCCCACATTATTTCAATGTCCACTAGTCATTCCTATTAAAACAAAAAGTAAATTTCTGATGTTGTTACAATAACAAATGTTCTCAGATATGATATTTATTTGGGTGCTGGTAGAATAATAGTTTTAAAACTACAGGTTCCAGAGCATTCTTGTCACATGCCAAACACGCACTGACCAGTCCTTTGTCTCCCGGGCATTCCTAAGGAGAACACAGTGGTAGAGAACAGTGCTTTCCAGACCTGGTTGCCCATCAAAATCATCTGAGGACTTTTCCAAAACACAGGCTTCACCACCTGTTCAGATCTCCTGAAAGAAGTCAGCCACGTTGGGGACCCCAGAATCTATCCCGGAAAGGCACCCTTCAGGTACAATGGGCAGTCAGCCTACTACAGGCCTTTGTTTGGTGTATGACATCCTTTAAAAACAAAAACAAAAACAAAAACAAAAACAAAAACAAAAACAAACAAACAAACAAAAAAAAACAGGTAGGCAAATCAGAGGAGAAAAGTTGGCCCTGAGGGCTTGACTAAGATGATATGTAGGAATCCGTATTGACCATGTTATGTGTAATGTTGTCATTGTATCTAGGTCAGCAGACGATCCTCTTTGGAGGTCTACTCAAGTACTAAAGTATTAGCAGTAAAATGCCATAAAGCCGGAGGTTTGCTTCAAAATGCTCCGGCAAAAAGAAGATGGAGGACAAGTGCAGCAAACATCATGATGACTTTGAAGGTGAAGGAAGGGGCTCATGGGGGCTTCTGGTACTTCCATGATGAGAAATTTTCATAATAAAACGTTTAGTTGTCTGGAAGAGAACAATCATAATAACCAGAGCCTGTTTCTGCCACACAAGGCTCCGAAAGACAGCACGTGGCATTATCCCCCACTGACACGGACACATATGCATGCGGAGAGGGCACGTGATCTGCCTGGACAGCCAGGAGCCCGCTACTAGGGGGTGTTCGGCATTTTTCCCTTGGAAGAGGACTTTCCAGGCAATATTCTACCCCAAAAATAGGATGAGCGCCCTCTCCCTAACCGTAACCTGAGCCATGTTTTTGCCCTTAACCCTTGTAAAGTATTTTGAAATTCCCTGAAACAAGACACTTTCATTTGCAAGCAGTAATACACAGAATCTGTGAGTCTGGTAAATGCAGGAGGTGAAATCCAAGTCATCAAATGTACAGAATGGGTCCATTTTCAAGCCCCAGCAAGAAAACACAGAGTCTGTTCCAGGAAGATAGGACTTACTTTTTGACATATTTGATATGTGAAGATCTGGCATTACTGAAGTGATAGAAATCTGTACTCATTTTATAAATGAGTTCTTTTTTCGTCCCGCATATTATTTCACTCTAGAATACTTAAAAACAGCAAACAACTTTGTATGTTGAAAAGTAGGTCTATCATCCCAAACTTCTATGTGCCCATGTGGTGAAAATTCACATACTTCAAAGGGTAAGATACAGCAGCCCCTAACTGTTAAGTCCCACTGGTTAAAGTTAAGTGCAAGTTTATTTACAGGGTTTACTCAGACAGCAGAAGAGTTGGCGCTGATAATATCTCGCACCTGTAGGTAATCGGGCTGCTTTGTTGATGCCACCTCATGAGGAAGGAAGGACCCAGAAGCTCTTAACACACATAGTTTGAGGGGCTGGTGGCTCTGGCTTGGGCTTCTGAAAGAGGATGCTGGTGCCACCACTCCCATCTAAAGAGAAGCATGTGACGTGGCTGTTGAATTCCAGTTTGCAATGAACCCAGCCCCTGGACCACACTTGGGGAGCTTCTCTGTCCAGAGCACCTTCCAGGTAAAGATACAAGACCTCAAACTCAATCTTGAGTACCAGGTGCCTCAAGGTTTTGTGGTTTTTGTTTTTTTTTTAAGTGTAAACATGGGTGACATTAGAAAGTCAATCTGGGGGTTTTCCTAAGACAGAATAGCCCAGGCATCATAATCACTGCACCACCTACCAGGGACTATTAACAAGAACTGGGTTAAAGAGGTTTGCAAGCCATGAAAGGAAACTGACACAATGGTCACAGCATGTCTTTCCCCAGAGTATCTATGCCAAGTTCCTTAGCACCCTGGACGAATATACTTACTCCCTGTACCTAGTGCAGCACAAAGGAAAGGCCCCTCCCCTCATCGATAGCTCACGGTCCTTCATATCACATCTTTGTGAAACAGAAAAGAAGGAGCCCCATCTATGTGATTAGTACAAGGGCCAGAGGGCAGTGGCCTCCTGGGGTTACTATCTGCGGTTATTTGCTCCTGACCTTCAAGACCATGAGAGACCTTAAGGGAAGCCTGTCATATGATTAAGAATTAGGATGTCAGTGAACAAACAATGAACTTTTAAACCTCCTGTGGACAATATATACTCCGTAGGCTGCACTACAGCATTGGAAGAGCCCTGTTGTCCTTCAGAGGTGTGCAAATAGGGCCCTTCGTGACCTGTAACTAGATCGTGGTTAGTTGCCATGTGCCCCATACCCAAGTCTGAGTTTCTGAAGCACATTCTCTTTCTAAGAGGATCTAGAATAAGCACCTATGTTGGAATGGTGGACTCCCAAAAGACACTGGGACACTGGACAATTGCTAAAATCCGCTGGCAGTGAACATTCAGAGGCCACTAGACTCATCTTGAAGAAGCATCCTCAGGATTCAGGATCAAGGATATTCAACCAGAGAAAGAGACTCAGAATCATCCTACTTGTTTACATATAAAGTGCAGAAAAGCTTTCTTTCCCATAACTTGGAGCTCCAGGTCTATTGACCGCCATGTAAGCTCGTCTCCACTTGGCTGCGTTCACAATGTAACAATGGCTCAGAAGCCACAAGCCCTGAAAAATCCGTAACGACAGTGGATTGGTCCCAACGATCGGTCGCCACTATGGGCATGGTGGCTGAGAGCCCAAACAAAGACAAGTTTGGGAAGCCTTTTCCTCTAAAGCAAGTTCCAGCTACTCCCAGCTGTAAGGCATGTAATGGTGAAGGCATGTAGGATGAGGGGAGATAGCAAAGTGAGGCTGTTTTTCCCCTTGATGATCTGAGTCAGACCCAAGACAATACTAAGGATTTTATATGTAATTTGACAGGCACCAAAAAGTACTTGGCACTTTGTACGTCTCCGTTCCTGACTCATCTTTATGAACGTGCTGGTTCTGAAATGTGAAATACATTTTCACAGACCTGCCTTACATTCCTCGGGCCCCCACCCCGCTCAAAACTTACCTTATGTTTCAGAGGATGGTCTCCTTTCTCCTCCTGACACTCTGCCTTCTCCCGCATCATGGGGCCGAGCCCTGAGCTGGGACCTCCTGTCGGTACACTCACATATCCCTACTGCTCATGGAAAACAACCGCCAGAAGACTATCATTCTGCTCTAGTTCGGTCTAACTCTATGCTGCTTTCTCGGGCAAACTCATGCAATCTGTCTTTCATTTGGATATATTTTTGCACTTCTGTGTAGCACGGGGGATTTTCAGACTGCCTTTTATTCTATTTCTTTTTCTCCCATGCTGGGCAGAAAACAGAGGCTGCCATGGACATAAGGCCTGAAACAAATCGGGTGAGATGGGGCAAAGTTACTCCCACAGACTAACCGTGCTTCTGAATGCTAATGCTTCATCAGGAGAGAGCTTCCAAAATAGGCTCCGTGCAGAAAGCATTCAGCAATTAGCTACAAAAATGCCTTGTTAATAGTACAGTTAGACACAGTCTCCTTACTAAAGTCCCTTAGAGATAGAGAGACTCCAGAGTATAGAGACATCAGTTGACACGTCCAGGATCACACCTACGGGCAACTGGCAGACACGTCATGCTGGGTGTCCAGGACCATCTTGAAGCCAAATCATCTGCAAAGTGGCTACAGTGGTTACAAAACCCATCACTAAAGTTTGACAAGTACCAGTTCCATTTTACAAGCGTTCATGGAGAGCTAACAGGGATTCAGAGATGAGTAAGCCACAGTGCTTCCCCTGGGGTTTCCACTGCAGTGCACTTATCAAACAAATAGGTCCTCCAAAACGTTATCAGTCAAGGCAGAATGTGTTCAGTGTCATAAGAAAGGCACCAAGCATTAATTTTTAGAGACTTCTACTTTACCCCTTCTTCGGTGCCCAGTTTTAAAATGCAGAGAAGAGCAATCACAAGCAGTGCGTCAGTGTGTGTGTGTGTATGTGTGTACATATGAGCAAAGATAACCACAGAACAAAGAGACATTCAGGCACGGTCTCCTTGACTGTGGTCATTGGTTACTCAAGAGTCTAAAGGTACAGGCCAATCTAATAGGACAATAAGAAGGTAGCAGGCATATATCCTGCCAAGGAAAGAAAGACTAAAGTCAAATTACTGGCCTGTTGGTAATACGAAGTCAAAAGTAGGACAGAAGCCTTGCTCAGAAATGGTCTAATCAGATCCTCGGTGAAGACTTCCTCTCCAGGGGAGCTCGCTGATGATGGCAGCCAATGGAGCCAATGGGGGTCCCCTGTATTTTTACCACCTTGGCTGCTCAGCTGAAGATCACCTAACTGAGACTCCTTTGTGACTATAAAATGACAGAAGTGCATAGCACCATTTTGAGAAGAAACCACAATGAGTCCCCTGAAAGAGGAGCTCTAAAACAGACTCCAAGTGAAGGTAAAGCTGGTGGCATTCAAGAACTTTCTTCCATTACCATAATGCCCAAAATGTATGTGAGCTCCGCACGGACACATGTAGTTTCCTATGGAGCTCATCACATGTTTGAATCTGTAATCATGCCAATTCACATTTGTACCAAATCGCCCTTGTACATCTTAAAATGTTTCTGTCCTATTAGGTGCTTACAATGGGTCTCGAAAGCAGGATAAACTTTCTTCAGGAGGAATTTTAGGAGAAGAGAAGGAAAAAAGTGTTCCAAACAGAAGCAGGAGGAGAAAGTGCATGAAGGATGATAAGAAGCCTGTGAGCAAAGGAAATGAAAACAGGAGCTCAAAAAAGATGTCAGCACTCACATGTCCACTGAAGCATTCTTCACAATAGCTAAGATATGGAAACAACCTAAGTGTCCATCAATGGATAAACACGACACATAGATACATGATAGAGAGAGAGAGAGAGAGAGAGAGAGAGAGAGAGAGAGGAGAGAGAGAGGCAGACATTTGCCACAGTATGAATGGACTTTGAGGGCATTATACTGAGTGAAGTAAGTCAGAGGAAGACAAATCCTGTATGATCTCACTTCTACGTGGAATCTTAAAAAGCTGACTAGAACGGTGGTTACCAGGGGCTACGGGTGGGGGAATCAGAGTAATGTTAGTCAAAGAGTACAAGACTCGCAGCGAGAAGATAAACACACTCTAGAGATCGAAGGCAAAGCACTGTGATTAGAGGTGACAGCACTGTATTACATACTTTAAAGTTGCTAAGAGACTAGATCTGAAATTTTCTCACCACAAAAGGTGGCAATCGTATTGCAAATATATAAACATATCGAACCAACACACTATACACTTTAAACTTACACGATGTATGTGTCAAATATGCATCCATTTAAAAACAACAGCTTGGGGCGCCTGGGTGGCTCAGTCGGTTAGGCGTCCGACTTCGGCTCAGGTCATGATCTCGCGGTCCGTGAGTTCGAGCCCCGCGTCGGGCTCTGTGCTGACCGCTCAGAGCCTGGAGCCTGTTTCAGATTCTGTGTCTCCCTCTGTCTCTGACCCTCCCCCATTCATGCTCTGTCTCTCCCTGTCTCAAAAATAAATAAATAAAAACAACATCTTATGGGAAGGGAGGTGCTATGAATGGGGCAGCAGTGGAAACAAGCTAAGAAGGGTAGTTTGGGGTGGTCCTGTGTCTGACCCTCACCAAAACGTTCCTCATAAGAACCCCGAAGAGCTTCTGAGCTTTTGCAATTGACTAGAAGTCTAATTATGAGCAAGGGAGGCAGAGGCTAATGCTGAGCACGGTCCATGAGCCTGGCACTGTGCCAAGTGCTTTGCATTTGCTATCCCACTGAATTCTCACACCAGCCCTGCAGCAGGCGATATTACCCTCTGCTTACATGTATTCAACTGAGGCAGAGTTAAGGCACTTGCCCAAAACCAGAACTATGTGCCCTGACCCACACCCCATGCTCTTCACTATGTTCTGCTGATTCCTTGGCTTCCATCTATTTGGATGGAGTTTCTTCTGCTTCTAGGATATGAAGGACCCTCTGCTTTCCAAAGCATTTCATACTCATTCCCCAATGCACTACAGGTTGGTACTCAGCCGACAAGATGATGGCCAAAAAAGCAAACCCTCAAAATTTATGAAAGATGCTGGATGAAAACCTCTCAAAAGTTTACCTATATGCATGCCCCCAAATTGCCCTTGCAATAAAGCCAGATCTGTCATTCCCAACACTCACCAGCAATGAGCCACACAGCTGTGGAGGCCCAACAGTTTGGGCAGGAAAACAGACAGGCAAAGAAAAAGAAGAATGTAGTCAAGCCCCAAGGAAAAAATGTTAACATCCGGAACCAATTCACCCACGCAGGCTGGGGGAACCGTTACTCCCAGCTCTCCATAACACCCCCTCAGCACCCCTGTCAGCCCTCCCCGACACACACACACACACACACACACACGTACACACACATGCACGCACACACACACACACACACACACGCACGCACACACTCGCCAGGGATTTGTTCAGTATTTGCTCATTCCTACAGCACTCACATCATCCTGTGTCCACAGGAAGCGTCTCCTGCAGTACCTACCACCCAGTCAGAATATCACAAAGATGCCTTAAATCTCTGTGATGTCACAGTCTAATCTGGGTAATGCACAGTTGCACCAGATGGAATCTAACATTCCCAGGATGAGTGCTGGCCATGCAACCAGTGCTCTGAATGCTAGAGGAAAAAGGAGGTGGCCAAGGCTGGCTGGTTTCCTGCCTTGCAGAATCTACCTTTCTAATTGGACAGGCCTCTTGAGTGAGGCCCAGCAAACCATCCAAGACTGCAGCCCTCACCTCACCTTCTGCCACACTCTGTATTTCAAGAGTCTGGCTCCACATGGGTTCCTTGGTAAAGGAAATGGGCCCGGAGATTCATATGCTTCTGTTGATGCGAGAGCATATTGAAACCCATCAATTTCTGCCTGCACAGAGTGGGGCTGGCAGTAGGAAAAAGCAAAGCTTTAAAACAGAGACAGACTTTACATCCCTCTCATTTTACTGTCTAAGAGCCACTTTTCTGTCACTGGGCACAACAAGCAGGAATCTGATAGACCTTATAGTTACACAGCCAAGAACCACATGAATGCTACAGTCTGCACCCTGAAATGAGGGGGAGTGGTTTTTTTCTCCAAATCCCTGTTAGAGACATCAGACTTCCAAGAGAGGAAGGTTACTTGGAGTGGGAGGGAAAGTGATGGAAAGACAGGGAACAGGTGGACCAGAAATCCTGAGGCCCATTGTTAAGCTCACTGCTGGGGGTGCGTCCACGTAGAGCATGCTAGAAGAGTGAAGGAGCACGGGGTAGAAGTGTGTCCAGGGCTGAGAGATCTCTACAAATAACCGATCCCATGCCAAACGAGGCTGCTCTAAATAGAGCTGTTACAAAATAAATGAATCAGAGCAGTCACTCAGAGGTTAAAGTTAAAGCTGTGGCTCTGAGAGCAGGCGTACTTGCTGTGGGTCCTCAAGGCAGTTACCAAATCCTTGGGCATTAAAAAGAAGCCACTGTGGAAATCAGAATCTCTTCCTTTGTAAATTCAATCCATGGCAAAGGGATTTCAGCTGTGATTGCTGAGTTTGAAAAAATCAACAGTACTTAGAAATGCACAAATTGCTCGTCACTGCAACTGATATGTGTCTAAGCTGTTCCATTTTGAATCAATTACCAATAAGATTCCATCCAACCCATTGTGAATGGAGAAGGATATGGGTAAAACAGGGCAGTTAAAGTTTCCCCCGAATTTCACTGCATGAGGGGATTTAGGTTGAGGAGGGTCTAGATCAAGTTCAATATGTAGCCACATTTCAGACCCTGAGATTTCTGGGCATGAAAGTCAAAGAAAAGCAAGTCAGGTTGGGGTAGCAGCACATGCCGTATTCCAAAGACCATGGTTCAGAAACTCTGCCCCGTATCACTGTGACACAGAAGCTTCCTCCAGCCTGTATGGAGAAGGCAGCTTTAGACAGAGACCCAGAAACTGTAAATGAGCTCTTTCTCATTTATGATTTAATAATTTCTGTTTGGGGGGAGGGGGAGCACAGGCAGCAAGCATAAATTTCCATCTCCCCAGAGCACTGAAGAGTCATCTACAGGAGAAGTCAATGTTGTCTGGTGGCTAAGGGCACTGCAAGTTATTTAATCTCGTTGGGCCTCAATTTCTGCATCTATAAAATGGGGAAATATGTACCGCCCTCTGAGGACCATTGGGTGAATGCAATGAGAAAATGCGAATAAAACCATAAGCACAGTGCCTGGTACAAAGTGTGCCCTTGATCCATAAAAGTGCTTCTTGGTTAGCACTGGGGGCACTCTGAGATAAGAGGATGTTTGTAAGATTGGGGAAGTACAGAAACAGCTGTCTTGGAGATGAAATGTGGTGCGCAGATCCGTTTGGAAGACTGAGACCTGAATTCCAGGCGGGACAGAGCAACTCCCTCCTCCTATGTATGGCCAGGCAGTGCCCGAAGGGGACTGGGCTCCTTGAAGGAGGCCTTGGGAGGGATCTTCCCTCTGTTCCTCTTCCCCTGGGAATGCACTTTCCCCCTCTGCTACCAGGAATCAATATAAACAAAGTCTGGGGTGTAACTAGTTTAAAAAAAAAAAAAAAGTAAACGATCAAACCCAGGCTTCTGTTTTCTGGAAGGAAGAAAACTGCGAAACCGTGCCGCCAGATGTAAGTTCTAACACAACGGCTGGGGCTTCTGCTGTTTTTCTAAAAAAAGACTCCTCAGTCTCCTCTTCCTGACAGTCAGCTTAGTTATTACAGATTTTCCTTAAGTTTAGTCCCTTTACTCTTTTGGTTTGTAACTCAACCAAGCAACACCTACAAATCCTTTACTGCAGTCTCAATTAATTGATATAACTAGCTCATTTAACCCAAAAAAACCTTGAGGAACACAGGCTTTACAAACAAAAGCCTTATGAAAATGAATCTTCCTTATTTCCCATCTGATAAAACCTGACCATTTGGGGATTTCTGGGCTCCAGGTAGAAATATCAGAAACTAACCAGAGAAACATGCTTGTGTTTTTTCACTTCCCCACATCCAGAAAGGCCCCTCTGTCCTCTGCCAGAGCCCAATTCCTGGGGAGCTGGTAAAGCTGAGGTTCCCCAGCCCCCCCCCCTTCCACCTACCCTCTCTTCCTACCGCATGCCAGACAGCTGGTCCTCACCCTTGAGGCCCTTTCTCCCTCCCTCAAATATTCACTCGGATGCTGGCTTTCTGCCCCAGCGGAACCCTAAACAGCAACAGCCCTCAAAGTTCTATTTGACTTCATTAGCCAGCCATTCGTACTCAGATTCTCCACTGTTTCTAACCATACGCTATGCACCAAGTGCTGATCCCCTCCAAGTCCCAAACATCCCATTTAAAGCCAAAGACTGGGGGAGAGAGGTGGTGCCTGCTAGATTCACAATTTGCAACAATTTATTATCCAAGCTGGTCACTGAGGTAATTACTATCAATTCACTTGACAGGAATATAGACACTGCTAAACCCTTTGTTCCTCTATGTGCACTAATTTAATCCTCACAACCACCTTTTGATGAATATGTTTATCATTACAACTTCATAGGTGCAGAAACTGGGGTTGGGAGAGATTAAGAAACTTGTCCAAGGTCATACAACTAGCAAGTGTCGGAATCAGGGCTCAGAAACGAGAGCTCAAAATCTGTATGGAATAACACACACACACACACACACACACACACACACACACACACACACACATTCCATATATATAGTTGTATTTATCTGGAATATATGACTGTTACATACTGCGATTTGGAATACATATATCATATAATAACATACAGCCATACTGTATGGATTATTATATGTATTATATATAGGTATACATTATATTTTATTACTTCATATATAATATATAACAAATAACATAGGAAGCCAGACGGTACATAGTGTTCAACAAATAATGCTATTCATTATCATTATATATATATATTAAGTGTTGCTCTGTGCCAGCCACTTGTGCTAGGCTCTAGACATACAAAAGCAAAGAAAACAAGGTTCCTGCCCTTCGGCAGTATATTACAGGGTGGCAGTGAGACAGGATGACCAGTAAATCCATAAGCTCCTTGATGACTCCAGTCTACCTAAGGGCTGGGGCTGCAGAGAATGGGGACAGCAAATAAAAGTGGGGAGCTGTTGGGGCGCCTGGGTGGCTCCGTTGGTTGGGCGTCCAACTTTGGCTCAGGTCATGATCTCATAGTTCGAGGGTTCGAGCCCCACGTCTGGCTCTGTGCTGATAGCTCAGAGCCTGGAGGCTGTTTCAGATTCTGTGTCTCCCTCTCTCTGCCTCTCCCCTGCTCACGCTCTGTGTCTCAAAAATAAATAAACATTAAAAAAATTTTTTTAAGTGGGGAGCTGTCACTAGCCCAGCCATATAAGTCTAGGGGGAGAGACAGTCCCACAGAGAGAAATACAAGAAACCCTCCTAGGTGTGTGCTGGGCCCAGTTTTTTGTCTGACCCTGCCCTCAAGTTCAGCAGCTATGAATAGAGGTCTCCAACGCTAAGCTGTCTTCTGATCCATCTTGTTGACAAGCGTTTTGCCCGTTACTAAGTCATCCTTTTAGCATTCTCACATCTCTGCCAGATCAAGACCTCGGCTTAGCAGGCTAGACATGGAAAATAGTTACTAGTGCTTTCCATCAGGCTCAGAGAGTAATGAGGGGCAACTGATTTCCTTGGGGGGAGTGGAGGTCCCGCTAACTCAATTTACTAGTGAAGTTGCTCTTCTCAGTCTGCATTTTTCAAATCCAGAGTTTTTCCAGCTATTTCTGGGAATGGCACAAAAAAAATGTCCAAAGCATAAATAACTTATATTTCCTTTAAATACACTAATGCCATAGAACTCTCCCAGCAGGAGGGTCCTGTGCAGTCACACAAGCAACAATAGGTTACATCAAACAGAAAGGACTAGATCCAGAACTTCTGAACATGTGATATTAATCTAAAAACTTTTCAAGAGCCTTATGGAAGCTCTCAATTCTAGCTGTAAAAATCCTTTTCTGGTTGGGACGGGGGTCCTTGTGTTGCTATTACTATTACTTTCTACAATTGCAGTAATACTCCCCATGTTCCAACAAAGGGATGAGTCCAGTGATAGCCAACGTACATTCGGAGAAAATGTTAGTATTTTTTTTTTTAAAAAGTTAACAGGATCACAGAATCTTCTAGCTAAAGGGGCCTTAGGGGCCTTTGAGCCTCATTTCACAAACCAGGAACTGAGTCCTCATCAGTGGCTATCAAACAACTTTGAAACGCTTTTTGCCACATCTGTATGTCTGCCTTTAGAACAAATATTCCTGGTTCCAAAAAAATAATGATAAAGCTAGCACTAGACTCTAGGTCTAACGTAAGCTAGTCGAGCCCTCTTCCTACCATAATGCATGGATATAATCTAGATTATGAGAGCCTGTGTTGAAAGCTTTGTAGTATAGTGAAGACTCATGGATAGCCACATAAGCAATTAAGGTTTCTGAAAAGTTTTGCAAGTCAGTATTTTTCTGCAAACTTGCTCATACGATTAATTTTCTCATAAATCCTTTTAATTCTAAATAGTGCATAGGTATATAAACCCTCCCTCAGCTTTCCTGCAAATAAATAAATAAATAAATAAATAAATGTGTGTGTGTGTGTGTGTGTGTGTGTGTGTGTGTGTGTGTGTGTAAGGCTTCTAAATGGAGGAAGCTTTGTCAAATCCAGAGAAAGAAAGTATTGCTATGCTCACAATCACTTATTGGCACAAATGCTTGCCCCACCCTATGGTAAAAACCAATTCTGTACTTTTCAGGAGTAAGAACACAATGCCGGAACCACCCAAGTCCCCTAGCCCCTAGGTTACAATTCTGGGCCTTGGGACCTGGTGTGATTGACACTTTGGCCCCTCAAGGGAAGACTTCCCTCTCAGCTCACACGGAGCTGTAGCAGGGAAGCTATTCCCTGCGAACATAGTCCCCCAGTGACTAATAGGCATTTCTCAATCCACTTTGGAGAGATGGGCGGGGGTTTGTCGTTATTGTTGTTTTTTGTTGTTTCTTGTTTTGTTTTGTTTTGTTTTGTTTTGTTTTAGAAAAATAATTACCTCACTGTTTTTAATCTCCAAGAATAGCGTAAAGGACAATTGTTTGCTGTCATTTTGTCTCGGCTGGGCAACGCCCGCTCTCCAGAGAGCAGGGGGCATCTCTACCCTCATGACCCTCTGAGGCACCCGGGGACCCTGCGCTCCTCGAACCGACAGAATGCCTTTCCTTTTTAACAGACTAGCTATGATATTTACTGACCCTATTATTACCCATTTGGAAATGGTTAGGGATTAAAAGTTCTTCGGGCCGAAGGATTCTTGGTTTCTAATTGCTGATGTTTGAAGTCAGTTTGATTCCTTGGAAATTTGCTGAGCCTGATGAAAGCCAAGGCTCAAACTCCCCTCGGGGCGCGAGGTGGAAGATTCTTGGGTTCCGTTTGGGGTTTTTGTTTAGAGTTTTTCCCCCTTGATTTTTTGCGGGGAGAAGGGGGCCTTCCCGATTGCCCCAGAGACCCGCATTTCTCCAGGATGTAGCGGGAGCTAAGAAGGGTAGGGACACCCCTCGGGACTGCCAGCGGCAGCGCGCACCCGCCCGCGGGGACGGAGCCCCGAGCGCCGGGGCCCGAGCCGGGGCGCGCGCACCGAGGCCCGGCCCGGACGCTCTTGACCCGGCCGCCGCTCCCGCCCCAGGGCGCCGCCGCGGCCCCGCTCTCTGAGTCGGGAAGGTCCCCCGAGTCGCCCCAATTTCCCCGGGATGGTTTCGCGGGAAGAGCTGGCCATCCCCAGTCAGTCCTCGCTGGAACTTCATCTGAATTTTTTTTTTTTTTTTTTCGAGAGAGAGAGAGAGAGAGAGAGAGAGAGAGAGAGGGAAAATATGGGCGTTTCAGCATACGTATAGGAAGTGGGGGGAGGGGAACAGGATGTGGGGGGAGGGGTGCGGGGGGGACTACGGGGGTTTACCGGGGCTTCGACCATATCTTCGGGGCTGTGGGACAGCCGAGAAGGCAGCGGGTGGGTGTTGGAAGCAAGAATTTCGGGTCACCCTGTTGAGAACCACGCGCTGCAACACCAAGGCACCGGCTAGGTAATGACCCCTAATGATACCTTTCAAGGGAACTCTGCTCTCATCTGCAATATTCCGGTTTTTAAAAGAAGGCTATATTAGGATATTACGGGTGCAGTTCAGACTTAGGGGCTGTGTGGCAATTTGGAACCGGCTCATTTAGCCTCGGCAACTATTCTGAAGAAAATACAAGAGGACAGACACATAGAGAGATTTTTGCACGTATCTCCTATGTTCTTAAGTGATTTCCCCCAAATCAGTTTCTCTCGTTATTTCTATTAACCAGATTTCCCTTGGTGATTCCGTTAGCTCTCTGCATGGAAGAACATGAAATTATTCAACAGAAGTCAGCATTCTGCCCGTCTGAAATGAAGGTAGCATTCTTCACAAAATTAAATGCCAAAGTGAGTTAGAAAAAAACTTCCACTCTTCCCGATCTTTCAAAAATTGCATCTGTACAGCCTCATTTTCTGCTGTTTTCTCTTAGACTTTGGTCAAAATGTTCACTTAATCTGGCAGTTAAGTGAAAATGCCAGTGCCCAGGAGCTTCCAGTCTGGGATTCTCTTGAACTGGCAAGTGAGTGATACGTACAGATGACAAAATTTCTGGCCTCCCTAAATTTTAGGTATTCCCGATTTTTTAACTGGCTCCACAAAAAAACAAGAGCAGTTTATTTTCTCTAATGTTTTTCTAATATTTCCTGAGATGTTATCTATGTGCCATTCCGAGCTGTCAAGTTCACACATAAACTTGTGTATAATCACATACAGTTGTTTATATACTCTTTAATACATTTTATACACTTCTGTATGAAGGGCATAGCTAAACATTGGCTGGTAAAAAGAGTATAGAATAGAGTATCAATTGCAAGGTCTATTTTCATTTCTGGTATCAAAAGCTCATCATCAGTTTGTAGTCAGCAAAATGTCCTGCCTCAAAGTGAGGCCATTAATGGCACTGCATAAATGTTGATTTGTCGTCACCAGTTGCTTAATTCCCCACCTCTTCCCATTTCACCTCCTGTCCTCCCTACTGAGTCTCATTTTCCATCCTGACACTTAGAGCAAGGGCCTCACTTAAATTAAGTAATGATTATCCTTGCCCAAAGACGTGTAAACAGACCCTAATTTATAAATTTGCTAATTGCCGTTCCCAGCGCAGACCCCTGAGTATCTCAGTCATACACGTATAAAATTCAAAGCTCACTAGAAACCAGAAAAGGCAAGGCAAAAATAAACCACATGGATGAGAGAAAGAAGGGGGGAAGATTTCACATTCCACCAGTTCCCTAGTTTTTTTTTTCCCCCCCCTGTGGAAAAATATCCCATAAGGTCAAAACTAGAAAACCACTTAAATATTCTCTCCTGCTGAACTACTTTGTCTTTGTCTTTGGGGAGTAAAAAAGCAATAACCAGCTACCCACCCCCGGAACAATCATTAGATGGATTTCTGCATTTCCAGAAAGGAAAGTGGAATGCCAATCTGCTCTCTGCTCTTTATCCCTGTGGAATCTGCTCAGTTCAGTCTTGTTTTTGTTTTTAACTCTACAGTCACCTAGAGAAGGAACTTACAGATTTAAGAAGCAATGATTTTACTCCTGGGTGTGGGAAATAAACTTCTAACAGAGTCCATAATCGGGATCTCAAAAAAGTTCTCTCGTCTTATTAATATTACATTTTTTTGGCAATAGAGAGAACGATTGTGACAGACCTAGAATATTTCACTCTTTAATACTAGCGTTGCCCTTGGAGAGGCTTGGATGAACAAAACGTCTCAGGTCTTCTGAACCAAAACATATTTGTCTCTCTCTCCTTGTGGTCCAACGTGAAGGATTAACGATGAGGGACTTGTTCCCATTAAACTCACGTCTGCACACACAAAGGAAATTATACAAATAAATGGGGGAACACAAACCGATCACTTTAGTTTGGGCCCCTAGGTTAGGCATTTCACACCATTCTTCAATCGCTCCTCACGTGCTGGGCGTATTAATTAGATTTTAAACTAATTTTTCTTTAATATTTAAAAGATGGTCGTGAGACCATTTGAAGTGATAGTGGGGGGCCAGAAAAACCATAGCGGCTATGTGTCAATATAATTGCAATACGAATTCCATTATTAGAAATTTAATTCCCCCTTCCCCCTGCATGAACGTCACCCCGCGAACTTTCCTTTCCGGGAGTTTAACCTATAAAATCAGGAAACCTAAAAGTGTCCAGCTCTGAAACCAAAGAAAAATGTTCGATAAGAAACAGCGTTGGGTGGGGCGTGGAAGGAAGACTCGAATTCAGAAGCGCTGCGCCCCTAGGCTGTGAGCTGATCTGTCACGTCCAGAAAAGCCTGCTCCCGGCGTTACGCTGCTTGCGGCGTACCAGTCTCCGAGGGGCAGAGGTGGGCGGCGGGGCCGGGCTAGGGGTCCCGCACCGCCCGTCCTCGAGAGACCGTTCCCCCCGCACTTGCCTGTTACCCTCATCACAAGGACCGGTGAAGCGCTCGGGGGACACCGGTCGACCTGGCGGGGGGGTGCAAAGCACAGCACACTCCGTCTGCCCCCCTTCCATCACATTCCAAACGCTGGGCATTAGGGTGTTTCCCCCCACTCCTCGTCCTCCCCACTGCCCTCCAGCAGTTTGTTCCATCCACGGAATGCTGGGGGTTAGAACTGTTTCCTTCTTCCTGGGGGTGGGGGTGAGGGGGGGGGGCTTCTGTTGTGCCACTGCACCAGGGCTGGTGTTTTACACAGAACGCTCCAGAACCCTGCCCACCTCCCGCGAGCCCGTGCAGCGCGCTCTCCCAGCCCCGCGACCTAACCAGCTCGACCAAAGGGCGTCGGCGGCCCTCCTCGAACACACCCGTCCTCACCAGCCTGGGACGAATTCAGATCTCGCCTACCCCCTCACTCCCGTTCACGCAAGGTCACTCACCAAAGGCGCGGCCACCGCGGAAGGCCGTTTTGACTTGGCAGGAGAGAGCGTTGCGCATGTCCAGCAGGCACCACGCTTGGCTCATCCTCCGGGCCCAGGCCTGGCATCTTTGAGGCCTGCACCGGCGATGGGGCGAACGCACCGCTGAGGAACCAGTGTTCCTCGCCCCGGACTCTACCTCAGGCATACGCTTTGGCGTCCGGCCTGGCGCACCCCACACCCTTGCCCTGCGGTCCAAGCCCCGGCGTGCGCCCTGTCTGGTTCTTGCCCAGCACAAGCATACTCTCCCCACTGGCTTCAAACGCATCGCGTTTTCTCCATTACTTAAACGTCAGTGAAGAGTCACTTCCTCCGTTTTGACCCTGTGTTTCCCTATTGGGGATTGGGGGTGGGTGGAGGGGTGATGTCAGGATTAAAATCTTGGGAGTTTTACTCTGAGCAAACAAGCCATAAACTGGCAGCTTAATTCGCGTGAACAGCTGATCTCGGTAATTCGGAAGAAGAAAGGGCCCTGGGGTACCGCCCGGGCTGTTCCCGTCTCAGTCCTCTAGGGATTGCGTAGATGGGTGCAGGGACCCCGCGAGCCTGATGCATGTGCACGTGCGCGCGGAGTGCGGCTCTGCACGCACGTTCTTGAGTGTGCCTGCTCTGTGTGCCCACCCGCGTACGCCGCCACCTTCTTAGGCCTCTGGAGCGCCACGGCTGCAAGGCATAGGGCCGCAGGCCCTGAAGGGGGAAATCCTTTCGCAGAAGGTTTGAATTATTTCGCTCCGCGGGAGACCGGACCTCGGCAGCACTCGGCTGTGGATTTGGGCGGGAAAAGGCCCAAACTCGAGCTGGGGAAGCCGGGTGGAGCCGGGGCTGGGGTCCGAGCGCAGATGGCGCCGCCGCGTGCCTGAAATATACTTCTAAGGCCGCAGCCGGAGCAGCTGTTCCGGGCGATCCTGGCTCAAAAGTTTTCCCTGTTGCTGCTCGGTGAGAGGCGGAGGCAAGCAGGCCGGAGAGTCAGGCTCCTGGGAGACCCTCCCGAGCCCGCGGCGGCTGCGTCCTGGCGGCTTCTCCAAAGACGCGGAGTTCTGGCAATAATGAGGGCATCTCACAGGCCCTTCTCCAAGGCCCTTAGGGCCTCAGGGTCTTTCAGGACCAGCAGACTCGGTGGAAACGTTTGAAATACATACTGTGTGTCCTCTGATGTGTGAGCGCCCACGGCGCGCAGGCCGGGCTGGTCCCCCGCTGCTGCAGGTTGGCGCCCCAGGCTGCGGGGCGCTCGGCGCCAACTAAAGCCAGCTCTGTCCGGACGCGAAAAGAAAAACGGGCTGTGAAAAAGCAAAAGGCCACGTCTTTGAATAAAAGTTAAACATTAAAATCTGACCCTTGGGTTGTCTGAGGATCCTCGCATTTAAAGGCACGGACAGAGAAGGCTGGAAACGGAGGTCCCAGTCAGGGGGGCGGGGGGAGGGGGAGGGGGAAAATGATAAATAGAGTTGCTCTAGGCGGGTGTCCTGTGTATGTTTGCCTGTTTGTTTAATCCTTCCCCAAGCTCCGTGGCAATTTTGGTTTTGTTGTTGTCGTTTTTATCCCGGTTCCTGACTTATCACCGGCCTAGCGCAGTTGAGCCACGCAGCGGTCCAGCCTGCTCTCTGTCCTAATCCGGGAAGAGAGTTTAAACAATTGGAGGCTAAGATCGGCATAGACACGGCCCTGGGCACAAACGGAGTCGCCTGTGCCCCCTCCCACCTCCACCACCATACACACACCTTAACGGTGGCCCAGTCTGTATGTGTTCGTTAGGGCGCTCTATTAGAGGAAAAAGAAAGAAAGGCCTACAGGGGACCCCAAGCCCTGGCCTTGCCTTCCACCACCATCCGGGCCCAGAGCCTGCAGCTCCGCCTCCTCCACTCCGGGGGCTGCCTAGGCTCCACGATACCGCGCAGTTTTTCTGAAAGATCTTTTTTCTCTTCGTACGTCCCGTTCGTCAGAAAGCTTTGGCCACTAAAGGGGCTCCAACTTGGAGATCCCCTCGGCGCACCTCGCAGCGAGGCCCGGTTGGTAGCCGGCCCCGCATAAGGCCCGGGAGTGCTCTCCGCTTTCAGCTTCTTCCTTCCTCCCAGACCGTAGCCCCACAAACATATTTCGTTTTCTCTAATACAAAAGCACATTTTTTTTTCTTTTAAAAAAGAATGATACAGGAAAGGAAAACGGTCAACTGAGCTCTGTGTGCCACAAAGTTCTAGATTAGGTCCTCACCCTCTGGCCCCCATACTGTGGGAGCGAGGGAACCGCATTCTGGACAACAGGCCCTCGCGTTTATGTCTCCGGACTGGTCTCACCTTGCTCCAAACTTTTCTCTCCTCACTATGGCTGAAAAGAACGGCGATAAGAGAAAACTGCGAGTTGAGCCTCTGATTATGACCCCACGTGTTGGTCCTTTTGAACGTGCGACCCAAGATCAGCTCCGGCCGACCTGGCCCCCCTCCTTAAAGAAAAGTCCCGTGAACAAGGCGTCTGCCACACGCAGTTAAGTAACTTCTGCCTTCCCACCGTCGGGAAAGTAAAACAAACTAACCTCCCAAATCGTGAATTGTCATGAAGCCTGAAAGAACTTCCACTAAACTGTGCGAAGGCCCGAGTGAGATTTTGACAACATATAAATGCGGTGAGGAAGTAGGGTCTGGCCAGAGATGGGAAACACACATTAGCCACGCGTTCTTTTCTGGATTGCCCACACAGGGGTCCGCGTGGGCAAGCTCCCGCATCCAAATACAGGGAAAGACTTGAGCGGACGAAATAAATCTCCCTTTTAATTTTCTTTTCATCGACTAATAAAAATAATTCCCCAGCACTAAACTCAAATACCGTAACGGGCCACAAGAACACGGAGAATTCATAAAACCCTGTCTCTGCAAGTCACACGCTAATCGCGTTATTATTAGCCTCAGGAGCATGGAAATTGAACTGTCACTGCCGAAAGAGAAAATGTAAGCGACAGCTGTCCCTCCTTGGGTCGGCCAGCTTTCCAGCCCCCAAGCCCCTGGGCCCCAAGCTCCGTCCCAGAGCTCTTCGACCCGTGACCACCCCCACCCCTTTGCGGGCCGCCGCCCCCACCCTGGCTTTCCGCTTTCCGGCGCGCTGACCCAGGTTTACTCCCCAGCCCTAGCTGGTCAGCAGGAGCACCTCCAGAATGGCTACATAAGTCCTGGCTGGAAAGTTTCTGAAACCGCTAAACCCAAGCTGCGAGCGGGTGTGTGTGTGTGTGTGTGTGTGTGTGTGTGTGTGTGTGCGTGTGTGTGCGCGCGCTCGCGCGCGCGCAAGATTCCTCCGACAACAGCTGTTCCCCGGGGCTGTTTTGCACAGTTGAAATCTTGGCACTTAATACAGAACTTTAAGTTGTCTCCCCCCTCAACCACCCGCCCAGGTTTCTGCTAAAATACAGACACCGACATCCGCTCTGAGTTTTACGTGTTGTGTACATATAATGGGCACAGAAATTAATCGCACCGCTCCCCCCGCAATACACAGAGGTGTGGGCCCTGAAGAGTGGCCCAGGGCGCAGGGTGAGAGGTCTAACATACATTCTCTTTCCATAAACGCCAACGAAGTAGAAATATAATTATGCTCCGTTGTCGCCGGGGTAGGGGAAACACAACAACTTGAGTCCCAGGAAAGTTGGTGGGGGAAGGGCGAGGACCGAGGTCGAAAGCTAAATGGGGCAAACCGGGCATTTCCCGAGACTGGGTATGGAGCCCGACAGCTCCGCGCCAGTCCTCTGGGGCTCTCAAAAGACAGTCCCAGCCCCTCTCCGCTCCCGCCGTCGCCTTCGACCTGAGCCCCTCCTTAACCCCAAGGGCCTGCGGCCGCTCAGCCGCGCACACCAGAACACTGCGCTCCGCTCCCAGAAGAGAAAGGGATGCGAGTTAGGCCTCCTTGCTTGAGGTTGGCGACGAAAATGCAAGGCTCAGTTGCCTCAAATTGCTTGCGGCGAATTTGGGGAAGGCTCAAGGCGTTTGCGCGAAGAAAAGGAAACCCGCGTTGGAGCAAGGCAGGGCGTCAGCGAGCAGGGCCTCTCTCCACACCGCTCCTCCCGCCCGCTCGCCGGCCGCCCGGCGTCCGCTCTCCGCCCGCCTCCCTCGGTCCGGTCCTGCGCACTCACCCGGGTGAGGCTCCAGGCCGTGCGCGGCCGCGTCCTCCGCGTCTCCGAGTGGGCCCGCGGGGCTCAGCGCCTCCATGGACAGGTCCAACCCCTTCTCCTCCCAGTCTCGCAGTTTCCGCTTTTTATTTGAGCCGATCAAGGCTTCAACGGAGAAGGCATGTGCTCGCGAGCTCAGGGCGACTGCAGATCTTCTCCTTTCACTCATCTTAGCCGCCCGCACCCCGGCCTCCGCTCGCCCCCGCTACTGAGGGAGCAGCCCGCGCCCTCACGCTCCGAGCGCCCGCCGGGCCGGGCCCGGGAGAGGCGGCGGCGCGGCGGCCGAGACTGAGGCGGCGGCCCTGCGGGTCCCCGGCACCCTCCCCCTGCGTCCTCCCCCGCCCTCCGCCGCCGCGGGTCGGACCGGCGCCCCTAGCTGCCCCAGCCGCTAGGAACGAGCGCCCGGAGCGCCGCCCGCTCGCAGCATGAGCGCCCGAGTCCTGCTTCCCACCCTACCCGGGCAGGCGCTCACAGGCTGTGCAGACTGGACTTCATCTTTTTTTTATTCTCTCTCTCTCTCTCTCTCTCTCCTCCCTCTCCCTCTCTCTCCTCCCTCTCCCTCTTCCTCTCTTGGTCTTCCCGTCCTCCCTCTGATCCAAACTTCTGGGAAACTTTTTTTCTAAATTCCTCCCTTCCCGAGGAGCTGGGGGCAGGCGGTGCGCTCCTGTCCGAGGGGCGAGGGAGAGGGAGGGGGAGGAAGAGAAAGACTGAGGGGAAAAAAAGCCAGCCCCCGACCAATGGCGAGGAGGGAACAGGAGAAACCCTGAGAGCGCGGGCCAATGAGAGGAGGGGAGAGACTGAGGCTCGGGCCAAGGCTCCGCGCCGGTAGTCCCGGGGATGCTCCAGGGCCCACTTTAACCCCTGGCTTCCCGGTCCCCCACGGGTTCTTCGTGGGGGAGGGAGGAGAGCTGGAAGTCGAGGTCTGATCTGTGCCGGTCCAAACTCCTACAAGTCCCAAATCCCTATTTTTTCCTTCCAAATCTGATAGGTCTCATAGATGCTGCAAACTCAGAGTCATTTAAATTACCAATCTGGATTTCGGGGGCTCTCAACCTGTCCAAAAACACCAGAAAACGCCTCTGATAATCTCGCTCCTGCTCCCAGATGCTATTAGCTTTCCTGGTTCTGCCCGGATTTCGCCACACAGGTTATTTTCCTGTCGTACGATTTCCAATCAACTCTGGCTAAGGCAAAACGAAAGAAACAAACAAAGACGCCCCGTTACTATCCAGGGTCTTGAAATTGGAAATCTAGAGATCGCTTCCTCCTTCCAGTGCTACCTGGCGGAGAAGAAGACGTATGCTCGCTCAAAGCAAAAGGCCAGCCATGGGGCGCCCGGCTTACCGCGCGCTGCGAAGACTTATCCCGACTGGGCCCGCACGCAGCAAATGCTCGCCTTCGCTTCGGCGTGGATGCTGATCTGAGCTTCGCCGGCTCGGGGCGCTTGTTCTGGAGAACCCACGGAGAGGGGCTGGGCGAGGGCAGCCAGTAACTTTGACAGCGGAGGAGCTTTTTCAGAATACCCTTCAAATCTGATCATCTCGGGAACCAGGCTCTCCCCGCCAGCTGATCCTCCCTCCACCCTTTAAAAAAAAAAAAAAATCTTTCAGGATAGTGCGGTCGTCAGGGATTTCTACGGAACTTACAATCCAGCACTGAGGCCATTCTCATTTCCCACACCCGCCCTCCTGGGTTACGCTGCTGGTCGCGGGCCGCCGGAGACCCCAAGCGGATCCCAACGCACAGCCGTTTCAGAGGGCCGAGAAGTTGATCCTGCCAAGCAGAAAAAAAAGGTCTCGGATTTCGCGGGCGATGGCCTAGCCACAGCCCGATCTTCCCGTCCCAATGCCCTGGTGGAGACGCTTCTGTCCCAGGGCGAAGAGGCAGGAAAGAGCCAGCTCTCGGGTTCGAGCGACAGACGGAAGAGAGAGGCTCAGCAGATAGGTCTCGAGGACAGCCAGGCCCTGAGTACAGTCAGCAAGCCTAGGGCAGGGGGGCCCATTGCGTGCCACTGGCCCCCCAAGAACAAGCGCCCATCTGTCTTTCCACCTTGGGGCGAGAAGGGAGGGCCTGTGGGCCTCTGAAATGCCACATTCCCCCTCCTGACCGAAGGGTGAATCTAGTCCTTGATATTACACTTAGAAGCGCTCCGGTGCTGGAGGCATCGGCAGTGTCATTAATGTACCTTGGGCCTCTTCAGAGGAAAACAGAAAAGAACACTTTTGGAGCCCCCTCAAACTGGGCTCCAGCCAGACTAGAGGAAGCTAGTGGCGCAGCAAATCCAGGAAGAAAAATGGAAAAGCCATGGGATGTGTGCGATTCAGCCACGCTTGGCCTCCGGTGACAACACAATCACCACTACCGGGCCTCAGCAACAGAGCTGGAGACAAGGGCAGGCCCCAAGCACGCAGTTACCTTCTCCTGGCAGCTCAGACCTCTCTTAAGGCTCCCGATTCTGGTGTGACTGCCCCTGGCTGGGGTCTGATGGGACCAGGCCCTGTGGGGTCGACGGGGCCAAACTCTATTCCTTCCCAGCGTTTTCCTCTTCTCCATCCCTCTGGCAGCCTCTTGCCTTGACCTTCTCTCACAGACCTAGTTTGGATTGAGAAGTAGCTGCACCCTAGGCCATACACTCTCCCCGAGGCTGTGAAAGTTTCTCAAAAAAAGAACTTTTGGTTTACTCACGTACTGACGTGCAGGCCCAGAAAGCCTGCACAACGTAGGTGCCCATACACACACATGGGAGAGACATGCATGGAGAAGAGAGCAATGGCTTCAATGGCATGCATCTGCACCTCACCCCAAAGCCTTCGCTCCGCATAGAGTTCTTAGAGGACCCCCCACATGTAGGTGGCCACACCTCTATTATATATTCATATATCCTAGAATTGTGGGTTAGGCCATTAAAATAAATCAGATGGTAATGAAGCCAGGTTGTTTTGGATCTGTCAGGAAAACAGGAATTTTCCTCTAGGTAAAAGGGAGGGGCAGGAATATTTCCTTTTTGTGACAGTAGGGGTCAATCTAAGGTGCTTTGTGGTTTCCTCCACGCCCCCCACCCCACCCCCAGGGGCATGCAGTCCTTGGTTCACGACCCCGTACTGATGGGGAAGAAGGCCTGGGACAATCTTAAGCAGAATGGTTTAATGTCTGTGACTGAAGTGTATAAATTTATGTGATTGGGGAGAAGAAGAAAAAGAGGTTTGGGGAGATTGAATGCAAAAATCTGGGAGTGTGCATTTTCCTCCACTCATTATATCAGTGTTTTCAAAATCTCATTACCCAGTTTCTCTCTTCTTCAACCTTTAGGAATAGAAGTGGGGCACCCAGCGTCTGAGGCTAACTCCTGAGGCAGTCCCCAGATTTCCCAGCCAACAACCTTGGGTCTTGGGTGGAGTCTACGGGTAGATTTCAGGCCTGAAGCTGATGGCAAAGGAACAAGCTGGAGCTCGCCCCCCCCCCTCCCCTGCAGGGTCCCCAAGAGGCAGAGAAGGTTATTCCGCACTGGAGGAGTCAGAGGGGATCGAGGGGGAATGGGGAAGAGAAGCTCACTGACTACCGGTAGGGACAGATGGGTAATGGGTACCTGGTCCTAGCCTTGACAGGAGGAAAGCCAAGAAGGAAAAGGCAGCGTGATGACTGCTCACCTATAATCGACCATGTCCGGATATTTTGATTTTTCAAAGGAACACCAGAGTTCTGCAGTGTAAAGACAGGAGTCCTGGAAACACAGCTCCTGCACCCTCCCCCCCCCCCCCCACGAATCAGTCTTCCTCCAGTTTCTCCCCACTAAATACCACCCTAAGTCCCACCCCTGCTAATGCCTCAATACAAGGTGATCTGTGTGATGTTGCAGTCTTGAGTAATTGAAAACAATGTTAAAAATGGTTGCCAGCAGGACATGTTAGTGTGCCCTTAAACACGTGGGCAGGACACTCTGTTGGGGGGAGGCAATTACAATGAATTGAGCCTGTCTAGGCACTAGATATAAAACATTATGAGGCGACTATGGGGTGGGAGGTGACCCTCTGGACTCCAAGGCAGGTGAAGCCTAGCTGAAAGTCCCCTTCAGCTCTAAACTGTGACCTCAGGCAAGCTGATGAATGACCTGTGCCTCAGTTTCCCTGTGGGCAGAGTGAAGGAGTCCTAAATACTTTACAATTAGGCAAAGCAGGCAAGATAATCGATGGGAGGCGGAACAGACCTGAGGTCTTATGGTTGCTGTGACCGCCTCTTCGGGGAATATGAGGCCAACGTACCCACTTTTCACTTCTTCTTCCAAATTGGCGCCCAGTTACAGGGTGGCAAAACTGGCCTGGAGCCCTCGGGGAGGGCGTGGGAGGGGGTCGATTTCTGGAAACGCCTGCCCGCTGGCAGGCCCGCTCCGGTAGACCGCATCTCGAGTCTCTGAGTTGGTTCAGGTTGCCAGGAGCTTCGGGACCGGCGTGCGTCGTTGACTGTTCAACAACCCACTCACACTTTTTAAAATAAATGTCCGTGGGGGCGAAAGGGTCTTTAATGATGTTTTTTTGTTTTCGCGAAATAAAATCTTTTGTTTTTATTTTAAACCAGCAGCGTGCCCACCTCTTGGTCCTTCCAGATGTTTGCAATAAAATCGCAGGTTTTGCCTTTGGGACTGGAAATAAAATTTAACGGCCTTCACCCTGTAATTATTCTCTTAGCTCGCCCTTCATAAATTTATCTGCTTTCTATCGGCGTTGGGGTAGGGGGCGAGCGAAAGGGGAGAAAGCCCCGATTTTATACTCGTGACTATAAAAAAGCGCCACCCGGTTTCCTCGCCTTCGGCGGCCGTGGTGTAACCGGGAGAGCCTGGCCCGGCGAGCGGCAACATTGCGCTATTGTTCGCCGCCTTCGGTCTGCGCAGGAGCTGGGCCCCTCCACAAAGGGGGCCTTGTGTGGCCTTGCCCGGAGCGGCCGCGCCCAGGAGGCGAGGAAATCCTGTTCCCCCAGGCCCAGCGCCTCTTTTCCCCGGGCGAGTCGCGCAACCCGGCCGCCGGACCTTCGCCTTGAGCTTGCCCCCGCCGTGGGGGCAGCCGGCTCCTGCCCTGCCAGCCTTCGCAGGAAGCGAAACCTCGAGCCTGCGCTGAGCCCACGGAGGGTGAGGGAGGAGCCAGCCTCCGGGTACCTAGGCGCTAAGAAAGGCAAGCTCGGGGCGTGAGGCTAGGGGGCTTCCCGGAAGGCCCTCCTGCCCCTTGCCTTCGCCCTGCTCGGCCTGGGCTGCAAGGCAACATCCCAGCACCTTCCTGAGCTCAGGGCGGCTTGGCTACCTGAGGCAACCAACCCAAGGTTAGCAGATTTTGAGGACACCGGCGCGCACCCCCAAATAAACCGGGGGTACATCAGTAACTGCTATGTACTTGTATAGGAAGTTTGTAAGCACAAGGTTCGTGCATCTAGTTTGCACCATCATGACTGTACTGAGCCATGGTTATATCTGTCACGGAGTGCCGCTGCATGCATGTACGCACATGCCTTTCTAGAATCCAACACGCACGTAGAAACGCAGCATCACGCACAGCCATATGGGGAAGCATTTGGGCCACACACTCAGCTAGCTCCGAAGTCTGCAGAAATCTACCGGGATTCTGCCTCTCCTTCCCAACTCCACAGCTCCCTTGAGCTCTCCCCGGCCTCCAGAAGCTTAACCCACGTGGCTGTCCCCACAACCTCCTCCTTCATCTGCGTGGAGCTTCATCTGTGGTGAAGATCACTTAGGGGACAAAAGAAGGGGAAAATGATGAGCACCCAGCCTCGAGGCCTCAACCCTTGGGAAAGCTACCCAGTGCCCGGGAGAGACCAGGGGGTCCCCAAAGCCCTGGAGACCCAACAGGGACTGAAAGATGGGTCAGTAAGAAATGGCACCTAGCAGGGAAAGCAGTGTTTTGTCAAGTTTTGTTTTTAATTGCATGCAGCCCCTTTGACCCTTCAGCCAGCTTGCCTCGACCAGAACGCCAAACCCCAGGAGCCAGACACTTCCCAGGCAGAAGATTCTTTTGAGTTCTTTCTGATCCATGGTCTCCCTGCTCTTCCAGGTTTGCCCCTAAATGTGACCCCATCTCTCTCTTCCTGCTGGTTTTTGCAGGTGCATGGCTGAGCAAGGTTAAGACTTCACTTTGGTTTTTCCACTGAGAGGAAGGATTATCTAAAGCTTATGGGGTGAAGGGGGGAGAAGCCCCAGGCCCTACAGTGGAACACAGTGGGCCAGAGCCCTGAAACCTAAAGAGGATACCAGGGGTTCCTGGGCTCGGGGTTGGGGACTGAGCGAGGAGGGCACCGAAATGGGGCCCGCCCACGACAACCACCAGCTAAAGGCTTTTTTTTTTTTTTTTTTTTTTTTTTTTTTGCCAGAAGTGTGTTTGGATTTCACTTGTCACTAATAAAAATTGGCCACCCAGGAGCAAAACGTCCTTGGTAGAACTAAGCAAGCCGGCTGGGCCTGAGCCGGCACCGGCTAAGCTGACAAGTAGATTTTTACAGCCTCCTTACGGATCAATCTCTCCCTCTTCAGGAGTGAGGAACGAATTGTCCATTACACAAAGAGTGGAAAAACAGCTCTCTGACCGCACAGCTCCAAGGAGTGGTTGGGGAATTAAATCCTGCAGAGGTAGGGCCAGACCTACGCTTGCTTCTGCCCTCCGGCTGGGGAAGCAGGAGCTGGGGAGAGGCGTGTGGGCTAGGTCACGGGAGGCTTTTTATTCGTGTTGGTCCCTAATTCATAAGCCGCCTCCTTCCACCCTTCTTGAGTGAAACCAAATCAAAAGGGGTGGAAAAATATCCAGAACTCATGAGTGATGTGCATCACATCCCTGGTGACTTGGAAACGAGCTGGCATAGAGAGATTACCAACACGGGGAGCCCCATTGTCCCAGCAAAGGAGCCTTGAAAAGATATGTGTATGTATGTGTATATATGTATACACATATATACACACATATGTATTATTATATTATATGTTATGATTATATATAAAACATATACCATAGCATATAAGACTAATTACAAATACATGCATATATATAGTTCTCTCTCTCTCTCTCTCTCTCTCTCTCTCTCTCTCTATATATATATATATACTATATGCTCTACTATATGTTCTACTATATATATAGTTGTCTATTCCAGTGGTCTTTCAGAGCAAAGACACACGATGGGTGTCTGTGGAGAGGCCAACACTGCCCGTTACAGGGCCTACCGCTGGGGATGGGGGAGGCGGTCCCAAGCTGGAGGCATTCAAACAGCAGCAGGAGGCATTGCACTAGGGCTCACAGCCAAGTACCCCAAAAAGCCAGGGGCAAGGAAAGCTATCTACCCCTAATCAGGAAAAATATTTGCTTAACTTTACATACTTTCCAAACACCTCACAGGACAGCCCACAGATCCAGGCAAATGAAGGCGCTGCCGGGGCAGAACAAACGGGTGCGTCCATAGTCTCCTAGAGCTCAGTTGTGTCTGCAGCACCAAAGGCCCAAGAGGTTTGGGGATTTGGCGGGGCAGCAGCAGAGAGCAGTGGCACCAGGGTGGGCCATGGCACCACTGACACCTGCCCCCAGTGTTGCTGTTCTCCAGATTGCTTTCGCAGGAAATGAGAACCTCTGACCCAACTCGAAAAACAGCAGAGGCATTGCCATCCAGAGGCCCCTGCTTCCAGGAAAATCAGAGAGAAAAGATAAGAAGCATGTATTTCCACAGTCTTCCTCTCACGCCATCAGGTCTCATTTTGTATCTCCTCTCTTTCTATTCTGCACCACTTACGAAGGACTAATATTAACTGAGCCGTTTTTACTTTGTGGCAGGCCCTGTGCTAAGTGTGTTACATAAACTAACCCATTCCACCCACTTCAAGTTCTGTGAACCAAGAACCAGTGTTACCAGGCCATTTTACAGGGGAAAAAACTGAGGCACAAAGGGGTTAAATAACTTGGCCTGGGTCTCACAGCTTTCAGTGCAGGTATTATAGCTCTAGAGCCAGAATGCTTAATCCCTATACCCACAGCCTCTCTGGGTGCAATTCACACACCCAGTTTGTCTCTGCTGTGAAGTGACCCGGGCTAAGGGGGCAGGGGTGGGGAAGACGGCACCGATAGAGTTGGCTTACAGAGGTAGAAAAAAGCCCACCCCATCTGAAATGCACACAGAAGGCCTTCCCAGCCTGAACGCAGCAACCCTGTGAGCAAGGAGATAAAAGGAGCTCCATCTGGTCTTTCCCGGGGGTGAAACGCAACGGGTGCTGAACAGAGAAGATAAAACACCACCAGCCACGCGGGATGGGAATCGGGGGCTGCCGTCTCTGGCGGGGCTCAGTCAACTAAGATCAAGCTGCCAAGCTCCGGTGGGCGCCCATGGCTTTGCCGCAGGACCGGCCTCAAGCGGATGTCTCCCTCCGACTTGCCAGCCCCCGACCTTCCCTCCTGGCGCGGCCCAGTCGGCCAGGGCGGCTTCGCTTTAGCACCATAGGCTTTTAAAGCTCGGATCCTTTATTGGTCCAACCCCCTCAAACCACCTATTCCTTGAAGGCTTCCTGCCTGCACACCGCCTGCCCCTCCCCCAGGCGCACATCTCCCATAAAACACTTTGGGGGCGGGGGATGGTAACTGCGCAATTAGGAGGCAGCAGAGCCCCCCACCCCCCACCCTGGCTCAGTTCCAACACCTGTCCTTCCCCAGTGGACTTTGTCCACCCAGTGGTGGATGGCAGCCAGTGCCTTGCCGACCACCTCTGCCCTCAGACTGGAAGTTTCCCGAGAACAGTGTGTGTTGATCTGGCAGGGAAGCCATTTCTGCAACTGGAAGGCCACCAGGGACAGGCTGTTTCCTATGGTGGACCCTCAAAGGTATTCAAAGTGAGTTTTCCTCCCACCTCCCACCCCCCCCCCCCATCAAAACACTTATTCACAGGGTTCAACTCTGAGGTCCATAGTATATTTTAGTCCCCATTTCTACAGCTCAGGTCTGTTTGAAATGCAAATAAGGAACAGGTCTTGTGGCCCCAGCATTGGCTGGTATCAGCAGTTTATTCCTCAAAAGAGCTGAAGTCCCAGATATCAGATTTGTTGCATAAAAGGGTTCAGAGAGGGAAAACTCCTAGGGCCTTGGAGCCCAGCATAAGAGAGAACTTTGGAGTTTGGAAGCAAAAGCTCGGCTTGGGAGAAACAGCTTTTTGGTTTAATCTGGTGGGAGAGGGAAATAAAATAGAGGGCCCTGGTGCCCAAGAAGGGCTCCCTGCGAAGCCACCGACCAGCGGGCTTGGGCAGGAGACAGATTCATCATCGAAGTCCGCACCTCTCAAAGGATGCACCTTGGCAGTGATGTGTCAAAGTCCCCGGAAACCTTCAGACTCTGTGGGACTCAGAGTCACTGAGTCTGATCGTGTTTCTGTGCCCAGGGACTGCAGCCTCCTCCCTTCACCCAGGTTGCAGGTCTGACTCCTTCCTCCCACACCCAGTCCTGGGGAGTTGGGGCGGAGGGTGCGAAGGAAGCAGCGTTTTGGAGAACAGTCCCAAGGATGGCCCTGGGGCACTGGCCCCAGCCAGCCACTTCCTGTGGGATCCAGAAAGAAGGAAGAGGGTGAAACTCTGGCTGAACATCCCTCTCCTTTTCCCCTTTTCCCAACGTTGGTTTCTTGGTGGAATGTTGGCAGCCTCTTTTCTTGGGCTATTTTTTTCTCTCCCACTGATGGCAAATCCAGTCTCCCTAGCAGACTTGCTTTGAGCAAACACCAAATGAAAACTCCTGTCAAGGCAACGTGGTGTTGTGTGCCCGGGTCCTTGGTGTGGATGTTCCCCCAGATTACAGGCTCCGTGCTGCTCTCCAGCCTGCCTTGCACCCTCACTGGTTACGTCCGCCCCTGTCCCTCTTGCCGGGGAGTTTCCCTCAGCACCACAGATGTACTTTTCCACTCAACCAGCTGACTGAGCCCACTCTTCTACCTACTGGGGACTCCCACTTGTCTCCTTTCCATCTATGTTGAATTTTTACATTGTAACTGGAAGCAGAGCTCACACGTGTCCTGTGGGCTGGAGAGAGAGGTGAGTGAGTGGGGGTGGGGGTGGGGGTGTTAGAGCAAGGAGAGGAAAGGAATGTGCGGTGGGAGCCAGTCCCTCTCCTGGGCCTTTGCCTCAGGACCTTGGGAGGCCCTTGACCACTCTCAGATGGCCGGCTTCTGTTTTATTCCCAGCTCCCCATGCGGCCCACAGGCTCTGTCGGGGTCTACCAGTGCGGGTGGGCAGGTTGACAGTGGCCTCCTTACAGCCTGAGAAACTTGACTAGAACTTTTAGGACTGGGAGTCTACAGAAAACAAGAGCCAGAGAAACATGAGAGGGGAAGGAAGGCTAGAAGGAGGAAACTAAACTGAAGGAAGAGAGAAAGAGAGAAAGAAAAGAAATGGAAAATAACAAAAGGAAAGAAGAGGAAAACAAGAAAAAGAAAAAGAAAAATCAAAGGAAAGAGGACAGGACTACCTCATCTCCTGAAACCCTAACCCTGGCATGGGCATGAAATCAGGGTCCCCCCACTCTGATCCACCTTCCCAAAGTGGGATTTAGGGTGACGCAGGACAGGATTAGCCAGGGGGCCTGGAATGGGTTTTCCAAGTAAGTAACTCTTGCAGAACAGAGCCCCACCCCCCCGCCCAGGACAACTGCCTAACTTAGGGTCCTTAGCACAAACCAGACTCCCACAGAGACCCCTGGGCCTAGTGGGACCAGCCTGCAGACTGAAGATGGGTGGCCTCCTGCACTGCTTCCTCAAGCTCTGACGTGTGCGATAGGCAGTCCCCAGGTCTCAGAGGGAGGCAAGAGAAGAGATTCCACTTGGAGAACAGAAAGAGAATCCAGTTATGGGGAGAAAGGTCTGGCAGGCTGAGGACCCCAGGGAACCAGAGTCTCCAAGCGGGCCCAGGAGCGGTGGGAGTTTGCCTGGTCGACCTGGGCAGAAAAGGGAGGACCTGTCTGCCGGGTGTGCGGGTGGGAGGAGCCGGTGGGAAGCCCGCCGTGTTTGGCGCTGTACCGACTTTAGTATTCTCGAGAATTTAATCCAATTTGAGGTTATTAGGCAAAGTGCCAGACAAAGTTGCACGTCGGTTTTATTTCAGTAAATCCCTGTGGCGGGAAAGACCGACGGTACGGGTTGATGTTGGCCCTGCACCCACAGAGTCTGCAGCTGCCCTCACCTCTTTCCTGGCAAGGAAGAGGGTAGAGGGTACCGAGTTCTTCGCTGGAAGGCAGGAGGCGCTTTTACTCTCTGAGCTCCTCCCCTCTCTTCCAATTCAAATCAAGGAAAGCCTCAGAGCTTTTCCGACGGCAATTCCCCACCCCCGCCCCGGCCAACCTCTCCACACCTCTCCTAGCATCTCCAGGTCAAAGACAAATAAAGCCCAGCTTCCTGCCTGGGGTGAATCACGCGGACCGGTCCACCGAGGGAGAGGAAGAAAAAAGCCTGGAATGCGGCAAACCCGGGCGAACAGATGTGCCGGCATCCCGGGCCCAGCCCTGGCCCGGCCCAGAAAACCGCTCCTCAACCGCGCGCCCGTGGAATTGTATTATGTTCACCCCGGTCCCATCATCTTTTTTACAGAAAAAAAAAAAAAAATTTTTTTTTAAAAGAAATGTGAATTACTGCTTTGCAAGATCAAAGTGCCGCTTTCTGGTGCATCTGGCTGCGCAGGGAGTTGGGGGAGGGAGCTGGGCAGAGTAGCGCAGTCCGAGTTACCCAACTTCAAAGTGTTCTCAAGAATGAATTTTGGCCAATGTATTTAAAATTTTCTTCCTCCTCCAACTTCGCGGGGTGCGCAGCGGGGAAGCGCGTAACGGCGCTCGTTCTGGGCGCGTGGAGAAACCTTGCCTTCGCCAACTCCGCTCGCTCGCAAGACGTTCAGAGCCCCCCCGAGGCTCCTGCCAAAACATTGACTCCTGGGCCGCACGGGGCGTGGTGAGCGGGAGGGCCTGGGTGGCTAATCACCGACCGTAGGGTCAACCAAATACGCGGATAAAACGCGGAGACGCCAGCAAAACGCCAAGTTCCTACCAAGTAGCCGCCAGAGAGAGGCTCCTTGTCAGCCCCCTCTGCGCTCAGGCTGGCAGGTCTCTTCTGCTCTGCGGGAAAAACTGGGGACAACTAGGTTAGGATTCGGATTATTCGGGGACTCGGGTCAGTCCCGGGCTTTCCAGGCAGAAGGTAGCGAGGATCTTGATTGTGGGCTTGTTTCTAAGGTCCACTGGGAGACTATGCGGTCCTGGTGGATTAGGCCGGAGGTCCCTTGGGCCCCCTGGCGCCTTCCTTAAAGGAAGCCAGGGGCTGCCACGCCAGAAGCTCGGAAGTGTGCGGGGCCCCAGCGCTGGAAGCCGCGAGAGGTGCACGGCGAGGCTGCGGGGCTTGGGAGTTTTTGCGGCCGAAGAGGCTGAATCCAGGTTGGGTTGAATCCCAGGGAGGGGCCGGCCGCCTCTGGGCGTTCGCCGCCAGGTTCTCGTGGAGCCGGGAGGCAGAGGTGAGGGCTTTTTCTCGCGCGTCTGCTGAACCCACCTCCCGAGCAAAGGCGCGTAGCAGGACCGCCACGTCCCCACTGGGCTCCCTGCGCCCTTCGGGGCCGGCCCGCGGGAAGCCGGAAGACTCGGCTGCCCCCACGCCGCGGCGGTCTCTCCTTTCCTGGAAAGACCAAGCGCGCAATAGCACCTCGACTGTACTTGACCGCCGTTGCCCCTGCGTGGCCATTTCTGAGGTTTTAAATGTCAGCTTTTCCTGCCACAGCAGGATGGGAGAGCGTCTGCTTTCTCCGGCCCTGGGTTCCGCCTCTCCCCAGCCGCCCTCGGGACTGCACCTCCGATCAGAGAGCTGTCACTCCCCTGGGGCGTGGGGACAGCGTGATGTTATTCTCAATCCTAGATAAGAAAACCACGGTCCCTAAAACTTCGTTCACTGGTCCTGAGTTTTCGAGAAGCAAAATGACATGGGACCTTTTACCCAGGTCACCTAAAAATTCTTATTCTTCCCACTCCCTGAGGGGTGATTCCCTCCCTACCCCCCCCCCCCCCCACCGCCTCGCACTCCCTTCTCCCTCCCATCACTAGAGGTTGTCGCCCCGGTAGCTCCGGCAGCTGAGCGCGGGCCTGTGCGCACCGCCCTCACCGCGCGCGCCGGGCATCTCACCTCAGCCTGGCAGGTGCAGAGGTGGCGGGCGCGACAGCCGTAGGTCCTCCAGCTGAAGGGCAGGAGAAGGCTGGCCGCCTCTTTCTGCTGCCCGGTGGCTGAGGGGGGCAGAGAGGGGGGGAACGGGGCTGGGGAAACCGCCTTCAGCGGGCCCCGGCCCCGCCTCCCGAACACAACATCCAGGAAACCTCGTAACTTTCCATTGTCTGAGGAGCTTCACTAAACAAATTGTCTGTATAGCTTTGGAGCTACTGAGAAGCGCGGCTAACTGGGGGACCCGAGTGGAAGAGCGGGCCTGGGCAGGCCGCGGAGGCGCCCAGACCCCAGAGCCTGCCTGCCGGAGACGGTGACCGGAAGCCCTGCACCTCCAGGGCGCCGGGAGGAGGGAAGAGCGCAGCGCCCGCGCTCGCCCGCGCCGCGCTCTGGGAGCTGCGCGACCCGCGTCGAGGCCCCGGGAGAAGGGGGTGTCCAGGCCTGGACTCTTGGTTCCCGGACGGGCGAGGGGCTGGTCAGGCAGCGGCCGCCTCCTGGGAGAGCGCTAGTTGCTTGGAAGACCTGGTGCCAGACTACCGACCCGAAGCGCCAGGCTTCCTGGATATTGAATTTTGTAGCGATGCCCACCCTGGATAGTGGTGGGTGGGGAAGCTTCCCCTTCCTTGTCCGCACAGAAGTGAGACTCCTCCACCCCGCAGATACTTGCTTTCCTGTCCCTGCAAGGCTCCAGGGTGCCACTTTCCCAGGCACGCGCCTTCTTGCTACTTGCACTACCCTTAACCCCGCCTTGCCCTCAGAGGTGGATTCCGGAGAGGCCCAGGGACACTGAACGCGAATCTCCTGTTCTTCTCACCACATTGGTAAAACAAACAAACAAACAGCTGCCTTTTCTTGGGAAATAGATACGTGCGGGAGTGGACCCGACTCACTGGGCCATCAAGTCGCGAACTAACCTTGCACAAATCTCTTGATTATCAAGTCCACATTTATTTGCAAAATTAAGGCTATTAGAGAAGCCCAAAAGAGCTTAACGGTTTCTGGGGACCGTCACCCGTGGCGCTCATTCGGAGCACATCGGACACCTGAGCACAACTGCATTGAAATCTCTCCACCTGAGCCCCTCGAACACCAGCGCACAGACCTGCACTGTCTCTCTGTCCCTCTAGCCACTTTTCCTGCTTGCTGGGCTGGTTTCTGCTGGGTGATTAACGACTCCAGATAGTGTAAGGAATTCGGCTTCTCAAGCTCAGCATTTTCAATTCTTTAATTTGTCCCTAGGTGACCATTAGCGATCGTGGCTGTAGATCACATCGGGGGCGGGTCAGGTAGAATGAACAGCTGATTCAACACTGTTGCCTTGGGTTTGATTTCGTTTCATTTATTTATTTTTTATTTTTTTATTTTAAAGGCGGTTCAGAAAGCAGCCCTGGGAGAACTTCAAGAAGGCAGCAGGCGGCAGGCTGCCCAGATCCTTGAGCTAGACTGGCCTTTGGGTTGTCACCACTTTCATTCTTTACAAACGGTAAAGCGCTAGCAGATCGATCGCAAGGCCCCTCTGGGCCTTAGCCTCTGATGTGGGCGGGGCAGACAGGTGAGGAAACAGAGGATCACAAGTGTCCTGACCCAAATTCAGGGCCTCACTTGGGAGAGCCATGCTCTGGGTCAGGCCTGTTCCTGGAGACTGCTCACCATGGAGCAACTTCAGAGGCAAGCACAGTTAGACATTTTTCTAGCAGTGCAGGCGAGAAACAAGTTAGACTCCCCTCCACCATGAGTTTGCGGGTCCCTTTCTCCCGACCCCACTGAGTCCTGATCACTGTTCATCTCATTAAAAGAGGAGGTATTATCCTTCCTGTGGGGCAGAGGTGGGGGCTGAAACATTCCAGGTTGTCCCCAATGAGCTGCCATTTCAGTTTGGCTTTAGTGGAGTTTTAAATACTCCTTTCTTGGGGTGCCTGGGTGGCTGTCGGTTAAGCTTCTGACCCCTGAGTTCAGCTTAAGTCCTATCTCCTAGTTTGTGGGTTTGAGCCCTGCACTATCAGTGCAGAACCTACTTGGGGTTCTGTCTCTCCTTCTCTCTCTGCCCATTCCAATCTCTCTCTCTCTCTCTCTCTCTCTCTCTCAAAAAAAAAAAAAAATACTCCTTTTTGGGGGCGTCTGGGTGGCTCAGTTGGTTGGGCGTCCAACTTCAGCTCTGGTCATTGTCTCACAGTTCGTGAGTTTGAGGCCCACATCGGGCTCTGTGCTAGCAAACAGCTCAGAGCCTGGAGCCTGCTTCCGATTCCGTATTCCCCCTCTCCCTTCTCCCTCCCCTGCTCATGCTCTGTCTCTTTCTGTCTCTCAAAAATAAATAAATGTTAACAAATTTTTTAAAAAATACTCCTTTCTTGTCCCCGACCTCACTCTCCTTCCTGATGAAGCAGGCAGCAGCCCTGGAGGCAAAGCCTTTAGAGACAGCTCCCCTCCAGGACCTCCACAGGCTGGAGGAAGGGGGGACAGTGAGGGAAGGGGTAGGGGATGAGGAAGGGGAGAGCAGAGGGGAAAGGAGAGAGTCTTTGTCCTTGTTGTCCTGGGTCTTTTAGGCTCAGGCAGAGTCTGTTCAGAGAGGGCAGAAATTAGCTGGGTTCGCGTCCTACGGTGATCAGGTCACTGGTGGGCTACTTCTTCCAGCTTGCTACCTCTCAAAAAGGGTGTGGGGGAAACAGGAGGAAGAGGGTACCCTCATCCTCCAGGTGGCAGCAGGCTGGCCGGGGCACAGAAGAGGGTCCTCCAGCTCCCTCAGAGGGATGATGAATTGGGGTCCACTGGAGAGCGAGAGTGAGACCCACTGGGCTCAAAAGGTCCTGGCACTGGACTCTTTTCTCTGAGGCACCAGGCTTGTAATTTCTGAAGTCACACAGAATTGCGATTAAATACATGTTTTTGTAGTACAAACCTAGAGCGTGAGGCGAGTCTCAGCCAGACGGGGAACAGTGGCTTCTCTCCTTCCGGGGAACTGGCAATCCTTTCCCATATTAAGATCCAAGCTTTCCTGGGAACTTGGGCCACTCTCTGAAAATGCTGACTGAGGCTGGGTCTGTTAACAGAGGCGACCTGCCTGTTTGCAGGCCTGTGAAACCCAAGCACTATACCACCTATAGAGAGTATAAAGGAATGTGGGGGTGTGCAGCATGAAATTAGCCGAAAAACCTTTATAGAAACATGAGTGTGATCTGTGAGGGAAGTAAGGACGTGACCAAAGCAACGCATTTGCTTTTACTGGCTGACTGACAGGCTTTGGTGGGAGACGGATAAGTTTACCAACTAGTTGCAGAGACCTGTGCCTCAGGCAGGGACTTGGGGGAGGGGTTTGCTTGCGAAAACTGGAAAGCAAGAAGGGACAGATACAAAAATCCCCCTATGTTCGGGGCACACGATTCTTTGTTACATATATATTACATATGCATATACAAGCCTATTTAGTTAAAAATTGCCTTGGAAACAATAAATATACAAATGAGTTCCTTCATTCACTCAACAAATAATCACTGCATGTCTACCACGTGCAGGACATTTTACTAAGTTCTCCTTGGTAAAAATGTGTGTGTGTGTGTGTGTGTGTGTGTACAAATTCATCCAGCAAACTGTGATTTGGCTTCATGGCAGGTTTGTGAACTTTCAGCTCTGAACAATCAGAGTGATGGGGGCTCAGACTTCAAGATACACACACACTTTGGGTCATTGCCAGAGGTGGTAACGAGTCTGCTGGCGCCCTAGGAGTTCACACTTTTCCTCCTGTGCCCTTGTGGAAGTGGGGGAGGGGCAGCCTTGAGCTCCAACTTCCAGTCCTACTAACTTTGGGGGAAATGCTGAGAAGCAGAATGTGCTAAATCCCTTTTAAATAACGCTTGCCATTCCTAAAGCCTATTCCCCTTCCAGGAGCAGTCTAAGGAGGCTGTGAATCATAAACCCTGCAACCAAAGAATTTCTTTTCAGTTCATACGCTAGAGAGGAGAGACTGATTTAGGGCAATCTCCATAGGTACACACTTCAATATCACCCTCACACACACAGACATATGTACACACAAAAACACACATTATTACATTACTATACCAAGTCATTTGCACATAGTGCAATCACACCTACAACAAAAGCAGAATGGGAGGAGAGTGTATTTAGTTTTCCCTACTTCCCAAATTCAGAAATTCTGCAAGTAGGCTCAAAATATCACTTAGTTTTTTTAGCAGTCATTTTCATGTGTCCTTGCTAACTTATCTGCTTTATCAGTGTGTGACCTATCCTGGACGGGAAGCAGCAAGTGAGCCAGTGGCCTGTGGTTTCATGGCATAGTCGGTTAAAATCCGGTCTATACTACCCGATATTGAATGCTCCGACTCTCTGAGGCATGCGGGGAACAAGGCTTAGCAGGCTTGGCGTAGGCATTCCCACGTACAAGCATATTCCTGGGTAGTGACTTCGAATCCTACCATCCAAGCAAAGAGGTACAAATATGGGGATTCCGTCTGGAAGCGACCCCTCCTTTGTGTTTGGTCAACTAGGGTCGAGTGTGACAAAGGAGTAGGGAGGAAGGTAAAATGCCCCAAAAGACAGAAAAGCCGGCCACTAGATGCCACGGAAAATAATGCCGCTGGAGGGATTGGGGGGCAAAGGCAGGGGTGGGGGTTGAACGTCACCCAAACTCGTCCAGATGTGGCTGCGCTCCAGCACACCCGACTCCAACGGCCGAGGCGGGTACAATTCTTTCAACGCGAAGGCAGTGATGAGAGGGCACTGCGAACGAGAGCCCTTCCTCGTACGGATTCCGAGGAAGGGTAAACTGCACGCGACCTCCTTAACTGCCCATCCGCCTTAGCTCTATCTAGTGAACCACACGGCAGAGAAAATCCTCCAGCTCTGTCAAGCTGCAAACATTTTCACTTTCACCTTAAACAAATGAAGCAAACGGCTTTTCCTTTCCTGAACATCGCTCTTGTTTCTGTCACTAGTTTTTGGAAATGTAGCCTCGGACTTAAACGCGCGCAATGATTTTCACTGCACCTGTACAGGTGAGACACGCTCACACCCCTTCCGGGCTGGATCGCTAAATTGCAAAGCCAGGCGGCTACCAGCCGGCGTGGCCGCGAGCTTCCCTCCCGGCCCGGGTTCAGCAGCAGGGCCCAAAGTGGTGCGGGCCGGTGGGAGAGGCAGCGAGGCTGCCTGACTACCCGGGCCGCCCGCCGGCGCTGCAGTTAGGCGGGCAAAGGGAGTCCGGCCGGCCGCCGCTCTAGCGCAGGAAGCGGGCGGTGCTCAACGCACCCTTCGCAGCCCCTCGCTTGCCACTCGTCGCGGAGGAGAGTAGAGGCTTCTAGGTGAGGCTCGGTCCCCACCCAGCGAAGCGCAGGAGCTCCTTGTGCGATTCGGACACGTCCGTGGTGTTCCGACGGGAGCCCAGGCTGCTACGCCTGCCTTTGTCCCAGGCGGGAAGGGCCGCGCGGAACTCGGGTGGGGCCGCAAGAGGGGAAGAAAGGAAAGGTTGGTGGGGCGGGGAGCGGCGGGGCCGAGCCCCTGGCCGGGGCCCTCTAGGAAGCCAGCCCCACGTCGCAGCGCGCCTCTCGGACTGAGGCTTCTGCGGATTGCACGCTCTCCGGGACCCCGAGGAGGCTTCGGCAGGAGCCCTCCGGCGCCCCGTGCCCCCCTCGAGAAGTTTCAGCGCGGGAGCTCGTCCCGGCGCCACGCGCCGCGCAGATTCCCCACGTGGGCGGGCCGCGAGGGCGGCTACGGCAGCCCGCGAGGGGGCAAAAAGGCGCCCTCGCCTTATTTGTGGGGCTCGAGATGCAGGACTGAGGCCCCTCGTCCACCCTAATCCAGATACTCCTCTTCCCTGTCTTCGGGAGCAGGGGGAGGGAGGGAAGACGTCTTGAGTTTTAACTGTTTTTTTTAAAGATTTTGAAAAGCGACGGGCTCTCCCTCCTTTCCACTAAGGGCCTGTCCCTCGGGGCACAACTCCGGAGAAATGGGTCCGCGCCGCAAGTTCCGTGGAGCCTGCGGGCGCTGCCCCGGCGCTCGGATCGCCCACCTCGCGCCGCGCCGAACGGCGTGTGGTCCTGGGCCCGAGGAGGCCTCCGGAGCAGGCTCCCGGTGCAGCCGAGGCCAAGTCCTCCATCAGGCTTCCCCTCTTCCCAACTTTTGCGGGTGCCCCCTTGTTCTGCGTGCACGGTGGGCCTGTGGAGGGAGGTAAAGTCTTGAGGAAGTCCTCCCTCGTAAACCCGGGCTCCCCGCCGCTGGTTTGTGGAGCGAGGATCTGGCTTTGTTTCGGGCTCGGGGCTCTCAGGTTTTGCTTTACACTCTCACGGCTCGCACGCCCGCCTCCCCTGGCGCTCAGCCGCTTCCCGGGCCGCCCCAGCACACGCACGCGGAGGGGACGGAACCCCCTAGGCTCCGCGCTGGGGCCCGCGGCCCGGGGGGAGGCTGCGCTCGGCTTCCCTTACACCGACTGGAGCCCCTAGCCCAGGTCTTCGGTGCTCTTAATGCTACGACACGAAGCCCGTCGGAAACGGCACGCGGGGTTCAGACAGCCTCGCGTCCTGTCAAGGGCGCGGCCTGTGAGCCCGGGGCCCGCCTCGCTGCGACGCGCGTCCCCGGCCGGCCGTGGGCGGAGGCGGGCGGCCTTGGGCCAGCTCTGCCCCCTGGGGGTCGGCTGTGGATGCCCAGGTTCGGGCCGGGAGGCTCCCCCGGCGCGGGCCAAGGAGCGCGCTGGCTGGTAAGCTAGGGCCTGCCTGTACGCCGTGGCCGCAGCCAGAGAGGGGCAGGCCTGGCTGCCGCAGCTGGAGTGACCACGTTGGTCAGTGAGCGCCCCGCACGGTCCACGCCCCCCACCCCTTGGCTAAATAGTCCCCGTGCGGTCATGGGCCGGAGCCAGGGCGTCTCGAGCCCCGCGGGGAAGGCCTGGCGCGGTGGGGCAGGGAGGCGGGGACGCGTGTGTGCAGGGGTCGGGGTTGGGGGGAGTCTCCGTAAATTCCCGGAATCTCGGGAATCCCGGGCCACTCGCCCTTGCGATCCGCGCGGGGGTCGTTAGTATCCCAGGACCCGCCGTCTGCGGCCCCCACCCCGCCGCCTCCTCGGCTTCTGAGGCTTTCCATTTCAAAGACCCAAAGGAAGATCTTTGTGACTGTTCTCAACCTCCTGCACGTTCTCGGAGTGTCGCCTCCCGCCTGACTCGGGAGGGTGTGAGGCTTAGTTACCGAGCCTCCTTCCCCTTTCCCCTTTTTTCTCACTCTTCAATCTCAGATAAAGAAACTGAGCACTTGGAGGAAAAAAGTAGTGAAATCCCTACTAGAATGGGGCCAAGGAAACTTAACAGTCACAAGACTGCCCCCAGGTGATAGTTTACAGCAATGACTTTTTTTTTTTTTTTTTTTTTTCTTGGGCAACTTGAGGTCGCTTTATCTCTCTTTTGAGCTAATGTCATCTGCGGTAGAAAAGTTATTGAATCCAAACGTTTACGTTAATCCCCCAAGAAAAGGAGAAAGGGCCCTGAGAAACTTCCTTTCCACAGACGCTGGGAAATTGTTCAATTTGTCTTTCTGGCCTCACAACCACTAACATTGATAACTGCACCTTCAAAATCAAACTCTCCCCTCCCTAAGGACGGACCTGCTCCCACCCATCCCCTTTTCTCCCTCCCCTTCTTCCTTGTTTCCTCCTTCTGAAACAATAGCACGGGCTGCTGGAGTCAGTCTGATGATATAATCCTTAAGGCATTCACAGGCCGACCAAGGGCCAAGCTATCAAAGGGTTCAACTTCTTCTTTTTTTAAAGCTGTTTACTATTCAGGAAATTTGGTAATTATTTTTTTTTCTCCATGTAGTGGTATTACCCTCTTCCTTTTGATATTAGATCCTCTATGGGCCCCTAGCTTCATGCTGTAGAGAAAGGAGAAAGATGAAGGGGCTGAATTCTGCATCAGAATGTAATTTTCCTTTATGTCATCATTGCCGCTAAAGACCAGCTGAGGGCTCCCAAAAGAACAGGAACCCCCGGAGCAGGCAGAGTCCTCATGTTTCTAAGAGGAGAAGAGAGTGCCAATTTCATTTATCCTTTTACACCACAAACTTGTTTTTTTTTTTTTTTTTTTCATATTTCACTCCACCAAAATACTTTCAGTACTTTCATAGTAGGATTAAAAAGGCACATCGGGAGGGGAAAGGGAAGATAATAACCAAAGTTTAAAAACCATTTGTTTGGAATGCTTCACAAGGAATCATTTTTAGGGGGCTTTATTGATCAGTATTAATATCCTTGATACGTTACCATGTGTACCATGGCTTTCTCTGTGCCCAGCATAGTGCCTTGCTCAGAACATTCAAGAAATATTTGTTGCGTGAATGGACAAATTGAAAAATATAAAACAAAGCTGCACAAAGGGGATCAGATATTTAACTCCATTCAGTTGAACACTCCTCCAAGATACATTTCTTGACTGAGTGTGTGATCCAAAGCAAAACAAGTTTTGCTGGATTGTGAGGGACTGACCTTGGTTAATGGGTTTACTTTTTGGGGAGGGGGTTCCTGACAGATGGTAGCATACTGAGATGAGGCTCAAAGTTAATACTTTCTTTATGTACACACACACACACACACACACACACACACACACACACACACACTCACACTTTCAGTACATCCTGCTGGGTATATTGATCTATTATCTTAGAGTAAGGGGAAGGAGAAGACTGAATTTAAGTTAGGAAATGTTAAGAGAAATTTAACATTTAGACATTCCTTTGGGCAGTGCCAGGTATCCTGAGGGACCATATATAGTGGTCCAGGGGTAGGGAAGTTTCTGTTCAGATTTCTCCTTCAATTGGGTCAGATCTCCTCCCGCCCAGATTCTGTCCAGAACCAATATCCTCTCCCCCCTTATCTTCCCCCAGGAGGCTATGAAACACAGAGAAGGGGATGAGTTAAGCTGAAGATGACTCTTCCATATGAGCTCCCCCACTCCCCCCACCCACAGCTTTCCTTAGCTGTGTCATTGTAAACTGTGAAGACGCGTTAACTCAGTGGGGTTGTGTGGGTCCTAATGAGATCATCCCAAAAGTTCCATCCACTTGGGCATTAGTTGATTTGGCCTTATTCCAAGTACATCCTTGATAGCCTCTACTATAAATGTGTGCTGTTTGGCAAAAGAGAACTGGGAAAGAGCCACCCTTAATATGTCCTCAAGGGAAACTATATTTTTGGAAAAGCTGTGCCAATCAATTGGATTTTCCCAAGGAAGTCAAAGTATCACATAGGCTTCTGTGCCTGTGTCAGACTATGTAATGAAAAGAGACATAAAACCCACTTTCAAGGAGCTTTCTGTTTTCCACCTCTTTTTGTATTTTGTCATTTAAAATTTCCCCATGGCAAACATAGGCACTCAAGGTCAAGTTGTTTGTCATTCCTTGTGACTTTCCAAATAGAAAGACTTTCTGCTTTCTTAAGGAGCCCTCTCATTAACGCCCTGTACCTAGATGTAAAGCACAATACACAGACATTTAAAATGCTGGCCTTCTCAATAATGAGTACCTCCTCCTTTGATTCCTCACTGTGTTTCTCCGTTAACGTGTTCAGAAGTCTCAAGTATTTGAATTGGATGTTGGCTAAATTAGAAAGCGAGCAACAGTGTTGGGGGCGCCTGGGCGGCTCAGTCAGTTGAGCGTTCCACTCTTGATTTCGGCTCAGGTTGTGATCTCACGGTTTGGGGGATCGAGCCCCACATCAGGTTCTGCGCTGAGTGTGGATTAGGACTGTCAGGTGCAAAGCAACATTTTTGCCTAGAGAAAATATGTCACTTTAATGGTGTCCCTGGGAGGGAACACACAGAGGGATTCTCTGTCTCCCTCTCTTTCTGCCCCTCCTCTGCTTGTGCTCTCTCTCTCTCAAAATAAATAAACTTAAAAAAAAAAAGTGAACAGTGTGGAGTTTGGTCCCAACTCCACCAAATCAGAAGTATTTTCTACCTCAGCCACACATCCTGCCTGTTACAATGGTGAATGGCAACTGTCACTAAGGCAGGACTTCCCTTTGATCAGTTAAATTTTCTTTAAAGGATTAAAGGGTAGAAAGCTGACTGGAGAGCAATGGGGCGGATATATATATTTAAATACCAGAATGTATTCAAATTAGATTGTCCTTCAAAGAAGAAATTCTGGGATTCTCTCTTATACAAATGATTGCTCAAAACATTTTTGGAATGCCTTTTTTGGAAATGTCTTTAGGAATAGCTTATGAGCCAATAAAAGACCGCATCACCACGTATTCCAGTACCCTTTTCCTCTTAGCTGGCTAATATGGGTACCCTTCTGGAAATCAAAGCTGCCCAAACTAAGGAACCAATTCTAAAAATTAGGACTGTCAGGTGCAAAGCAACATCTTTGCCTAGAGAAAAGATGTCACTTTAAGGGTGTCCCTGGGATGTAACACACAGCAAGCAGAGGCCTGCAGCATCCGTCATCAGTCCTACCCCCATCCAGGGGCTTCAGAGCTCCAGCACGAGGCAGCCCCGGGAAATCAGAGCAGATTCCTAGAAAGGGTGCCTGCCTGGAGAATCCCAGATATTCTGGGTCCCTTTATTTGAGAGAGAATTTGTTCCAAGGAAGGCTCCCTATTCGGAAGTGTCTGAGATATTCTGAAATGGTCTCAGAGGACTCAGACTTAATTTAGCTGTCAGGCCCCTCACTTTCCCAACCCCTCTAAACAAAATAAACAAGACAAAACAACAACAACAAAAACCAAACGCTTTAGATTAAGAATCAGACCAGCAGGGCCACACCGAAATTACAAGTCTGTTGAGGGCTCAAACGATGATGGATCATCTATAGGTTAAGAAATAACAACCCAATGGCCAACCACCTGTCTCTCAATGCCCTCCCGACCTTGTCATCTTCCGAAGTGCAGACCAAGGACAAACTACCTTGCTCACTACCCGTGGTCTCTACCCAGCCCAGGCCTGCTGCCAGAAGGTGCTGGAAATGTGGGGGGGTGGGGGTGGGTCTCATGCTCCAGCTGAGATGCAACACTGGCAGCTATAGGTGGAGGAAGTGTCCCTTTTGTTCCTCATTGCCACTTCTAGATCATTATCCCTCATTCCTCCCTAAAACCCCTCGATGGGAACTGGGGCCATCAGGCTACAGACTCCCAAGGCCACTCCCTTCCATTTCTTGGAGATTTCATTCCTGGCCCCCTCTCCAGTACCTCTCTGGGCACAGTCTCAGTGGTTGCACATTGAAGTAAATACTCTTTATAATACCCTAGCTTCTTTGACTTTCTCTTCTCCAGAGGTCATCTTTTCCACCCCATATATACAACCATTCCTTAGGCCATCCCTCACGTTTTACCAATACCAAGAATTACAGGCCCAAAAGCTTGAAATCAAGCTTAGACCATCACCTCCTGTCTTTTCAGCTCACTCCTTCCATTCTTGGGACACCACTGGGACCTTTCATCAACTGATCTTGCTATCTTTTCACTGTTTCCACACCCCTCACATCCTCACTTTCCCCCTTGCCCGGTTTGGATGCTATGGCCATTGTTATACACACTTAGATCCTTTGCCACTTCGACCTTTGTTGCGGTTACCTTGCTGAGCAGAGCCCAGCTCAAGGTGAAATGCAACTTTCCCTACACTCTGCCTACCCCCACACAGTGCAATATGGCTGGAGCAAAATAATCAACTGCATTGACTGCTCTCATAAATTCACGAGCCTCGAGTGAGCCCATAAATGCTGCCTGCCAGTTCCATTACACCTGCCTGGCACATTCTCTTTCCTTTTCCCTATGACTGCCCCTACTCCTCAAACCTCCAACATGGCCTTCCTTGTCCTAATTCTCTGCTGTGGACCTTGATCCCTATCTCACTAAGAAAACTGAGGCAACAAAGAGACTTTCTACTTGCTTTACTAGCACTTGCAAAAATCCATCCGTACCCGTTTCCATCTATTCTTCCTCCTCTTCCGTGCCCCCCCTCCCCCCCACCGTGTAGCTCCAGCCTGTGCACATGTGCTCTGGATCCCATCCCTTCTCACTCGCTCCCTCAAGGATGTTCCTTCAGCAATTGTCCTCTGAGTCCTGCGTCACCAAATTTCCATTCTCCGCTGGATCATTCTCATCGGCGTACAAACGTGCAATTGTTTTTCCCCACTTAAAAAATAACAAAATCCTCCCTGATTCCATATCGCCCTCCTCCTGTTCCATTTCTCCGCTTCCCTTTACAGCATTACTTCTGTGAGTGCTGTCCAGGTCACTCCCTCCCATCTCCCTCTTCCCATTTCCCCTTAAAATATTCAACTTTTGACCCCTCCCTCCCCCCACACTGGTCTGATCAAGGTCACCAGTCCCCCCCACCCCAATGCCAAATCCAGTGGTCCTTTCCAGCCCTCATTTGACTCGACGTAGATCAGTCCGTTTTTTGGAGAACAGCCTTTCTGCTTGTCTTCCACTCTCATGGCAACACTCTCGTCTGGTTTTTCTTCTGTCATGTTGGCTTTTCTTTCTCGGTCTCCTTGGTTCATATTTTCTCATTTCCCTCCACATCGAAACAGGATCTGTCCTTGGACCTCCTCTTTTCTCTGTCCCCACTCACACATGCAGAAATTCCTTCGATACTCCTGGCTTGAAATGCTGTCCCCATCTTGATGACTCCCAAATTAATATCTCTAGCCCGGCCCTCTGCCTGACCTCTAATTTTAAATATCCAACTGCCTGCTAAATATGTCCACATGTCAAAACCAAACTCCTGATCTTTCCAAATTTGCTTTTCCTGCAGCCTTTCCCCTTTCAGTAAACAGCTACGCCATGCTGCTAACTTCTCAGGTCAAAAGCATGAAGGCATCCTTGACTTCCTTTTTCTTCTCAAATATCACAACCAATCTGTCGGCAAACCCCGTTAGCCCTGCTTTCACACATGTATCCCAAATTGGATGGCGTCCTACCACCTCCATCACTATTCTCCTATTCCAAGTCTCCCCTCTGATATGGATGATTAAAATGCCCCCCTAACTCATCCGTCTCATCCTTGTCCGTCTCTGACCCCTGTAGTCTATTTCCCAACACAATAGCCAGCGTGAAACTTTTATAACTTAAGCCTACGATGGCTTTCCAATTCCAGTGCCCTAAAGGAAAAGCCCAAATCTTACAATGGCCCGTAAGGCCCTGGCTGAACTCCAGTTCCATCCTCAACTACCGCTGTCCTTCTCATTCACCCGACTCTACCCGCAATGTTCTTCCTACTCTAAACACGTCGAGCACGCTCCTGCTTTTGTGTTTGACATTCTCTGTCCTGGTGGGTCTTACCCCAGAGGTGACATCACTGCCTTCCTCCTCTCAGTCGGTTTTCTGCTTAAAAATCAACCTCAGTGAAACCATCCTTGATAACCCTATTTAAAACAAGTACACTGGGGACGCCTGGGTGGCTCAGTCGGTTAAGTGTCCGACTTCAGCTCAGGTCATGATCTTGCGGTCCATGAGTTCGAGCCCCACGTCGGGCTCTGTGCTGACAGCTCAGAGCCTGGAGCCTGCTTCGGATTCTGTGTGTCCCTCTCTCTGCCCCTTCCCCGCTCATGCTCGGTGTCTCTCGCTCCCATAAAAAAAAAATAAAGTAAAACAAGCACACTGTATGAGTTTAGTAGGGCTGCCATAACAAGATACCACCAACTGTTGAACAACAGAAAACGTGCAAAGGCTGCAAGTTCTAGATCGAGGTGTCAGCCTGTTTGGTTTCTTCTGAGGCCTCTCTCCTTGGCCTGCAGGTGGCCACCTTCTCTCTGTGTCCTCACACGGTCCTTTCTCTGTGCAAGAGCACCTCTGATGTCCTTCTGTGTGTCCTAATCTCTTCTTATAAAGACGCCAGCCAGATTGTACTCTAGCAGCCTCATTTTAAACTTAATTACCCTTTTAAAGGCCCTATCTCCCAGTAAGTCACATTCCCAGGTGCTGGAGGTTAGGGCTTCAACATAGGAATTTTAGGGAGTGGCAGGGGGAGCCACATGTCAGTCCATAACACACTCCACCCCCATTTTCTGTATATTTCCACATCATTCATCACCTTATGACTTAATTCGCTTTCCTTGTTGGTTTGTTGTCTGTCTCTCCCCATGACAACGTCAATTCGAAGACATTGATTTCTATTTGTTCACCACTGTATCCCTGGTGCCTAGAGCAGCGCCTGGCACATAATAAGTGCTGAATAAACATTTGTTAAGTTATTTAATGAATTTACATAGTTCTCTGTCTTGTGAAGCCATATGACTTTGCAGTGCCCTCAGAGGCACTTACAAACAAGGACACATACGATAAATGAATAGAAATTTATGGTGCAAATGTCCAGTGCGATAAGGTTAGTCAGTGCCAAAGTACACAGGGAAAACTTCACTGTACAATGGGGATAAGATTTCTTATGCTTTATACAAGCTTATGAAGATGAAATATTGTTATAGTTTGCCAAATATATCTCCACATGTTAAATTAGTAAAAGATTCAAAAGCTACAAGAAGAAAGACAGTGACTTCTGGAGGCCACATGAGCTCTCTTCTGGAAGGTTCCTGAGGATTGACAGGAGTGAACCTGCCTGCAACACCCAGGAGTCTGTTTGGCCTGGTCAGCCAACAGAAGCAGATCACAACGATGTAATTCTTGTAACGTGAATCCTCGCGAGGGTGCAATGGTGGGGCTGCTGGAGCCTCACAGAGGGGTCCCTTTCTGGTCTGCCCACACAGTTCAGTTTGCTCTCAATAAAAATGCAATTAAGAGCTCGCTCACCTACAGACTGTTGAATGCTTTTGCCTCCATGTTATTTGGAACAGAACGTCTGACTGACAGTATTTTGGGGGAAGAAGAAGAAATATCCTTAAGGGGAAAAGGAGGGAAAGAAGGAAGTAGAGTGATTGTCTCTTACCAAACTGGATGGTAGTTTAAAGACACTGGAAGATTTTGAAAACGTGTAAGCCAGGGCTAGAATAACTTCTGTTTGTTCCTAACAGTTGGTGGGGAAATCAAACCCTTTCTTCTAAAGACTCACAGAGCTTCCGGCAATGCTAACTGCTGCCTCTTCCTTATCTCAAAGAGTCTAGCATGACTAAGTTTGGCAGTTTGGGGACGTACAACACTTATTTTACATGTTAGCACTATCTAAAGTGTGTAGCTCCTATGCCAAAGACATAAGATCAGTTTGCTGTGTCTAGTAATAATAATATTTCATGTCGTTTTTGGATTATCTACAGATTTCGATGATCTGGATTGTCTCTTCTCTTGTTAATACGAGTAATGGCAAACTGACCTTACTCTGGAATGATAACAAATTCTTTTATGAATTGCATCCATTGTCTCCTTTATTTCCTCTACCTTTATCACCCGTTAAATCTGAAGTGTGTACAGGTTTTATACAAACACACTAAACACAGGAGTCTTTATTCCTGGGTATTCTCCTTTCCAGCCCATCACCAATGCCACCTGGGCCTAGTCCGGTCTAGCCTAGAATTCTGAACACTGAAGATTATGATGAAAAGTAGAGCAAAGATGGTACTTTCCTTTTAGGATACCGACGTCAGAGACTTTGAGAATAATTTGAACCTTCCTAACTTGTGCTCAATGCCATTTTCGGACTTTCTCACCCATGAATTTAACCCATGCTTGCCTGTTTTTATTTCTAGGCCATATAATCCTTCAGAGGGAACCAAGTACTGTAATTTCACTACCCACAGTGTAAAAGAACTCCCTCCTCTTGTCTTTCTTGGCTTCAGGAGAGCCTCACCAATTCTAATATTGATGATCAAATCTCTGTTTACCCTATGATAAATGTAACTGCAGTTATCTCCCCCTTTAGGATTTGCATACACTCATATGACCTAAATTTTTAGGCTGTTTATAAACAATTGCATATGTAAACAAAAACAACCTAAGCTAAATATTTTGAGTTAATCTGATGAAAAGGAGGAGGAGACAGGAAAATAAGCCAACAGTCAAGGCGATAATGTTTTTTCTGACTGATTATCCATTTGCACCTTCTACTCTCTAATGTAAATTCCTTGACAGAGGCCGGTTTTTATCCCTTTTTTATCCCCCAGCACAGTGGCTCTTAAACATGAACATGTATCCAGAGCGCCTGAAGGGCTTGTTAAAACTGATTGCTGAGGGGCGCCTGGGTGGCTCATTTGGTTAAACCTCCGACTCTTGATCTCAGCTCAGGTCATGATCTCACTCTTCCTGAGTTTGAGGCCCACATGCTTGGGATTCTGTCTCCCTCTTTCTCTGTCCCTCTCCCACATGAGCACGTGCTCTCTCTCTCTCAAAATAAACTTAAAAAAAAAAAAAAACCCACTGCTGAGCTCCACCCCCAGAGCTTCTCATTCAGGAAGGCTGAGGTAGAGGTTTGTGGATTAGCATATGTAACAATTCCCAGGTGAGGATGATGCCGCTGGTCTGGGAACCCTACTTTGAAAAACACTGTCTCGCCACATGGTAAGGCTCCCACAAAATGTTGGTTGAATTGAAGTAACCCAACTGGAAGGAAGACATTAGACAAAGAGTCTAGTGAGATGAGTGTAATTAGTTGGGATAATAGCTAAGGTACAAAGAGATCTCAAGATAAAGTGGCTTAAATATGATGAATGTTTATTTCTCACGTAACAGTCCAGCGATAGGTGGTGCAATCCAGGGCAGAAAGGCAGCACTGCTTATTGAGTCCAGGGACCCAGGCTCAGGGGTTCATTCCCCCTATCTTTCTCTTGTGTCTTCCAGCCATTGGTCCAACAGGCTCTTCCAGAAGTGGGGGGTGGTGGTAAGGGGAAGCAACTTCCTTTAAAAAATCTGTGTCTTAGAAATTGCACATATCACTTTTGCTCGTATCCCATTGGCTAGAACAAACGCACAGATCCATACCTCGCTGAAGGGTAGGCTGGGAAATGTAGTTCCTACTTGGCAGTATGTTCTCTCCTAAAACTAAGGGAGAGGATTCCATTACTAAAAAGGAAGGAGAGACTAGATACGCGGGCATAGTGAGGAGTTGCCACACAACAATTTTATGGCAAATCCACACGTAAAATGATGAAAATCTGAACCATAAGTACAGTAAGCACTCTTTGTGTATCTGGACCTATTGTTTTCTGGGGGTGGGGAAGCATAAGCTGAATAGAGAGGTTGTTACTTTGGAACTTAGATGGATCAAAAGGCAAAAACTCTTCTGTCTACCTTGACATAGTAAAGTGCCAGCATGTCAAAGGGGCATCAGGATGTGCTTTCCTCAAAAGAAGAATACAAAGCTGTAGAAGGTGTGAGGATGGCTTGGAAGTAGTAATAGTGGCTGATCCAGGGAGGACAATGCAGGAATCAGCAACTTCAGAAATACCGCAATTTGTTAATTCCCAGGAGGGGAATCCATCATAAAACCCAATTTTGTGGCTTTGCATTCCCACAAGGACTCACCTCTCCTTTTAGTATAAGAACTTTCTTCTAGAATATGGCTGAAGAATAACACCCATCTTGCTCACTGGCTGTCTGGTTCTTAGTGGGAACACCTCTCCCCAGGTCTGGTCCTGTGGTCATGTCTGGACTACCCACATAATACTTGTGTGTGTGTGTATGTGTGTGTGTGTGTGTGTGTGTGTGTGTGTTTTAATTATTATAGGATTTCCTCTTTTTTTTTTGGTGGTGGTGGTGGGGAGGCTGCTGCAAGCTAAGGGAACTCTCTAGATAATCTATTTGAACTGACAGTTGCTCTTGATAGGCTTCTCTGTGGACAGGCTAGTGGGGGGTGATCTGGTGGTAAATGCCAGGCACACATATTTCTTCACCCTGAATTCACAGATAAAAGGAGAGTCACAGCTGTCTTCCCAGGAAGCCCATGTCTAAAAATTTTATTTGAAAACGGGGTTAAGGTGGATATGATAAGACAGTGACTATGTAAAATCAGATCAAGTTATTTAAAATTTTTTTTTATTTTTATTTTTTTTAACGTTTTTATTTATTTTTGAGACAGAGAGAGATAGGGCATGAACAGAGGAGGGGCAGAGAGAGAGGGAGACACAGAATCTGAAACAGGCTCCAGGCTCTGAGCTGTCAGCACAGAGCCCGACGCGGGGCTCGAACTCATGGATCGTGAGATCATGACCCGAGCCGAAGTTGGACGCTTAACTGACCAAGCCACCCAGGCACCCCAGATCAAGTTATTCTAAATAGAGTCATTTAAAGCCACACCATGGGCTTTTCAGAAACACTTTCAGAAAATGATGACCGTCAGCCTGGTTTACCATGTGTGTATGTGGGTAGGGATGGGGTGGGGGGGTAATTAAAAAAAAAAAGAGTCTGCATCCTACAGAACCAACATGGTTATATCAAATACTAAATATTCTGTTTATTTCAGAGCCACTGAATGAGCCATTTTTCAAATAATTAAATGTCATAGTTAATGGCGTGTGTCCAGGAGAGGTACAAGACCCAGAAGCCTTTGGTTCTACCTCTCACTGGCTTTCCATGTTCATCTCTGAGAGACATCTCTTGAGACTGTGTGTCATTTCTAATTCTTGGTGCTTTGATGGTACCTGTGAAACAGGTGCTTGACAAAATGCTTGTTCATTGGATAGATGAGGTTGGTCCACAATGAACTACTGGTGTTTTGGTAAAAAATAACAATCCAATGTTGACATTCTTGTATAGTTTAACCTCGTATTTCCATTCTCATTTTGCCACTTACTGTATGGATTTGCTTTTCCCTAAATGCTTTCATGTTTCCGTGTCCTAGTTTCTGAGTGGAAAGCCCTTTCTCCTATCATCTATCTATTTTATTCCTTCCCCAAACATCTTGGTCAATCTTTCATTCCTATGCTCACTATTTTCCAGCTAGCATCTCTGTGGGTCCTCCTCTAACCTACTGGCATATTGTATTTCCCCTGTGCCTTTCACAAAGGAGGCCCTACGTAAACGTTTGTCACAATGCTGAATTACATATCTGAGGATAAGTCACCGAAGCTCTAAACCAGTTTCCTTCCTGGACAAAGAAGGCAACCCCTGCCTCGCCAGTAGAGCAGAATTATTGGAAGTTGACAGATGAGAACTTTAAATGATTAACAGTAGAGCCTCCAGGTTGTTCTGCCTATGGGGGTACTTGGAAAAGTGACATGGTAGTGATAGGCAATCTGTTTTCAGCTCAACTTCCAGGAAGAATGGACTCTTGCCAGCCGAAGACATTCCAAAAGACCCCTCTGGTTGACAGAGTGAAAAGAGCATGTTGATCACACAGGGAGAACACAGAGGCAATGAGAACAGAGTTGTCATGTGAAAGAGACCAAGAGCCGCCACGTGGCACAGTCACCGCCATTAAGCTAGGAACACGGGCACACAGCACGTGACGGTGAGAACTGGAGGAAAATAAAGCTGCAGGAAAAAGCAAACTAGACCCTGCTGGGTGCACACACGAAGAACTTTTGGGGAAGAATTGTAGGAGCACTGAAGCAAGAAGCATAGGAAGGAAGGAGGCAAGGAGGGAGAAATGAGGGCTAAGGTCAAGGGACACACAGGAGAGGATCACAAGTGCTTGAGAGAAGACTCTAGACTAGTCAGGGAGGGGTGGACCCCTCCCTTGGGCATACTAGTTAAGGGGTATCAGCGAGCTCCTAACTAGGAGATACTAGAGACTAATACGTGTGGGACTTTATGCAAGTTGCTGACTCTGTTTACTTACTTGAAAAAGCAGCACTAATAATTCCTATCATATAGCCTGATAGAAATATTAAATGAGATATTGCGTCTAAACACACAAAGTGCCCAGCATAGAGCAAGTGCATGTAATACATGTTAGCTCTTATTACTGAAGTATTGTTTGGGGAACTCAGTGGTCTGTCATTCTTAACTCATCCTTTTTTTTTTTTTTTTTTTTAATTTTTTTTTTCAACGTTTATTTATTTTTGGGACAGAGAGAGACAGAGCATGAACGGGGGAGGGGCAGAGAGAGAGGGAGACACAGAATCGGAAACAGGCTCCAGGCTCTGAGCCATCAGCCCAGAGCCCGACGCGGGGCTCGAACTCACGGACTGCGAGATCGTGACCTGGCTGAAGTCGGATGCTTAACCGACTGCGCCACCCAGGCGCCCCTCATCCTTTTAACATCTTCATGAATTCTCTAGTTGAAGAACTCTCCGGGGAGAGTCCTGACCTATATGTGTTTGACCTGCTACAAGCAAATTCAGTAAGCTGAATGCTTCACACAGCCTTGTCCAGTAGATATTCTGGTGATGATGGAATATTCTCTATCTGCACTGTCCAGTCCACTAGCCGATAGCCACTGAGGCTGGTGAGCACCTACAGAGCACTCTCATGCCTCAGTTTCATCCTTGGTAATATGAAATTGACAATAGTATCACTGTATTGGGATAGAGAATTAAATGAGAGAATACGTATCAAGCAGTGGTTCTCCAAGTTTATTATTCATCAGGATCACCTGGAAGGTTGTTAAAACACAGATTGCTGGGTTCATTCCCCACATTTCTGACTCAGTAGGTCTGGGTAGAGCTAGAGAATCTGTATTCTTTTTTTTAATTTTAATTTCTAATATTTATTCATTTTTGAGAGGAAGAGACATATAGCCTGAGTAGGGGAGGGGCAGAGGGAGAGGGAGACACAGAATCCGAAGCAGGCTCCAGGCTCCGAGCTGTCAGCACAGAGCCCGATGCGGGGCTCAAACCCACGAACTGTGAGATCATGACCTGAGCTGAAGTCAAGACGCCAAACCAACTGAGCCACCCAGGCGCCCGCAGAGAATCTGCATTCTTGACAAGTTCCCAGGTGGTGCCCAGGCTGCGGGTCAGGGAACCACACCTGGGAAAGCACTGTGGTAAGACACTTGGCACCGTGCCTGATACATGTGAGAACTCGGGAGTGTTATTTAGTGTTTTAGGATCAGCATCAAGGTTTCTGAAA